>NC_087087.1:31908584-32235535 GCF_036172545.1 Culicoides brevitarsis | reverse complement strand
TACTGTTTCACATGACACGACGACGACGACGACCTGCTGTAATTTTGTTGCGCGAGGGGGGCATTCGAGGCGAATTAGGTTATGATTAAAACTGTTCCGAGTGGTGTTTTTCCTCGTTGGCATGCGGAAAAGGGTGCGAACATGTAGAAAATATGATTAACATACTGCTCCGTTATTATGATATCAGCAAAAGAGTGGTCAGTTGACACATAAATTATAGCAACAAATATGACATCGAGGCGTTTTTTTCCGATCGTGTTACTTTGATGGAAGTGCCAGGTCGGATTTTCGACAGAAAATTGTAATCGATGTTGCTTGTCTGGCGAAATATCGATTGAATTTTTTTTTTTCAAGTTTACTCCCTTTCCTCGTTTTTTTTGGAAGGTTGACATTTTTGTGCGTGTTTCTGAATTATTAAACGTAATGTCATGTAATTTTATTAAATTTTGGAAATCCCTCTCAAACCAGTTTGTCAAAGTTTTTTTTTTTAGAAAAACATGAAAATTTAATAGAATACAAAAAAAAAATAATTTAATGATTTTAGGATTTATTTCATAATTTTCCAAGAAATTTTATTTTTTTTTCTGAAATTAATCTTTAAACAAAGTTTCTCAAATTAAAAAAAATCTTTTCTGTATATATTTTATTTTTATTTTAATTTGATCGAAGTATTTATTTAAAATTTAATTAAATAATTTATTTAAATAATTAAACTTAATTTAAATTAAAATCTTCAAATAAATTAAATTAAAATCTGTAATTTAGTTTTTTTTTTTCATTAAAATTTAATATTAAATTATTTTGAAAAAATACTTACTTTAAAATATTTTTTTTCTTGAATTTTTATTTTTTTTTTAAATTTTTTTTTTATTTTTAAAACTAAAAATTAGAATTTTTATGTAATTAATTAAATTAAATTTATTAATTATTTTAATTAAATTATTTTTATTATTTTATTTTAATACCTAATTATACTAATATCTAAAAATTAAATTTTTTATACTACAATATTAAAAAAAAGTATTAAAAATAATTTTTTTATAAATTTTTGATTAAAAATTTATTTAAAATTTAATTAATTTAAGATTTTAATTCAATTAATTCAAATTTAATAAAAATCATATAATTGACAATTTTTATAAAAATTTTAAAATTAAATTTTAATATTCAATTTATTTTAATTTTTAAACCAAATTTTTTATTTAAACCAAATGAATTATTATTTTATTTATTTATTTTTTTTTTTTTTTTTTTTTTTTTTGAGATAAAAAATTAAATAAATTTTGAAAAAAATTTTGAAATTCACCAAAAATGAGTGTTTTAAGAATAAATTGATACAATTTGAATAAATTGACAAAAAATCCTCTTAAGATAATACTTTTTCCATTAAATGTTTGCAAAAAACTCCCGTAGCGTAAAACTCAACGCCGAAAGACGAACTTTGAAGACCTGAATGTCAATTAATTTGAGTTTTATTTACAATTACTCAAAATTAGGTATTTGCTATTTCTTTGTTTATTTTCTCGTCCGCCAGTTGGCATCTGTATTTTTTTATTTGCTATGTAAATATTTATGCCATATATGAGTAACAATAGAACAATATTATAATAATTAGGCAACTGCCGTATATATTTAGAGATGTTTGCATGAATGAACGCGTCATTACACTTTTTTTTTATTGGTAAAACTTTCGAGACACGCGACTTTAATCGTTCGTAGTATCGATTTTTGCGCGTTCATCGACGGTTTCGCACAAAAACTAATTATTATATATTTTTTGTCTTGCAGGAATGCGAATAAGCGACGTTTTCTGCCGTATTGCAAGGATAGTCTCGCGATCGCCCACAAAAACATCAATCAACGTCGCATCCGCCTGCATCGATTCCGTTTCCGGCACAACGATGCGTGCGAATTAACGTTATTCCATGCGACGAGCGGCAAACGACGTTCCCAGAGTCAACCGAACATCACGCGAAATTGGGTTTGTTTGTCGTGCGAGTACTTAAATTGCACCGTCGCCTGGCATTGTCTCAGTTGTGAGCATCCGAGTGTTTTGGCGCCCATTTACAAAGCCACGCTGAGCAAAAAACCGGATATCGGAGTAAATATCGAGCAAATTCCCGCAGCGATAACAGCGAAAAACCGAAATACGTCGAAAAAATTGGAACAAACGCACCACGAGACACCCTTGAAACCATGGTTGAGTATGGAAAGTGGCTTGAATCATAAATGTGCGAATAAGAAACGATGTCAATTATGTTTATTCAATCGCTACGACTTGTTCAGTGAGAATCAGGGCATCAGCAACAACCAAACGCGGCTTAACGGTTACACGCAAATCACGCAAAGGCATCCAAAGTGCGATCATTTGGCGGAAAAATCGACCGAGGAATGCATTAAACTGCCCTTTATCATCGACGACTTGAGCAAAAGTGATTATAACGCGAAAAATTTGAACAATTATTCGAACAAACGCATCAACAAGTCACTTTCGAGCATCTCCGCTGAACCTCTGAGCACCAGTTACAGCAGTAATTTGCTCAAAGAAGCATCCGCGACGGATTTGAGACGAACGCTGCGTCTGGCGAAGATAAACAACACCTCCTTCGACACTTCTTCCGGGCAATACGTTCGTCAATTGTCCGAGCCGAACACCCAAAGTGAGATAAATAACCGAATTTATCAGAACGTCACGTGCGACATCTGCGGAATTTGCAACAGTGGCAAAAAACATTCACCGCCAACGTCTAACGACACGAAAAACATCCAAGAAACTAGTCGATTCACGATCACAACGTTACGTCGTCGCGGCGAAAAGTCATCGGCAACCTCTGAGACGCCAAATCGCGGCGGAGTTTTTGTTTCCATCAAAGATTGGACCGTAAAACCTCCGATTGTTGCTTCGCTGAGCAACTTGGAGTCCAAAGACGGGACTGTCACGATGAACGACAATACTCGTGTCTACGAAAACAGTCAAATTATCAAGCAACACACGAGTAACAACAACGCCGCATCGCAAAATGCCTATGAAAATGTCTCCAAAAGTGACACGAATGACAATTCGCTCCCCGATGCGCCATTATATGCCATCGTCAATAAACAAGCGAACCGTTCAAAGGCAGCTGTAGCGTCAAAAAGCACAAATAACGCTGAAAAAGACAAATCACAACCACTTTACTCGTACATTGGCATCACAGACCCCAATGAAACTCCTCTCAATCCGTCGTCTTGTGATAATTCCGCCGAAGATGACGGGATTTATGCCACAATTAGTGCAAGCAGTGCGAATAACAATGTAAAAAGTAGTCAAATTGCCAGTACGTCATGCAGTCTCAACAGCAACGATGCGAATGGCGTCTCGGAAACGGGAGATATTTATGCAAAAGTATGGAAAGGACCCAAAAAATCCATGGATACACAAAAAAGGTGAAATTTTTATATGAATTTCTTCAAAAATTTACTTAAATTTGTATTTTTTGTAGTTCGGCAGCTTCGAAATTATCATCAACTTCATCAGGAATGACCCGAATGTGGACCTGCATTAAATGCTCATACGCCTATAATCCGCAATGGGTGAAACAATGTGATATTTGTGAGTCAAGTCGATCACATATGAGCTCCAAAGACTCAAGTAAGTGCCTAAAAATAAATTTTTCATGAAAAAAAAATTTTTTTAATCGATTTTTTTGATAGATATTGAAAGTAGTGACAACGACAAGTCTCGTATGTTGAAATTATTGTCACATGGCTTCGATGAGGTACCAACAAAAGTCCCCATGGCAACTTTCGAGCAAGATTTGGAAGACGATTTTCAATTTCTGCCAGGTTTGCATTCATTTTTCAC
The DNA here is from genome assembly GCF_036172545.1 of Culicoides brevitarsis. Classification (NCBI taxonomy): domain Eukaryota; kingdom Metazoa; phylum Arthropoda; class Insecta; order Diptera; family Ceratopogonidae; genus Culicoides; species Culicoides brevitarsis. The sequence goes on along the minus strand of NC_087087.1, from coordinate 32,231,691 downwards.
TCAAAAAATCGAATTTTTAACAAATTTTCGTTTTTCAGGCGACACAATTCCCTCCGATTCCGAAATCGAATGGACATGCAAAAAGTGTACGTTGCTAAATAAAGGCACATCTACCGTTTGTATCGTTTGTGGCGGCTCGAAACTCCGCAGTATCACGTCTGTCGAGGATTTGACGTTGCGCAAAGGCGAATTTTGGTCCTGCTCAAAGTGCACGTTGAAAAATTCCCTCGGGAGTAGTGCGTGTAGTGCTTGCAAGGCAACACGACAATCATCATCCGCCCAGCCAAATAATGTCGCAGCAGCATCAACGACAAGTGCATCGTCAATAGCATCAACGACAACGACATCAGCTGTGACGTCAAACATGAAAAATTCATCATCTCAGGCTTGTATTTCGGCAAATTCAGGAAAACATAATGTGGTTGGGAGCGGAAGTAATAATCTGATGCCGCCCGCAAATCGGGGCGTTTCACGAAGTCCGTCACGGAATGATCGGATATCGGCATCAGGAGCAATACCGAAGGTTAGTTTATTACAATTTTTTTATTATTTTATTTTTTTTTATTTTTTTTATTTTAATTTTAATTTTTATAAGCAAATTTTAATTTTATTTAATTTAATTTAATTTTATTTTATTCTATTTTATTTTTATTTTTATTTTATTTTTATTTTTATTTTTATTTTTATTTTTATTTTTATTTTTATTTTTATTTTTATTTTTATTTTTATTTTTATTTTTATTTTTATTTTTATTTTTATTTTTATTTTTATTTTTTTTTTATTTTTACGTTTATTTTTAATTTTATTTTATTTTTAATTTTATTTTTATGTTTATTTTTATTTTAATTTTTTTTTTTATTTTTATTTTTATTTTTATTTTTATTTTTATTTTTATTTTTATTTTATTTTATTTTTATTTTTATTTTATTTTTTATTTTATTTTTATTTTAATTTATTTTTTTTTATTTTTTTTTATTGAATATATTTAACTTGTAAAATTTTTGAAAAAGCAGAAAAAAAAATAAAAAAATATTTTTTTCGATTTGGTCATTTTAGCTCTTTCACTGAATATTTTTACAAATTTTTATAAAAAAAAACTTAAAAATATTTTTAACGAAATTTTTGAAATTTCAAATTTTTTGTCAAATTAGTATAAAGCTTCCTTAAATTCTTTGTCAATATTTTTTACGTATTTTTTACGTATTTTTTTACGTATTTTTTACGTTTTTTGAGTCATTTAATTTTCAAGCTTTACTTATGAATTTTTAAAAATTTATGACTACAAGTAATTTTTTTTCTGATTAAAAAAAATTGTTTTTAACATTAAATAAAATGTATGAAAAAAAAATTTTTTTTTTCAAAAGTCAAAGATTTTTTTTTCAATAGAAAATTTTTGAATTTCAAATTTTTTTTAATTAATTTTTTATTTAAATAAATTTTCTCAACATAAAGATTTATGAAAATTTTCAAAAAAAAATTTTTTTTTGAGTAATTTCTACTTGAATTTTTTTCTTTTTCAAAAAATATTGAAAAATTATTCAATTTTTTTAATCCAATTTATTTTTTTCTCCTCTTTGCAGCGTCACAGTACCGGAGCAATGCTTTCATCATCTTCACGAAACATCATCGCCAGCGGACCAACGAAGCAAACCGCCTCCAAAACATGGCAATGTCCCGCTTGCACATTCGAAAATTCCTCGGCATCCGTTGTCTGCGAAATTTGTTCGAGTCACCGCAAGCTGAACGTCACAACGGAAACGAGTTTTTCGGGCGGTCCCATGGGTGCTCTCGACAACGTCGTCGACATGAGTCGCCACGAAAGCAAATTGATGGAAAATCTCCGTCAAATGGAGGAATCCGATGCGCTGAGTAAATGGGAGAACATCATTCAGTATTGCAAGGAAAATAATGAACTTTTTGTGGATGACTCGTTTCCGCCTGCTGCCAAAAGTCTGTATTACAATCCGAATGCCAATGTCGATGTGAATCCGGTTGTGCAATGGCGACGTCCGCACGAGATAAATTGTGATGGCGGATCGTTCCCGCCATGGGCAGTCTTTCGAACGCCACTTCCATCGGATATTTGTCAAGGAGTTCTCGGGAATTGTTGGCTTTTGAGTGCTTTAGCGGTGTTGGCAGAACGCGAGGATCTCGTAAAGGAAGTTCTCGTGACGAAAGATATGTGTCCGCAAGGTGCTTATCAAGTGCGTTTGTGCAAAGATGGCAAATGGACGACAGTTCTGGTCGATGATTTGCTTCCATGCGACAAACGGGGACATCTTGTGTACTCCCAAGCGAAGCGGAAACAACTTTGGGTGCCCCTAATCGAAAAAGCCGTCGCTAAAATCCACGGATGTTACGAAGCGCTTGTTTCGGGACGCGCAATTGAAGGATTGGCAACACTTACGGGAGCTCCGTGCGAAAGTATTCCGCTTCAACCGAGTTCTATCCCGATGCCGAGCGAAGATGAGCTCGACAAAGATCTCATTTGGGCCCAATTGCTCAGTAGTCGTTTGGTGAAATTCCTCATGGGTGCAAGTTGCGGCGGCGGAAACATGAAAGTTGACGAGGAGGAGTACCAAAGTAAGGGATTGAGACCGCGACATGCGTATTCAGTATTAGATGTTCGTGATATCCAAGGACAACGACTTTTAAAGCTGCGAAATCCTTGGGGACATTATTCGTGGCGCGGCGATTGGTCTGACGACAGCGATTTATGGACTGATGACTTGCGAGATGCACTTATGCCTCATGGCGCTTCGGAAGGAGTCTTCTGGATATCCTTTGAAGATGTCCTCAAGTACTTTGACTGCATCGACATTTGCAAAGTTCGTTCGGGATGGAATGAAGTTCGACTTTTGGGAACGTTGCAACCACTTTGTACACTTTCTTGCGTACTTTTAACTGTTTTAGAACCAACAGAAGCAGGTAAATATAAAAATTTATTTTTTTTAAGAAGCAAAAAATAAAAAAAAATATTTTTTAGAATTTACCTTATTCCAAGAGGGTCAAAGAAATTCGGAAAAATCCCAAAGATCGCAACTGGACTTGTGTGTTGTCGTTTTTAGAACTCGAAATCCTGCAAATCCTGAAGTTGGTAGATTAGTCGAACACAGTAAACGTCAAGTAAGCGAATTTTTTTCAATTTTTTCTATGAAAATTCACAATTTTTTTTAGGTTCGTGGCTTTGTTGGATGTCATAAAATGCTTGAACGTGATTTATATTTACTTGTTTGTCTTGCATTCAATCATTGGCATACCGGAATCGAAGATCCCTCGTTGTATCCGCAATGCGTATTAGCCATTCACAGTTCAAAGAAGTTACTTGTCGAGCAAATCACACCGCCATCTTACTTATTAGCAGATGCCATCATCAGTCTTACACTCACCAAAGGGCAGCGTCATGAGGGGCGTGAAGGAATGACGGCGTATTACTTAACAAAGGTAAATTTTTCGACAAAAAATCTTAAAAAATGACATTTTTTGAACATTTTCTTCCTTCAGGGTTGGGCTGGATTAGTTGTAATGGTCGAAAATCGCCACGAAAACAAATGGATTCACGTCAAATGTGATTGTCAGGAAAGTTACAACGTCGTTTCGACACGCGGCGAGTTAAAAACCGTCGATTCCGTGCCGCCGTTACAGCGACAAGTCATTATTGTGCTGACCCAACTCGAGGGAAGCGGCGGATTTAGTATCGCGCATCGACTTACGCATCGTTTAGCCAATTCGCGTGGCTTGCACGATTGGGGACCGCCCGGAGCAACGCATTGTCCTCCCATCGACAACGTTTTCGGCCTTCATTCGCCCCGAATGATCACCTAAATTGAGCTAAAAACATTTTTGGTGTGATTTTTCTTGCAAAGTGATCTTCAAAATATTGAAAAACTCTTGTTAAATGTTCTGGATAAAGACTTATTTTTCGAAAATCTTGATGACATTCATACTAAAGGGCCATATATTAACATAGATTCTCAAGTTAAACATATTAATAAGTGTAAACGGATAGTTAAGAACACATGTTATCAAGCACAGACTCAAGAGTTCACCAATGAATTATTCTTGTAGACGAGAAATTGATGTGCAACATCACAAAAAATAGATTGAGACAGATATTAGACAGAAAGTTGTCACAAATAATAATTAATTAGGTATAATGTTAGTGATAGGAGACATAGAATTAAGAATAATGTATGATAACGGATATAAAAATAAAGTAATTTTAACTAAAAATCGAATTTTCATTTAATTTTTTTTATAAAAAAATTTTGTTTTTCGATTCGCTGAAAAAAATTAATTTAAAAAAAAAAATTAAAATTTTAAAATATTTAAAAGGAATATTTTTTTTTTTTGAATTTAATTTTTTTTAAAGTTCATAATTCTTGTTCTGAATTTTTTTTTCAAAATTTTCGAAAATTTTTTATGAATTTTTTTTTAAAAATTATTTTTTTAAAGTTTTTCCTTAATATTTTTAATTATTCAAAAAATTAAAAAAAAAATTATAAAATCTTAAAAAATATTCAAACACTTTTAAAAGTAATTTTTAAATTTTTCATAATAAATTTCTTAAAAATTTATTTTAATTTTTTTTTTTTGAAAATTTAAAATTTTTCAAATTTTTTTTTATAAATTTTCGAGAATTCACTTTCTATTTTCATATATTTTTGAAGACATTTTACAAAATTTTATTTTGAAAATATTTTTTTTCTTAAAAATTTTAATCTAAAATTTTACAAGAGGATATAAAATTTACATTAACTTGACGAAATATCTCAACTAAATATTAATAAAAACTCATAAATTTCTTAAATTTAGTCATTTTTATGTTAAAAAATATTTCAAAACTTACGTTTTTTCTGTCCCTCATCTTTCGAAAACATAAAATTATGCGACAAAAAAATTAAAAATAAACTTGGATCGAACTTTCTGACAGAAAAATTAATTAAAAACACAAAATTTCTTCGTAAAAGCTAGCAAGAAGGTATAAATATTAATTTTTATTCAACGTAAATAATGATTTTAAGCCGGAATGAAATGCTCGTAATACGATTTTGTATATTCTATCATGAGATCTTGCATTGCCAGCGGTACATGAGCACTTCCTTGTCCTCCTTCTATCGTTCCGTCAGCTTTAAATCTCATATAACTCGCTACCGTTGTCTCTGGCGGCAAAATTGCTCCGTCTTCGATGATGCAACAGTCTTTTAATATGCAACGACGACCCTAAAAACCAAAAGTTTTCAACAAAAATTAAAATTTTTTAACATTTTTCACTCACTATCACGACATTTTTGCCAATAAAGACGAAAGAACCGATGGAAGCTGGCGAGAGAATACTTCCTTCTCCGATGAAAACATGATCTCCGATGTTCAGAGGGAAGAAAGCGACACTAAAAAATATTTTTTATTGAAAAAATCATGACATCATGTTCAATTTTTCAAGCCTCACCCTTTGCTGAATTGTTTGAATGGCGGTCTAACAACTGCTCCCTTACCAACGACGCAATATCTTCCAGTTCTCACCGCAGCTAAATCTCCTCTGATGATGGCGCCGCTCTGAACAATCACTTTTCCGTGCAAAACGATGTTTTGGGAGCCGCACAGCACCGTTTGACGACTCACTTTGTTACCCGTTGCCTGTGAAATGGAAGATTTTAAGAGGAATTCTTGATGAAGGGAAGGTTTCTTGTACCGTCTCGACATATTCGTCTTTGTTGTAAAAGTTATTCGGCACTTCCATCATCCTGAAAACTGATTTTTTGAAGGATTTCGAGATTCCCGTGCAAAATTTTGTTTTGTTTTGATTTGTAAACTGTCAAAATGACGTTTATGAATTGATTTTAAAAAATTCGATCGTTAAATTTTTATATTTTAAATATTTTTTTTATTATTTAAAAAAAATAGCAATTTCAATTATTTTTAATGTAAATTTTAAAAAAAGTCTAAAAATGTTCAAAATTAAAAAAAAAATATAAAAAAAATTGGGCATTTTTCATACTGCTCGATACAATTTCTTCCAATTGTTCATAAGTTCGTATGAAAAATTTAAAGATTTTTTTTAAGAAACAAAAAAAATGTTGAAATCATATAAAATCAAAATTGAAAAATTTTTAAATTGTTTGAATGAATTTTTAACTTTCTTTTGATATTTTTGTTGGTCCTGAAAAGGACCTTTTTTTAATTTTTTGAGATCAACCGGCGAATAATTTATGATGATTTTTCGGTTTTCTTGGGCAACAAGACAGCTTGGATGTTTGGCAAGACGCCGCCTTGAGCGATTGTGACGCCCGAGAGCAATTTGTTCAATTCTTCGTCGTTGCGGATGGCGAGTTGCAAGTGACGGGGAATGATACGGGTCTTCTTGTTGTCACGAGCAGCGTTTCCTGCCAACTCCAAGACTTCAGCTGCCAAGTATTCCATGACGGCAGCCAAGTAAACGGGAGCTCCGGCACCAACGCGCTCCGCATAGTTGCCTTTGCGCAAGAGACGATGGATACGACCGACGGGGAATTGCAATCCAGCGCGGTTCGAGCGAGACTTGGCCTTTGCCTTGACTTTTCCTCCTTTTCCACGGCCTGACATTGTTAAATTTTTGTTTTTTTCTTCTTTTAGCTTCGATGCAAACACAACGAGATGTTACGAATAACTGATGACGAATTCCGGAACGCTCCCTCTTTTATACAAAAAAATTCGAACGCAGACAGGGGCGGAGTTACGAACGATAAATTATTGAAAATCTCAAATATTTCCGAAAATTCTCGATGAAAATTGGAAATTTTTCATAAAAAAGAATTTTTAAACAATTTTCCATCAGAATTTTATAAAATTTTTTAAAAATTCAGAAAATTCAAGGAGAAATTTGAGTTTTTGTGTAATTTTGTGTGTCTCCCGCCATTTTGGTTGTTCCGAACATCTGCTTAAGTCTGCGTTCGAACGAAAATCGTATAAAAGGGAGAACGCAAACGTCGAAAGGCATCATTTCGTTTTTGACTTACGAGAAAGAAACAACTAACAATGGCACCAAAAACCTCTGGAAAAGCCGCCAAGAAGGCAGGAAAGGCCCAAAAGAACATCGCGAAGGGCGACAAGAAGCACCGCAAACGCCGCAAGGAGTCGTACGCCATCTACATCTACAAAGTCTTGAAGCAAGTGCATCCCGACACCGGAGTCTCCTCCAAGGCGATGAGCATCATGAACAGCTTCGTCAACGACATCTTCGAACGTATCGCCGCTGAGGCAAGTCGCTTGGCTCACTACAACAAACGCTCGACGATCACCTCTCGGGAGATCCAAACTGCCGTCAGATTGTTGTTGCCCGGAGAATTGGCCAAGCACGCTGTCTCTGAAGGCACCAAGGCTGTCACCAAATACACGAGCTCCAAGTAAATTCTCACGATTTTCGTCTCTCAAAACGGTCCTTTTCAGGACCAACAAAAAATATCAACAAAAAGTTAACAAAAAATCAAAATATTTCTTACCTTGATTTAATTTTTTAATGAATTTTATGCCTTTGAATGATGATATTTCTTTAATTAAATTCATAAAATATTCAAAAATGTTTTGAATTTCATCTTAATTAATTTTTTTGAAAAAATATCGAATATCTCAAAGCAGAAATTTAAATTTTTAATACACATTTTTTCATTTTTTAAGAAAAAATATAAAAACTTTCATTAAATTTAGGTTTTGAGTGATAATTTTCTTTTTTATAAAAATTTGAGCTCAGAATGTTAAATTTTTCATGAAAAACATAATACCAAATTTTTATTAATTTTTATAATTGATGCTCAAAAATAGGCAAAATGTTAAAAAAAAAAATTCTCTTGAAAAAAGAAATTTTTTTCTTTGCTTGAAATTCGACAATTTATATTCTTATAAAGATAAATTTCATTGATTCCAAGACATTTTATACCATTGCATCTTTTTTTAATGAGTCTAGACTTCGCTTAATATTCTTTAAAAAAATTAATTTTCTGAATTTCGACTCTTCTTTAATATTTGGCTTCATTTTATTATGGAATTTTATTTAAAAAAAAATGTGCGATTACCTATTCTCTCACCAAATTCATGAAATCAAAATTGTGCAATTTTCAGATTTTTTTTTGTTTGACAATAATTTTTTTTTTATAGTTCAATAATTTTACTCATTACAATTTTAAAAATTTATCCAAAATTTTTTGAATTTTTTTTCAAAATTTTTTGAATTTTTTTTCAAATTTTTTTAAATTTTTACTCCAAATATTGCTTAATTTTTACATTGAGTCATGAAAATATTTTAAAATTTGTCTTTTATAAAAAAAAAAAATATTGTGAAATGAAAAAAATAATCTTTATGAGTTGCACTTAAACAAAGAAATTTTTAAACGTTCCTCATCTGAGTCATTCTAAAAATTCTAAATTTTAATTTTTTGCATCAAATTTTCGGAAATTCCCTGAATTTTAGCTCTTTGAAAGTAATTTGAATGAATTTCATGCAAAAATTAAAAAAATGATTTCTGTGAAATTTTTTTGACCTTCACCCAAAAATATTCATCAGAATTTTTTTTTCATCGAACATCGTATCAGAAAAAAAGTTACTCAATTTTTTCAAAAATGTCTTTAATTTAATCAATTTTCAAAATTTTTAAAAGCTCAATATCTTTTTTCAGTAAAAAAATTCAAAAAATCGAAATTTATCTTAATTAAAAAACAAATTGCAAAATGCAGAAACGTAAATCTCTTTTTGCTTTCATTCAGTAGCGATCGTACCTTGAGTAGATGAAAAACTTTGAATGCTCATAATTTTTTCCCGATTAAAAAAATTCACAAAAAAATTAATTCGACAAATAGCTCAGAATAATTAGATTTATTTTTCACAAAAATATTCCCAAAAAATTTTAAAACTTTGTAAAAAATTAAAATTTAATTCAGTCGTAGAGCAAATCGCACTGAACGAAAATCATCCATACCCTTGTTAGAAAAATTAAAAATTTATTGATAAAAAATTAATTTTTTGAAAATTGTTTTCTTTTACGTCACAGAAAAGATTTCAATCTATCAAGAGCATCAAAGAAAATTTTTTAATTTTTCGTAGTTTTTCTGAATTTTACAAAATTTCTGAAAAATTTTTATGAATCAACCATCGAACATTGACGAAAAATTTATTTTTTGTGATAAATTTGAAAGAAACTTGCGGATTTTTGTATTTTTCTGATAGTTTGTTAATTTTTTTAAAAGTTTTTTTGAGATTTTTGATCAAATTTGGAGATATTTCATCAAAATTTGCGAAAATAAGAAACGAGTTCGTGAAAATTTGTGAGAAAGAGTCATGAAAGAGCAAAGAAATTTCGATGCGACCTACTTCTCGGGCAAAACGGCGCGACTTAAGCAAGTGACGAACAGAGGGCGCTTCACTGATTAAATTTTTCAAAGTTCAAGTTTCGCTTTGCAAACAAATCAAATCTCACTCAAGATGTCTGACGCTGTTGTCGAACCCACACCCGCCGTCGCTGCTGCCTCGCCAGCTGCCAAGAAAACGAAGACGCCCAAAAAGGAAGGCGCCAAGAAGCCCAAAACGAAGCCAACGCACGCCCCAACTGCCACGTTGGTCATGGCTGCCGTCAAGGAGTTGAAGGACCGCAAAGGCTCGTCGTTGTCTGCCATCAAGAAGTACATCGCCGCCAACAACAAGGTCGATGTCGAGAAATTGGCGCCGTTCATCAGAAAAGCCCTGAAAAATGCCGTCGTCGCTGGCAAATTGGTGCAAGTCAAGGGAAAGGGAGCTTCGGGATCTTTCAAATTGCCCGCCAAGGAGAAGGTCGAGAAGAAACCCAAAGTTGCCAAGAAACCCGCAGCGAAGAAAACTTCCGTCGCGAAGAAGAGCGCCACGAAGAAGGTTGCCAAGAAGCCCGTTGCCAAGAAAAGCACCGAAAAGAAGGAAAAGGCAGTCAAAGCTAAAGTCGCCAAGAAAGCTGGCACCGTGAAACCCAAGCAAAAGGCAACAAAACCAAAGGCAGCGAAGCCCGCAGCAGCAAAGAAGCCAAAGACACCCAAAAAGGCAGCAGCAAAGAAACCCGCAGCAGCGAAAAAACCCGCCGCGAAGAAAGCTGCACCAAAAAAGAAGTAAATTCTTCACGTTTCTAACGCGAAACGCAACTCAAACAAACAATCAGTCCTTTTTAGGACTAACAAAATTATCGGAAAAAAGTTAAAAATCAATCAAACGAAAGGAAAATTCTTCCAAACACGATAAAAAGGCTTCTAAAATTTGTTTTTCTCGAGAATTTTGATAAAATTAACTTAAATTTGAGTAAATTTAATGACCATTTTAAAAATTAATGAACTATTTTAAAAAAAAAAAAATATTAAATTTAATTAAAATTAAATTATTTTAACAAAATTTCTCTATTTAAAAAATGTGAAAAAAAATCGAAAGGGCATATTTCATGTTTCTTTAGTACAAAAAAAAAGAAAAAAAAATTTTTTTGAACATTTATCATCAAATTCACTCAAAATTAAGCAAATTTCTCGACAAAAAAAGTTATTAAAAAAATTTTAAAAAATATTAAAACAAAGAAAAATGCGCAAAATTGATGAAATTACGAAAAAAAATCCATAATGAGAAATTTTCGTGGGAAATTTTGCAAAAAAATCAGATGTCGACCTTCACTTAAATATTATTTCGCAATTTGATTACAATCTAATGCTTCCTTAATGAGCACTTTGCACAAAATTAATAACTGCTCAGGACTTTTTTCTGCGAAAAATTGCAGATTATTACAGAAAATTGATATTTTTCCATGAAAAATTCCAGAATTCGTAATTTAAAAAAAATATAAAAGAAAAAATTCAAGCTTGGCGTCTCGCAGTTTAGTTTTCATCGTTTTACCTTCGAAAAAAAATCATGAAAAAGCTCTTTGCGACTGTCGCCAAAGCTGGTTACACTAATTTGCTCATTTTGAAAGATTTGATCCAAAAATAAGCTTGAATTTAGTAAAAAATTATTAAAAATCACGCAAATTGCACCAAATTTCATTTAAAAAATTTAAAAAAAATCACAAATTTCAAAAAAGCACGGAAAAAATTTGTTTGAGAATTTTTAACTTTTTCTTGAAATTTTTGTTGGTCCTGAAAAGGACCGTTTTTTGCGGGAGTTTTTGTCGAAATTTAACCTCCGAAACCGTACAATGTGCGTCCTTGGCGTTTCAAGGCATAGACGACATCCATGGCGGTGACAGTCTTGCGCTTGGCATGCTCCGTGTACGTGACGGCATCCCGGATGACATTTTCCAAGAAAACTTTCAAGACGCCGCGCGTTTCTTCGTAGATCAAGCCGGAAATACGCTTGACGCCGCCACGACGAGCGAGACGACGGATTGCGGGCTTCGTGATGCCTTGGATGTTATCACGCAACACTTTGCGATGACGTTTGGCGCCTCCTTTGCCGAGACCTTTTCCTCCTTTACCACGTCCTGTCATGATTTTTGGTGCTGTTTACTTGTTGAAATACAAACGAAAACTGATGTCGACTCGTTGTGCGTCACTCGTATTTATACCAAAGACCAAAAAAGGGAGGGGGAAACTCGAATTACGCGAAAATTGCAAAAATCTCGCTGAATTTTCGATAAAAACTTGAGAATTTTACACGAAGCTGAAGATAAATTTTTGATTTTTCATGTTTTTGCAAGAAATTTCGATTAAATTCAATTTTTGAAGAGATTTTAACGAAAAAAGCGGAATTTCAATGCAAACATCTGTCATTCGCTCCCCTCTGTGTATTTGTGCGGTATAAATAGAGGTGCTCGTTGCGTTTCTGCTTCATTCGTATTTTGTGTTTGACCAAGTCGAGACAAGAAAAAATCTGAAAAATGGCCCGTACCAAGCAAACTGCCCGCAAATCGACCGGAGGAAAGGCTCCTCGCAAGCAATTGGCGACGAAAGCTGCTCGCAAAAGCGCCCCAGCCACCGGCGGAGTCAAGAAGCCTCATCGTTATCGTCCCGGTACCGTCGCTCTTCGTGAGATTCGTCGCTACCAAAAGTCGACGGAGCTCTTGATCCGCAAATTGCCTTTCCAACGATTGGTTCGTGAAATCGCGCAAGATTTCAAGACTGACTTGCGTTTCCAAAGCTCCGCTGTTTTGGCTTTGCAAGAAGCCAGCGAAGCGTATCTCGTCGGTTTGTTCGAAGACACCAACTTGTGCGCCATCCACGCCAAACGTGTCACCATCATGCCCAAAGACATCCAATTGGCTCGTCGTATCCGCGGAGAACGCGCTTAAATTGTCTCACGACTCAAAGTTTTCAAACAAAAAAACGGTCCTTTTCAGGACCAACAAAAAAATCAAGAAAAAGTTAAAAATTAATTAATTTTTTTTCAACAAAAATTTTCAACAAAAAAAAATTAAAAACAAAATTAAAAATCAATTAAATTTTTTTTTTTAGAATTTTTTAAGATAAATTTATGAAATTTTGACAGTCTAAAATTTTAACTAAATATTTTTCCAGAAATTTTCAAAAAATAAAAAAAAATTAAAAAATTAATAATTTTTTTTTTTCGAAAATTTTCAAAAGAGCAAAAAAAATTTTTTTTTGAATTTTTAACAAAAAAAAAAAAAATTGAAAATCCATCAAATTAAGTTAAGAATAAATTTATTTTTACAGATTTAGAACGAAAGCATAGAATACTAGAGTCTATAACGACCCTTTTTTGATTATTTCGGTTTGGATTCTTGTTCGTGCACATATCGAACGTAAATTGAAGGATTCGGGATCGAATTCGGAGGTTTTTCCAACTCATCCATGTACGAACAGGCAATTGCCAACATCGAGCCATCATGATTAAAGGACAACGCAGCAATCGACGTGTCATATTGATGAAATTGGCATAAGCGTTTCTTGTTGAATCCATCCCAAATGTTCACTAAACCATCAGAACCGCCTAAAAAAAATATTTTTTTGTTGAAATTTTCGAGAAATTTTGTTAAAATTTAATTTTTACCTGTGGCGAACGTATTATAGACATTATGGAAACTAATTGCGTTCACGGGATAAATTAATTCCATGTTATTTTCCTTCACGCGATGACATTTAAAGGCAAATTTCTTCGCTTGTACCTCCGGATCCGAGTCAAAATACTCGACAGCGACGCGTCCTTCGATCGAACTCATTACATAGCCTTCCTTGTTGGGGAAACAACGAATCGCGCGGGTCTGATACTTCAACGAACTCTCACGTCGCATCAAATATTGCGACATATTTCGTAAATCCCAGACCAAAACCTTCCGATCTGACGTCGCAACGACCAATTTCTCGTCTATGCAGTTCATCGAGTACACTTTTCCATTATTTTGCTCGTAATGCCCGACGCAGTTCCGTTCTCGCGTATCCCAGAGCTTGACAGTGCGATCCCAACTGCCCGTGAGAATGCCATTTACGAGACGCGCGTATTCCACACACTTTACGGGCTCTTCGTGCGTCCCGAGAATACTTTCCGCGTGCGAATTCAAGTCGTAAAGCTTCACTTGGTTGTCCAGACCGCCACTAATTGTGTGAATGCTGTCTTGAAAGGCGACATCTAGCACGGGGGCATCGTGCATGTACTTTTGGTGCAGTTTGTTGTTGACTGTGTCATATAAACGGACCGTGCAATCCTGAAAAAAATAAAAAATTTAGTTGAAAATTTGATTTTTCGAGGGATTTCGCCGGTTTCTGCTTACCCATGATGAGACAATTAGATATTGACTTGTCTGAGGAGCGAATTTCACGGAAGAAATTGCGTCTGTGGGAGGGTTTTGGAGTTGAACTTCAGGTTTGCGATCAACCATCTCGGTATTTTATACGTTTTTGTCCTTTAAATTAGATCTTTTGGGGGTTTTTTGATGAAATATGTGCAGGAATTCGTCTGTTTATTAATTTTTGGCCGTTGAATTTGCTTGACAGTTCTTCCGTCGAAAACAAACCTCAATTAGGACATTACAACATGTTTTCGATTTAAATTCTTCTCAGATCAAATATGAACAGAAATGAACTTTAGAATGAATATTTATTCAATTTTAGCTTTGAAATCCATCAAAAGTTTGTTAGATCTTGACTTGAAAAATTTCATGACCGTTTTTATTTTTTATTTTTAAAACGGTCAAGGAAAAAAAAAATTTATTTCTTCAAAAATCAAGAAGATTTTGATGGAAATCATCTTTAGAATGAATATTTATTCAATTTTAGCTTTGAAATCCATCAAAAGTTTGTTAGATCTTGACTTGAAAAATTTCATGACCGTTTTTATTTTTTTTTTCGAAAAACGGTCAAGGAAAAAAAATTTTTTATTTCTTCAAAAATTATTTTGATGGAAATTCTTTAGAATGAAAATTTATTCAATTTTAGCTTTGAAATCCATCAAAAGTTTGTTAGATCTTGACTTGAAAAATTTCATGACCGTTTTTATTTTTTTTTTTTAAAACGGTCAAGGAAAAAAAAATTTTTATTTCTTCAAAAATCAAGGAGATTTTGATGGAAATCATCTTTAGAATGAATATTTATTCAATTTTAGCTTTGAAATCCATCAAAAGTTGATTAAAACTTGACTTGAAAAATTTACGTATTTTTTACGTATTTTATACCTATCATAAAATTTTATATTTTTAGCTTTGTACTTATCGTACAGGGTCAAATTTACATTCGTTTGAAAGATATGATTCAGAGCTACAAATTACAATAGGTCCAAATACCTTTTGCGCAAAAATAAATTTATAGGAGCCCAAAAACAAATTTACGTATTTTGACAAATTCTATGTGCAACACTGTTGCATGTGAAAATTGCAATATCATAAAATTTGATAATTTTAGCTTTGTACTTATCGTACAGGGTCAAATTCACATACGTTTGGAAGATATGATTCAGAGCTACAAATTACAATAGGTCCAAATACCTTTTGCGCAAAAATAAATTTATAGGAGCCCAAAAACAAATTTACGTATTTTGACAAATTCTATGTGCGACACTGTTGCATGTGAAAATTGCAATATCATAAAATTTGATATTTTTAGCTTTGTACTTATCGTAGACAGTCAAATTTACATTCGTTTGAAAGATATGATTCAGAGCTACAAATTACAATAGGTCCAAATACCTTTTGCGCAAAAATAAATTTATAGGAGCCCAAAAACAAATTTACGTATTTTGACAAATTCTATGTGCAACACTGTTGCATGTGAAAATTGCAATATCATAAAATTTGATAATTTTAGCTTTGTACTTATTGTAGACAGTCAAATTCACATTCGTTTGGAAGATATGATTCAGAGCTACAAATTACAATAGGTCCAAATACCTTTTGCGCAAAAATAAATTTATAGGAGCCCAAAAACAAATTTACGTATTTTGACAAATTCTATGTGCGACACTGTTGCATGTGAAAATTGCAATATCATAAAATTTTATATTTTTAGCTTTGTACTTATCGTACAGGGTCAAATTTACATTCGTTTGAAAGATATGATTCAGAGCTACAAATTACAATAGGTCCAAATACCTTTTGCGCAAAAATAAATTTATAGGAGCCCAAAAACAAATTTACGTATTTTGACAAATTCTATGTGCAACACTGTTGCATGTGAAAATTGCAATATCATAAAATTTGATAATTTTAGCTTTGTACTTATTGTAGACAGTCAAATTCACATTCGTTTGGAAGATATGATTCAGAGCTACAAAATACAATAGGTCCAAACACCTTTTGCGCAAAAATAAATTTATAGGAGCCCAAAAACAAATTTACGTATTTTGACAAATTCTATGTGCAACACTGTTGCATGTGAAAATTGCAATATCATAAAATTTTATATTTTTAGCTTTGTACTTATCGTACAGGGTCAAATTTACATTCGTTTGAAAGATATGATTCAGAGCTACAAATTACAATAGGTCCAAATACCTTTTGCGCAAAAATAAATTTATAGGAGCCCAAAAACAAATTTACGTATTTTGACAAATTCTATGTGCAACACTGTTGCATGTGAAAATTGCAATATCATAAAATTTGATAATTTTAGCTTTGTACTTATTGTAGACAGTCAAATTTACATTCGTTTGAAAGATATGATTCAGAGCTACAAATTACAATAGGTCCAAACACCTTTTGCGCAAAAATAAATTTATAGGAGCCCAAAAACAAATTTACGTATTTTGACAAATTCTATGTGCGACACTGTTGCATGTGAAAATTGCAATATCATAAAATTTTATATTTTTAGCTTTGTACTTATCGTACAGGGTCAAATTTACATTCGTTTGAAAGATATGATTCAGAGCTACAAATTACAATAGGTCCAAATACCTTTTGCGCAAAAATAAATTTATAGGAGCCCAAAAACAAATTTACGTATTTTGACAAATTCTATGTGCAACACTGTTGCATGTGAAAATTGCAATATCATAAAATTTGATAATTTTAGCTTTGTACTTATTGTAGACAGTCAAATTTACATTCGTTTGAAAGATATGATTCAGAGCTACAAATTACAATAGGTCCAAATACCTTTTGCGCAAAAATAAATTTATAGGAGCCCAAAAACAAATTTACGTATTTTGACAAATTCTATGTGCGACACTGTTGCATGTGAAAATTGCAATATCATAAAATTTTATATTTTTAGCTTTGTACTTATCGTACAGGGTCAAATTTACATTCGTTTGAAAGATATGATTCAGAGCTACAAATTACAATAGGTCCAAATACCTTTTGCGCAAAAATAAATTTATAGGAGCCCAAAAACAAATTTACGTATTTTGACAAATTCTATGTGCAACACTGTTGCATGTGAAAATTGCAATATCATAAAATTTAATATTTTTAGCTTTGTACTTATCGTACAGGGTCAAATTTACATTCGTTTGAAAGATATGATTCAGAGCTACAAATTACAATAGGTCCAAATACCTTTTGCGCAAAAATAAATTTATAGGAGCCCAAAAACAAATTTACGTATTTTGACAAATTCTATGTGCGACACTGTTGCATGTGAAAATTGCAATATCATAAAATTTTATATTTTTAGCTTTGTACTTATCGTACAGGGTCAAATTTACATTCGTTTGAAAGATATGATTCAGAGCTACAAATTACAATAGGTCCAAATACCTTTTGCGCAAAAATAAATTTATAGGAGCCCAAAAACAAATTTACGTATTTTGACAAATTCTATGTGCAACACTGTTGCATGTGAAAATTGCAATATCATAAAATTTGATAATTTTAGCTTTGTACTTATTGTAGACAGGGTCAAATTTACATTCGTTTGAAAGATATGATTCAGAGCTACAAATTACAATAGGTCCAAATACCTTTTGCGCAAAAATAAATTTATAGGAGCCCAAAAACAAATTTACGTATTTTTTACGTATTTTTACGTATTTTATACCTATCATAAAATTTTATATTTTTAGCTTTGTACTTATCGTACAGGGTCAAATTTACATTCGTTTGAAAGATATGATTCAGAGCTACAAATTACAATAGGTCCAAATACCTTTTGCGCAAAAATAAATTTATAGGAGCCCAAAAACAAATTTACGTATTTTGACAAATTCTATGTGCAACACTGTTGCATGTGAAAATTGCAATATCATAAAATTTGATAATTTTAGCTTTGTACTTATCGTACAGGGTCAAATTCACATTCGTTTGAAAGATATGATTCACAGCTACAAATTACAATAGCTCTCATGCCTTTTGCGCAAAAATAAATTTATAGGAGCCCAAAAACATTTTTTTTTTATTTTGACAAATTCTATGTGCGACACTGTTGCATGTGAAAATTGCAATATCATAAAATTTGATATTTTTAGCTTTGTACTTATCGTACAGGGTCAAATTCACATTTGTTTGAACAGGAGACAAATTTGATTCAGAGCTACAAATTACAATAGGTCCAAATACCTTTTGCGCAAAAATAAATTTACAGGAGCCCAAAAACAAATTTACGTATTTTGACAAATTCTATGTGCGACACTGTTGCATGTGAAAATTGCAATATCATAAAATTTGATATTTTTAGCTTTGTACTTATCGTACAGGGACAAATTTACATTCGTTTGAAAGATATGATTCAGAGCTACAAATTACAATAGGTCCAAATACCTTTTGCGCAAAAATAAATTTATAGGAGCCCAAAAACAAATTTACGTATTTTGACAAATTCTATGTGCGACACTGTTGCATGTGAAAATTGCAATATCATAAAATTTGATAATTTTAGCTTTGTACTTATCGTACAGGGTCAAATTTACATTCGTTTGAAAGATATGATTCAGAGCTACAAATTACAATAGGTCCAAATACCTTTTGCGCAAAAATAAATTTACAGGAGCCCAAAAACAAATTTACGTATTTTGACAAATTCTATGTGCGACACTGTTGCATGTGAAAATTGCAATATCATAAAATTTGATATTTTTAGCTTTGTACTTATCGTACAGGGTCAAATTTACATTCGTTTGAAAGATATGATTCAAAGCTACAAATTACAATAGCTCTCAATGCCTTTTGCGCAAAAATAAATTTATAGGAGCCCAAAAACAAATTTACGTATTTTGACAAATTCTATGTGCGACACTGTTGCATGTGAAAATTGCAATATCATAAAATTTGATAATTTTAGCTTTGCACTTATCGTACAGGGTCAAATTTACATTCGTTTGAAAGATATGATTCAAAGCTACAAATTACAATAGGTCCAAATACCTTTTGCGCAAAAATAAACAGGAGTCAAATTTACAAATTCGTGCATTGATTACCAATATCATAAAATTTGATAATTTTATGTACAGGGTCAAATTTACATTCGTTTGAAAGATATGATTCAGAGCTACAAATTACAATAGCTCTCAATGCATTTTGCGCAAAAAATAATTTACAGGAGCCCAAAAACAAATTTACGTATTTTTTTACGTATTTTTTACGTATTTTATACCTATCATAAAATTTGATATTTTGAGCAGCAAATTAAGTCCTCGCCCACAACGGGGTACTGATCTTTGACAAATCATTGTGCAACAGGGTTTGTACTTATTGTAGACATTTTCAAATTTACATAATAAAAAATTTGTTATTACCTTGACCGTTTTTATTTTTTTTTCGAAAAACGGTCAAGGAAAAAAAAAAATTTTTATTTCTTCAAAAATCAAGAAGATTTTTATGGAAATCATCTTTAAAATGAATATTTAGTCAATTTTAGGCTTAAAACTGGTCAAAAAATGCCTTAGAATAAAATCAGGAAGTAGCATGAAACATTTTTGAAAATGTATTTGCCTTACTTGTATTCGACGGAAGACAGTAAAACAAAATTTGATTGATTTCATTGTTTTTGATCGAATTTCCCGAGAAAAATCATGTTAGTGCTCGTCTTGGGAGACCTTCACATTCCTCATCGGTGTGGCAATCTACCGCTAAAGTTCAAAAAACTCCTTGTGCCTGGGCGGATTCATCACATCCTCGTAACTGGTGAGAAATTCAGAATTGCCAAATTAATTAAAATCCTCCCATAAGTCACTTTTTCATGAAAAAATTATCAGGAAATCTCTGCACCAAAGAGTCCCACGACTATTTGAAGACCTTGGCATCCGACGTGCACATCGTTCGTGGCGATTTCGACGACAACCCGAGTTATCCGGAACAGAAAGTCGTCACAGTCGGACAATTTCGCATCGGTTTAGTTCACGGTCATCAAGTAATTCCATGGGGAGACCCGGATTCGTTGGCAATAATTCAGCGACAATTGGATGTCGATATTCTCATTAGTGGGCATACGCACAAATTCGAGGCGTACGAGCACGAAAATAAGTTTTACATCAATCCGGGATCCGCTACGGGCGCTTATAATCCCGTCGCCGATCCGAGCAACATTATTCCGTCGTTCGTGCTGATGGATATTCAGAGTTCGACAGTTGTTACGTACGTTTATCAGTTAGTGGGAGACGAAGTCAAGGTTGAACGGATCGAATACAAGAAGAGCTAAGCATTTTTTCGTGACATTTAATCAAATTTCTTACATTAATCGCAATAAAAATGAAAAAAAGTTTATGTATTCTCATTAATTATTTATATTTTTTTGATGTTTTGTTCAAATAACTTAAAAAAAGAGACAATATCAGTGACAAGATGTCTTATCAACTACGAGCAATGCGAAAAAAATGAAAAAGTTCAACAAAAAAAGTCAAATAATTGATAAAATCATATCAAACTACAGTCTACGGGTCAGCAAATTAGTCCTCGTCCCACAACGGGGTCTGATCTCCGCTCATTGTCATCGATTTGGGCGACGTATTTGTCTTTGGCGTGCTCACACTATGCACCGCGGGACTCTTTGCCGGCGTCAAGTCGTCATCCCAATTCTCGTCGGCATCGTTGCGACTCTTGCTGCTGCTGCTCTGATAGTCGTTTCGCGGTGTCGATCCGGAATTTGCACGACTCGGGGCGGGTACCTCGTTGTCCCAATTGTCGTCGTCATCGCGATTTGACTGCTGCGACGTGGCTGGCGGATTGTAATCGTTGCGCGAATTGTTACTGAAGCGACTTGGGCGATTTCCTCTGTCGTTGCGATCGAAGCGAGAGCCTCCCCGATTTCCGCCTCCGCCGCGATCATTGCGTCGGAATCCAGAATCGTAGCGATCTTTTGGTCCGCCAGCTGCTGCATGGGCGCCGTAGCCTGTTGGGCGATTGTCGTAACGATTTCCGGAGCCGGGACGAGACATGCCTCCGCTGAAATTGAAAAGGAAAATTTTTATTTTTGGATTTTTGATCAGAAAAAAATTTCAAGCAGGAAAAAAATTTTAAAGTAGAATTTTAGAAAAAAAAAAATCTTTTTGTTATCAGAAAATTTTAAAGTGAACTTTAAAAAAATTTTCTTTTATCATATTTTGTGAACTTTATTATTTTTTTTTGATTTGACACTTGATTCATTTTTACAAAAAAAAAAAAAAAAAAAAATAAATTCGAAAATTTTATAAGGAAAAATGACCTTTTTTAAATTTTAAATTTTTAAAGAATTTTAAAAATATTTTCAATTTTCGAAAATTTTTGTATTGGAAATCGTATGAATTTTTTTTTCTTCTAAATTAAAAAAAATTAAATTATTTGCAAAAAAAAAAAATCATTTTATGTGAAAGAGTATTTTAAATATTTTTTTTATTTCACTAAAAAAATTTAAATTTTTCAATTTCTTTTTAATTTCTTTTTTTAAATTTTTTTTCGTTCAATTCACTTATAAAAATTTTTAAAACTTACCCTCTTGGTGCATTATTGTATCCTCGCCCATCATACTCCTTTTGCGGCGCTCCAAACGATCTTTGCCCGCCCATTTGACTGCGAGACCCTGCGCCCCATGCTTCCGAGGCACGTTCCCAACTCGAATTTTCCGCAGCTTGAGCATATCCTCGACTGTGCGACGACGGAGACTGTTGATAGGGCGATGCGCCAACGCGTTGTGCCGACAACGGTAGTCCCGGATGCAAGAAAGGACTTTTTTGTCCGAGACTTGGCGTCGTTTGACCATAACGGGGCGTCTGCGATGCATGAGGAGTTGCATAAGGAGTCATATCTGAAAGAAATTGGAA
Source organism: Culicoides brevitarsis (assembly GCF_036172545.1). Taxonomy (NCBI): domain Eukaryota; kingdom Metazoa; phylum Arthropoda; class Insecta; order Diptera; family Ceratopogonidae; genus Culicoides; species Culicoides brevitarsis. The sequence continues at coordinate 32,210,105 of NC_087087.1, read as the reverse complement.
AAAAATTAAGAAAAAAATTTTAAAAAATTAGGAAAAAAGCTTACTTATATACGGAGTTTGTCCACTCGGAGTGTATGGGGTGTTAATTGTGTAGGAGCTTTGACCGCCATGCGTGCCTGGAGTGTATTGGTTTTGTGGTGTCGTATTTGTGACCTGAGATAACGAATGTAACATGCTCGATGGCATATTTTGAGCTACCTTACGGATTGCGTCGTCTGAAAAAAATTTAAAAAAATGTTTAAAATTTAAATTAATTTTTTAATTAAAAATTTAAATTAATTATTTAAAAATTTAAATTGATTATTTAAAAATTTAAATTAATTATTTAAAAATTTAAATTAATTATTTAAAAATTTAAATTAATTATTTAAAAATTTAAATTAATTATTTAAAAATTTAAATTAATTATTTAAAAATTTAAATTAATTATTTAAAAATTAAAATTGATTATTAAAAATTTTTTTAAAAATTAATTATTTAAATTAAATTAAATTAATTAAAAAAAAAAATAGAAAATACTCACTATTGATGGAACTATTGCCCACAGTATAAGGCGATCGCAAGCTGAGCGACGTCGAACCGCCTCGTGGCGTATTTGTATGCGGCGTTGCTGCCGGCAGGGGATCCTTATAATGCTCTTTGAACCATTTCAGCAACGTATTAATCGAATCAAATATTTGTTGTCGATATCTGAACCCATCGGGCGTCACCGTAATATATTCATGTCGTGTCCGTGTCCTCGGCAGATACGACAAAAGGAATTTTCCGGGGTAATTTTTCGATACACTAATAAAATAATGGATTTTGTTGGGATTTTTTCGCTTTTCCTCGCGCAACGCTTCCTCCGCCTTGTCTTTCATGCCGCCTTGCGTGTCCAAATAATACTTGTACGACAACAAATCACGCGCATAACCCGCCATCGGATTAATATGTCGCGCGATAATTTCATCCAAATCCTCAAATTCCTCACTTCCGATCCACAAAGAGCGTCCCAAGCTAAATGCATTCTCCTTGCCTTCCTCACGAACATCGATATGTTGATAAACGTCATCTGCTACTTTCCACGTCACGGTCAAATGATCCGATCCCTTACTCGACGGACGAATAATTACTTCGCCCTGCTCCTTGGTTGCCATAATTTTAAGTGCTTCCGCGTACGATTTGTTCATAAAAGCTGAATGGGCAATCACTCGTTTCACATACATTTGACGATCTTTTTGCTTTTTCGAGTCTTCTTCGCGCTTCAGGTCACGATCTTCGGCTGCCTGATCGTAATACTGATCCTTCCTCGGGCGCCATTCATTATTGCGATCGGCCAAATCGGAACTTTTTGACGTGCAATCGACACTAAAACGCTCCACGTCGATTTTTATGATGCGCACATGAATGGCTTGACCCATTTTGACCCGTTCCTCGGGATTTTTGACATGCGAATCGGACAAATTTTTGATGTGAATGTATCCGTTCAAGCCGTTATCGAGTCGTACCTTGACGCCTGTCGCTTGTCCCGCACAATCTCCGGAGTCGAAATGATGCCAAACCTCCGAAAGTTCGTGGAAATCATTTTTCAGGCAGAACGGACATTGCCACAATCCCGTTTCTTCATTCCTGACCGGTGTAACATTCTCGAATTGATCTGCTTGGGGCTTTTTATGACTTATTCCGCATACAGTGACAAGCACAAGTTTGCCAACGTAGAACGTTTCGGGCGTTTCTTTCGTCAAAACATCGAAAATCTCCTCCGAATTTAGTGGTTGGTACGGCACACGAAGGTCCTTATAGCGCGAATTGAGTTCCGCACGAATGTCGTACAGCGTAATGCTCTTATTTCCGAAGCCTTGACGCTCCAGTTCCTCAGCAAATGCATCCAAATCCAAATCTTTCAACCTTTCCGGTGCTTCGAGGATTTCCTCGAGCGCTCCAGCGGGATTTGCATCTTCATCATCATACTCCAACGCATCCACAGCCATTTTTCTTGCCCATTCATACGTTTCCGGGTGTACTCGAGACCCATCCAGCACTTCAACATAAGCCTCGGTACTGTCCCCGAGTGAATTTGTGTCGATTTTGATGAAACCCGAACAATTGATGAACACTTTTGGGCCCATATGACACGCCGTGACGAGTTGCGTTCGATTTTCCAACCGCTGATTCGTCTGTTTGAGCACTTTTATCAGAGCCTGTCCCTTTCGCGGACCCAAACCGCAAATAAATTGCACCAAATTTTGCGTCAGGGGGTTCTGAACTGCCAAATTAACGTCAACCCCGATCTCATTAGTGCGATTTATGAATTCCAAATACAAATTTTCCAAAAGTTCTTCCTTGTTGAGCTGTTCCTGCAACGTGTGATACCGCAAACAGAGAATTTCCTCATCCGACGTGCAAAGTTGGGAATATTCGACGAGCGGATCTTGCAATTTTCGAGCCAACGACACGGCTTGACGTAGTAGGGGCGGATATTCGCGAAAATCTGACGTGCCTTTGTTCGAATTAGCGTAAATTTTGGCAAGTTCATTGTCCACAATTTCTACATTTATTTCCGGGAACTGCTCGTCTTCAGTTAATTTCTTCACGCATTCCCTCAGATCTTGTTGAATCATTATTGCTTCGCGGGATTCGCCTCCAACCACGATTACATGAGGTTTTTTGCTGCGGATGAAGTCTGTGAGGGAATCCAAGTCATTTTGTTTTAGCTCTCGTTCGTCCTCGCGATGAGCATTTTTTCGTTTTAAGATATGCGGAACCCTTAAATAATCCGTGATATCTCCATCTGGCGCCGAAATCGCACAAAAAGCGGCTTGGGAGTAATCCGGTACATAAGCGACACCCATGACACGAACTCCTTTCGATGTATCCCAATCATATTCGTCTTCGTCTTGAAAATTAACGGAATACGGGGCAATTTTTATCCAGTTGTACAGTTTTTTGCAACACGCTTTCAGTACAAATTCCTTTGCTTCGTTGAGTAAAATCGCATGAAGCTCCTTCCGTAAATCCGGTAAAACCATCTTTGTGAGAGCCAATTCGACACATTCCGCTCGTAATGCGTTCCAATCTTGCACACTTTTGGCGAATTCATCACGACTGTAGAGAGATTTTGCTTCTTCGAGGAAACTTTGGGAGTTGCTGGTGTCAATTCTTTCATGGATCGTCATCGTGAGCAATTTATCGTTTTCAGCAATGTGCAATTTTAGGAATTGGTCGCCTGTGAGTTCGCGTACCGGTTTGTTCAGCAAATATTTCATCGTGTAACAATTGTGATTTTCGTCAATTTCTTTCATTCCCTTCTTTGTGGGGGTCACGGACAGTTTTGCGCGCTCAAAATACGTTTCGCGAAGCACTTTTCGTAACAAAGGTTCTCTCGAGAGTTGTCTCGCAACCATAAATTTCGCTGCGTCGAGGACTTCTTCGACCGTACCGAATTTCGGTGAAATATATTGCTTCGCTACTTCCGTCGGATCGAGTTGTTCTTGGTCAACTTCGTGTCTCTGATAACTATCGCGCAAATTTTCGGCGTAATGTTCCGGGCGCAAACCGAATTTTTTCGCCAACGAAGCTAATCCGGCTTTGCGACACATGGAATAAGGTCCAGAATCCATTTTTATCTTCAGTTGGTCCAAATCTTCGGTGTCGGCGATGCCTTCGTCGTCAGATTGGATTGGCGGAGGCGGTTCAGCACCTTCTTCCAAGTTTTCCAGCTCCTTACGACGCGCGGCGATTTTTTCCAACTTTTTACGTTCCTTTTCCTTGCGACGCCACGCTTCGCGCATGTTCGGGATTTCGTGCGCGTGATACAGCAGAAAGTGATTATGGATGTCCTTGAGCTCTTCGGGTGTTTGGGCGCAATAAACGTTGTCAATGTCGTCGTCTTTGATGACAAGAACGTCATCCGGGATGGGGGCATCGGGATTTGCCATCAATTTGTCCGTTTGATATTCTTGCATTTTCTTGAAAAGTTCGACGAGGCGGCGTTTTCGCGTGAAAAGTTGACACCAGCGGGCGTCCCATTTGTAAACTTTCCATAAATCGGTGATATTTAGCTCGGGTTGCACGTATTCTTTGCGGTAAAAAGCGATAAAAGGAACCTCGAGTTGTTGGTTTCGCATGAAATCCAATGCTTGCTTGATTTTCGGGATTGTTGAAAGGGGTTTCTTCGTTTGTTGATTTGTATCCCACGAGTCGTTGTTTTGCTGACGCTTTTCCGCTTGCTGCGAAATTGGCGGCTTGCAAAATGCCTGTTTGTAAATCCAATCTGCCTCTTCGTCGAGTTCGTTGGAGCCTTCAGGCACTGCTGTTATGGGTACTTCGCGCAATTGCATCCGTTCGGGGATGTCAGTTTTACGAATCTAAAAAAAATTATTTTAAGTGAAAATTTAAAAAAAAAAATTTTTTTTTTTACCTCATTATCCAAGTCAGTGAAATGCCCGCGTTTCAATTCGCTCGGTTCGTAAATGTCAAAAATGGATTTTTTATTGATGCGTTTCCGAGCTGCTTTTTTGGGGCGTTTTTCGCGCTCTTCTCCGTCTTCCTCGTACTCATCGGGTTCCGATTCGTCTTCATATTCTTCTTCGTCGTCGTATTTTTCGAATTCTTCAAAGTCGAAATCCACGCCGAAAATGTCCTGACCTTCTTGCAAGGAGGCATCCGTGAACATGGGACGCTTTTTCTTCTTCTTTTTCTCAGTTAAGGGGACTCCGTCGTCGTCGACGATGAAATCATCGGCATCGGATTCTTCTTCGCCTGAGTCGTCGAGGTTTTCCAAGTTTTCAACTGGGCGATGGCTGCGTTCGGATTGACGTTCTTCCTCCTAAAAAATAAAAAAAAAATAATTAATTTAAAAATTATTTAAAAAAAAATAAATTAATTTTAAAATTATTTTTTAATTAAAAATTAAAAATTTTTTCTATAAAATTTAATTTTTGTCTTAAAAAAATTATTTTTTTTTTTTTTTGTATAAAATTGATTTTTTTTTTACAAAATTTTAGAAGATCTGAATAAATTTGTCATAATTTGTAATGAATTTAAATTTTTTTTTTGAATTTTTAAAATTTTTTTTTTTTTTTTTTTGAAAACTTGAAATTTTTTTTTATAAAATTAAAAACTTTCGGTATACCTAAATTTTTTTTTTTAAATTGAAGAAAAATTTTTGAAAATTTGATTTTTTTTTGCAAATTTTTTTTTTAATTTTTAAACTTTTTTGAAAAATTAAAATTTTTAAAAATTTAAATTTTTTTATTTCTTGAAATTTAATTTTTTTTCTAAAATTGAACTTTTTTTTTTAAATTTAATTTTTTTAATTTTTTTTTATTATTTTAGAAATTTTTTGTTTTTTTAAATTTAAATTTTGATAGAAAAATAATTTTAAAAAAATAAAAATTAAATTTTTATAAAAATAATTTTTTTTAAATCAAAATTTTTTTTTAAAAAAAATCAATTTTATTAAAAATTTAATTTTAAAAAAAAAATTCGAATATTATGAAGAAAGCAAATGACTTTTTAAAAAAAAACTACCTCTGGCTCCTATTTTTCATGAAAATGAAAGCATGAATGAATGAAAAAAGCGGTTAATTCATGTCAAATCCCAACTTTTTTAAACTTACATCATCAGATCCTTGGAAAAGTTGATCCGCAATGACTTCTCGGTTCAAACTCTCATCAGCTTCTTCTTGATCACTCTCTTCATCTTGGATTTTTCGAAGACGTTTGAACCGTTTCTACAAAAATTTACCAAATTAACTTCAAATTTTTAATTTTTTCAATAAAAAATCTTACTCTTTGAACTTTTACACCCAAATTTTCCTCAATAAGATCGTAATCCTCGTCTTCCAATCGATCATCTAGTTCATCCTCGTCATCGCTCTTCTTACGTTTACTCGGACCCTCATCAGAATCTTCTCCTGAATCCTCTTCCTCGATGGGATTATCGTCAATAAGATCCTTGACTTCTTCCCCATCGTCTTCGTCTTCTTCCTCCGAACTGTCGACCATTTGTTTCATCTTTTTGAGCTTCTTGCGTTCTTGCGGTTCCAAGTCTTCCTCCTCGGATTGCTAAAAAATACATTTTTTCATCGAAAATTCAAGAAAATTAGCGAAAAACACTCACATCGCTTTCTTCTGCCTCTGAATCTAAGAAATCCATCGTGTGTGGTTCTGTGTGAGTTATACGAGTGGCAAAGAAAAACTACTTTTTCGCGAAAAATCGAAGATTTCCGTGACTAAAAGTTATTAAAAATAACTAATATGATGGTAGCTGATGCAGAAAAGTCCTGAAAAAGGTAAAAAATTAACTTTAGATGAGAGCGGCATCAAAATTTCACAAGACGTAATACACGCTATGCGAGGGACATTTTAAAAAAAATCGATTTTTTTGTAAATTTTCATGTTTCCAACACATACCTGACTTTACTTCCGTAATCCGGAGCTTTCTGCACAGTTTTCCACTATTTTTGGGGTTAAAAAAGGACTTTTTCCAGGATTTTTACTGCTTAAATTAGGAGCGTTCCTGATTTTTTGTTTTGACAGATGATTTCGTGATGACGTTTAATGACAAGCTGTCAACGTTCTGTCAAGTTTTCGAAAAAAAAAGTTTCCTGTAAACAAAACAAAAACGTTTGAAGACATTTTGGAGCATTTTTACGGGAAAATTTACGAAAAATGGGCAAACATCGACATCGTTCACGCTCCCCGGAAGACCATCGAGACTCGAGAAGTCACAAAAGTCGAAAATATAAACGAGAACGTTCGCATTCGAGATCTCCGGAAAGGCGCCACAGACGTGACGAGGTAAAATCTTCAAAATGGGACGACTCGCCCGACAGAAATCGCAATCGAGATCATCGGAGGCAGTAAGTTTTTTGAATTTTTAAAAAAAAATTCTTAAAAAAAATTATTTTTTTCTTGTAGTGAGCCTTCTGGATCCCGCAATTATGACAGAGATCGTGAAGCAAATCGCGATCGGAAGATGGATCATCACCGGAGACGCAGAAGAAACGACGACGACGACGGCAACTATGAATGGGGAAAGCGCGACGACCGCCAAAAAGACGAATCTCCCGAAAAGGAAAAGGAAAAACCCAATTTTGGCTTATCGGGAAAACTCGCCGAAGACACGAACAAAGTCAATGGAGTCGTAATTAAATACGCAGAGCCGCCAGAAGCGCGAATTCCGAAGAAACGTTGGCGACTTTATCCGTTCAAAGGCGAACAATCGCTGCCCACGTTGTACATTCATCGCCAAAGTTGCTACTTAATTGGACGAGATCGCAAAATTTGTGACATTCCCGTGGATCATCCGTCGTGTTCGAAGCAACATGCCGCCTTGCAATACAGATTAATGCCGTATGAGAGAAATGATGGCACTGAAGGTAAACGCGTTATTCCGTATATCATCGATTTGGAGTCAGCGAACGGGACTTTTTTGAATAACAAGCCAATAGAGGCGAAGAAATATCACCAACTGATGGAAAAAGATGTCCTCAAATTCGGTTTCAGCACACGGGAGTACGTAATTTTGACGGAAAATGCAAAAGATGATGAGGATGACTTTGCTGCCGGGTCTCCGGGGGTCGAAGTGAAGCAGGAACGGGACTAAAATAGGTTTCGAAATTTAATTTTTTCGTTCGTAGACAATAAAAAAGCTCAAATAAATTTCTTTTTTTTTATGCACGACGATGAAAATTTTATTTTCGAAAAAAATTTTAATTCGAACTTCTAATCATCTTCGAAACCTGAAATTTTTTTTCGAACTTTTCATCATCTTCGAAACCTGAAATTTTTTTTTCGAAAATTGAAAATTTTTTATTCGAGAAGAGACAAATATTTTTTTTTTCAAAAATTAAAAATTTTTAATTCGAAAAGAGAAAATTTTTTATTCGAGAAGAGACAAAATTATTTTTTTCAAAAATTGAAAATTTTTATTCGAGAAGAGACAAAAATTTTTTTTTCAAAAATTAAAAATTTTTTTTTCGAGAAGAGAAAATTTTTTATTCGAGAAGAGACAAAATTTTTTTTTTTTCAAAAATTAAAAATTTTTAATTCGAAAAGAGAAAATTTTTTATTCGAGAAGAGACAAATTTTTTTTTTGTTTTGAAAATTGAAAATTTTTTTATTCGAAAGGAGAATTTTTTTTTTCGAAAATTGAAAAATTTTAATTCGAGAAGTGAAAAGCTCATCTTCGAAAAACTAAAAAAATTTCATTTTCGAAAATTTTTAATCCAATTTTAAACCAAAAATATCATTTTCGAAAACCAAAAATTTTATTTTCGAAAATTGAAAAATTTTAATTAAAAAAGAGAATTTTTTTTATTAAATTGAAAATTTTTTATTCGAGAAGAGAAATTTTTTTTCGAAAAATAAAAATTTTTACTTCGAAACTAAAATTTTTAAGTTCAAAAATGAAAATTTTATTTTCGAAAATTGCACGACGACTTTTGTGTCACCCTGTAGCAAAAAGAAATCAAAACAAACAAAATTCTGTTCGGCATTTCCTTATTTTTTGCTGCAATAATGGCACAAGACATAAATATCATCTTAAATTTGGGGAAAGAACGTCTCGAAAATCCAAAATTTGAATTAATAACACAAGAAAACTCAAAAAATCACAAAATAATTGCCGATTTCAATGCAAATTGCGAAAAATGTGAACACAAAATACAAATCAACATATTTTACAACGACGAAGAAGTGCTTAAAATCAAAAATCACAGCGACTTACCGATAAATCTTCCTGAAATATCGAATCCCGTGCCTCCAAATGTTGAATTGCCATCTCTGACTTCCGTTGAAGGTCCGTATTTTCAAGTTTTTCCTCAATCCGATGGCTCGGAAGTGTTTATTGAGAAAAAATCAAAGTCGTTTCGTGTCACAAACTACGATCCACGATCCAAAATTTGCGATTTGTGCAATTACGAAGTGCCAAATGCGGATAAAATGAGTGTTCATCGCCGTTTTCATTTTTTTCCGAAGCCAAATGACGTTGAATGTCGTGCTTGTGGTACTGCCTGCTCAAATTCCTTGGAAAAAACGCAACATTCGTACTTTTGTGCTCAAAGTCAAGCTTTGGAAGGTCTTTCTTGCTTCGAATGTAACTTCAAAGCCACGAATTTTGATGATTTTCGAGATCATTTAAGCAAAATTCATTCAGGATATCCGCCGATTTCGAAAAATTGCAAGCTCTGTGGGGTCAAAACAAGTAACAATAAACACAAATGTCTCGCTGGCTTCCAAAAATATCTCGCACAGTTGGATTTACCGCCAAATCTCGTCATTCCCGATGTTTATTCGCTCAAAAGTTCGTATAGCAGGACACATCCGCAGCCCGATGGAAGTCTCGTGTACATTGGCAAGCGCGATAACGGCATTCAAATTATGAATTTCGATCCAACGACAGAAAAATGTGAGCTTTGTGGCAAAAGTCACCTGAAAAATAAGGAAAATGTCGTTCAGCATCGCTTGAAAATGCATTTTTTCCCGCCGGATTCGGGAAATTTGTGTCAAGGATGTCAAAAAGAGTTCAAAACTGACGAAAATAAGAAGATTCACAGTCATTTTTGTACAAAAAAGCACCTGATAAAAGTGAATTATTGCATTTCGTGTCGCGAACAGTTCACAAATTACCCGAATTTCGCGTCGCATTTGAAAAAATTCCACGATGGAGCTGGGATCGAGTGTCGTTTCATGTGCCATCTTTGCTCAAAGTCCTTCGAACATGATCATCAGTTGCAGGAACACGTTTTGAGGCATTTCGACGGCAAACCCTTCAAATGTGCGCATTGCGATAGTGAACAACGGAACAAAAAAGGCATCATCACGCATCTGATTCGTTTCCATTTCAATTCCGCGGCGAAATTTAAATGCGATTCGTGTTCGCCTCCGATGCTTTTTGCCTACGAGAAGCAATTCAAGGTTCATGTCGACGCCCTGCACCTTAGACTGCAAAAAGTTTCCGTGCCATGTCCCACATGCGGAAAATTAATTCGAAAAAAGGGCCTGAAAAATCACATTCAGAAGCAACATACCGACACTTTTGTGCCGAAAGAGACTTTTGAGTGTCAGACTTGCGGAAAAATTTTCTTTCGGAAGCAGAATTTGGAAGCGCATCAGTTGATGCACTTGCCCGAGAACGAAAGACTTTACAAATGTCGGTTTTGTGAGAGGACGTTCAATAAAAAGCTCGGATTTGTGGAGCATGAAAGGAATCACACGGGAGAAAAGCCTTATAAATGCGAACATTGCGGCAAAGCATTCGCTCGGAGCTCGACGTTTCAAGATCACAAGAGGGAACATACGGGACAGAGGTTTGTTTGTTCCGTTTGCTCCAAAGAGTACAAGGATCGGGGGAATTATCGACATCATATGAAGCAGCATGAAGTAAGTTTTTGAAAATTTTGATTGAAATTGACAAGTTTTTTTTGAACGTGAGGATTTTCGAAATTTTTTTATAAATTATTAGATTTTGGGCTAAAATTGAGTTTAAAGTTCGATTAAAAATGAAATTTTTTATTTTCGAAAACTAAAAATTTCAATTTCGAAAACAAAAAATTTCATTATCGAAAAATTTTAATACAAGAAGTAAAAAATTTCAATTTAGAAAAAACAATTTCAATATCGAAAAATTTTAATACAAGAAGTAAAAAATTTCAATTTCGAAAAAAAAATTTAATATCGAAAAATTTTAATACAAGAAGTAAAAAATTTCAATTTCGAAAAAAAAATTTAATATCGAAAAATTTTAATACAAGAAGTAAAAAATTTCAATTTCGAAAACTAAAAAATTTATTATCGAAAAATTTTAATACATGAAGTAAAAAATTTCAATTACGAAAAGAAAAAAATTTATTATCGTAAAATTTTAATACAAGAAGTAAAAAATTTCAATTTCGAAAAAAAAATTTAATATCGAAAAATTTTAATACAAGAAGTAAAAAATTTCAATTTCGAAAAAAAAATTTAATATCGAAAAATTTTAATACAAGAAGTAAAAAATTTCAATTTCGAAAACTAAAAAATTTATTATCGAAAAATTTTAATACATGAAGTAAAAAATTTCAATTACGAAAAGAAAAAATTTTATTATCGAAAAATTTTAATACAAGAAGTAAAAAATTTCAATTTCGAAAAAGTTTTATTATTGAAAAATTTTAATACAAAAAAATTTCAATTTCGAAAACAAAAAATTTTATTATTGAAAAATTTAAATACATGAAGTAAAAAATTTCAATTACGAAAAGAAAAAATTTTATTATCGTAAAATTTTAATACAAGAAGTAAAAAATTTCAATTTCGAAAAAATTTTATTATTGAAAAATTTTAATACAAGTAGTAAAAAATTTCAATTACGAAAAGAAAAAAAATTATTATCGAAATACTTTAATAAAAGAAAAAATTCAATTTCGAAAACTGAAAATTTTCATTTCGAAAACAAATTTTTTTTTCGAAAATGCTTACATTCAAGCAAAAAAATACACATTATCTCGCATAAAAATTAAAAAAAAAAATAATTGAAAAAAATCTTATCTTTTCAGAGCCAAATGGGCGTAAAACTAACATTCAACCACGAAGAACGTCGTTTGATGAAATTAAAAGTCCTCACAGCTGAACAAGCTCTCAAAAGCGGAATCTAGTCTCAAAATACAAAAAATCAAAATTTTATTATATTTTTTTATTTTTATTTCTTATAATTTCCAATAGTATTTCTAAAACTCTTTTTTTTATTTTTTTAAATTTATTTTCAACGTCATTGTTCTCCATTGCTACTTTTTTTTATTTAATTATTTATTTAATTTTTTTAAACCATTCTGACTTCTATTCTACAGTAAATGAACGCAATCGAAGAATTAATAAAAAAAATCATAAAAAATGATTCTAAGATGTACTTAAGCGTAAAACTATATTCTTCATCTGTTTCTGAGACGAGGTATCTACGGTAAAAAAAAAAGGTCCGACAGAAATGCATTTTGGCGTCTTTTAGGCAGTTTTCAGATGAAACAAAAAAAAATTTGGCGTGCCCGGGATTTTTCGTTCTCTCTAAGTTTATTTTTTTTTCTGCCATGATAAAAATATATTTTCTGACATTTTTTAGTGTGTAAGTGTTAGATATCGAGTAAATTGTACATTAAAGTGTTTTTTAAATGACTGAAGGGGTTCTTGCACGTCGGATGTGTGTGTTTCGTGTGGAGGTGAATTCTTAACCGATAATAAGTCCGCAACCTAGTCTAAATTGATTTTTGCTATGATTCAAGAGTCCGCTGAGGGCAAAGGAGAATGGAAGGGGTTCTAATCGTTTTTCCAAGACACCGCCGACATTCCAATTGGAATCGAGCATCCCTCGGAACACGAGACTCGCTTTCGGCAAATCGATTTGGTAGCCAATTGTCGCGACAGCTTCTTGCATCTTGAAACTCGTTTCGAGCTCGATGCCCAGTTGCAATTGCTCGCTGGCACGTTGATAGTAACAAACATGAAGTCCTGCCAATCCAACGGTTCCGCTCCACACTGACAAGCCGCTCGCGTAACGTGCTGCCGCTGAAACGATGGCAATTTCGCCGCCAGGCACTGCGGGTCCGTATTGATAGGCAAGTTCGCCGCCCAATGACAAGCCGGGAGCGACAGATTGCAAGTAATGCGCTACAATGACACCGGAATTATTGATGATATTTGGATTGCCAACCGTAACCGAGGCCGTGTAATCGGCTCCTTTGTAGTCTGTCGTCAGTTGTCCCGCAACAACTTTGCTATTTTGTATTTGTGACGCAAATTTGCAGCGGATTTGTGGCGTTATCTGATGAATTATGTTCGCGTTGAGGTCTCCCGAGGGACTTATATCGCCCAAAATCACGGGAAATGTCTCCGTTGGCGAAATTTGTTTCGTTCCGACGTACGTTGTGCCGAATTTGTAGCCGGATTCTTGCGTCGAACTCAAATTTATCGTGTGTGAGACCTGGAAATGGTTGCTGAGACCCTTGTTGACCATCAACTTGGCGCCCTCAAAGTTCGCTGGCATCACATCTGAAAGAAGAGACAAAACATGTGTTGATGTAAATGCATGTCTGTGCGCATATACGTGTTTTTTTGCTATATGGTGACATAACATGGAGAGTAACAAATTTTTTTCGAGGTTATTTCGAAGTTGCGGTCCTCGTTTTTCCCATAATTCTTTAAAAATCGCCCCGGATGTGAATTAAAATACGTACCTTTGCACTTTTTGTGCAGTTCTTCCATCGTGCCGGGATTTTCGAGAGGCTTTGCAGCACTTTTCGCCTTTCCATCTTGCTCCGCAGTGGCATTCGGCTCGGGAACTGCGCCCAAAAATTGATTTGCTGCCGATGTTATTGGCTTAGAGGCCGCCTGCACGTTTCCCATGGTCGACTTTTAGCGAGTGTGACAACTTTTTGCACGAAACTCTCTGTGATTCACACAAATATCAGCGAAAAATCACACGCGAAATGCACTTTTGAAACGCACGACGATTTTTACGGTTTGACGTGTGATTTTTTTGTGTGCTTTGGGACGTCCTTGACTCCGAAATGAGCATTGGGCCTTGAATTTCGCCGAATTCTGTTTTAATTTTCACTGAAAATCACTAAAAATAATTAAGAAAAATGCTTTTGAGCTCTTTTAGAGTAGCGAGAATCCATTTTCAACGCTGCCAATCACAAAAAATCACAAAATCAATCAGAAATGTGAGTGCAATTGCCGTTCAGAAACCCTTGGATCATCGAAGTCCTCAAAAATTTCCACAAAAACAAGTTGTGAGAAGCGTTTCCAACCCTTTACCGCCCAGCAATAACCTTGACGAGGCTCTTGTTGATGCCAACACTTATGAAATTGTCTGTAACGAGACCCTAGAATCCCTATGTGATTATTTTGATGAAATTGTAGAGTCAAATTCTTCATTAAAAGATGCCGATATCATCTACGGAGTAAGTTTTGACCTCAATTTAACATGAAAAAGGCATAAAAAATCGTAATTTTTCAGGATGGAGTGCTAACAGTGAAACTCGGGTCCCAAAAAGGTACTTACGTGATCAACAGACAGTCACCAAATCGACAAATTTGGTTGAGTTCACCCCTTAGCGGTCCTAAAAGATACGATTTTATCCCCAAAAATGCTGAAACAGGCGATAAATGTCGAGGATATTGGATTTACAAGCACGATGGCGTCACGTTACATGAGCTGCTGCAAGAAGAATTGCCAAAATTGATCAACTCAGAGACAAATTTCCTCGAATTAAGTCACGGAAAGAGATGAAAACGCAAAAATTTGACTGAATTTTAGTTCATTTGCAGTAAAATACAGAATTCATGAATAAATATATCGTTTAAAAGTAAAATTGTATGCGTGACTGCTGACATGTTGCGTTAAAAACTTAGGAATTGTCGGGCCATTGGAGGTCTGCCAAGTTCCGGGCGCCGTTATTCAAGTTATTTGTCGCCGCCATCGATGGAGCTTGTCGCGACGCGAATTGACGCACATTTTCTTCGGTGTAATCGAGGATTTTGCGTTGCTTTTTTCGCTTGTACTGCTTCTGCTTGAAGTAAATCTTAAGGGCTCCCTTAAAAGCGATGAACGCTAAACCTCCCAAAAGTGTTCGATGCAAATTATTTTGCACGGAATCGAAGAAAGCGTGTCCAATTATCGACGAAATGCTCGGCAGGAGCAATGCGCCGCACAAAACTCGCGGTACGGAGAGCGGATCTGACGTTTGACTGACGGGATCTGTGGATGGGGGAATTTCGCCATTTGTGTAAACGTCGTCGTCATCACTAAAAATGCAAAAAAATTATGAAAATTGTTAAAATTTCACGGGAAAAACTTACGCTACGGGCAAAATCAAACTAATTAAGGGAAATTTTCGAGCGCGATTGTCTTTGGCTTGAATAAAACGCAAAACGACGTCTTCCCAGCGAATCATGCGACCAAGTACGAGTGAAACTGGAATAGCGGGTAATGCTACCAACAACAACAATGGATCGGTATTGTCCATAATCTTCAATCCTTCGTGATATCCGACGACTTGTAGAATTGTAATCGCCCCGTACGTCACGGAAGTCCAGTAGAGCGAGCCAACGATCAATCCAGCAGTCAAAAATGGCGAAACGCGACGCACCAGAGCATCAATTCCCTCGAGAACGTTCGCCAAAGTGCCCATTGAGGGAAAAACTATGATATATTCCGTCTGACATTGGGGACAAGCGACCTTTTTGAACGAATTTCCCTTTTGCTTTTCGTCAATCCAACGCGATAAACAAGATTGATGCACCCATCGCGTTGTACCTGCAACGAAAAATTAAAAAAAAAAATATTTCGTCATCAATTTTTTTTTATCGATAAAAATAAAAACAAACCAACCTTTGCAGGAACATGGCTGAACCCATGGCGACAACTCGCCGTCTTCATCTGTGGCGAAGCAAACCCAGCAATAGCGCGTTTCTTCGGATTCTTGCACGACGCGACTGTCTTTTACCGTTGTCACGGTCGATTCCGAAGAACTTCCTTCGAGGAGCTCCATTTTTTGATCACAGAAATGTTTCCGATGGTGATTTTGCGTTGTGAAATTACTCTTCGTTCGTGGCGTTTTTTGGTCCAAATTGCACGTGAATTAACGCAAATTGTAGTTAATGAGTAATTTTCGGGTTTTATTGAATAAAAATTGCTCCAAAAAGTCGCAATTTCTGATGTTGTTCGACCTTGTTTTGATCCGTTTGCTAATTCAAGTTGGGTTTGAGTCAGTGACGGGTATAGAGGGAAATTTCAAACAGGGCAGAAAAAAAATTTTTTTAGGGCACACAAAAGAAATTATTTATGTATTTAAATAAAAAAACGCTTTAAATTCAACCATCAAACCATCAGTTTATTTTTTTGACAGTTTTAAGTTATAAAATGATTAAAAATGTAAATTAGAGCCTCTCTGACAAATTTCTATCCATTTGGAGCAAGATTTGACAAAAATAGCTTTGACACAGTTTTTGACACAGTTTTTTTGCTCTTGATTTAGTTTTTAAAACAAAACTATGTCAAAGAAAAAATTTTTTTTCAGTTTCAATTTTTTGGCAGTTTTGAGTTATAAAATGATTAAAAATGATAAATTAGAGCCCTCTGACAAATTTCAATCCATTTGGAGCAAGATTTGACAAAAATAGCTTTGACACAGTTTTTGACACAGTTTTTTTGCTCTTGATTTAGTTTTTAAAACAAAACTATGTCAAAGAAAAATTTTTTTTTCAGTTTCAATTTTTTGGCAGTTTTGAGTTATAAAATGATTAAAAATGATAAATTAGAGCCCTCTGACAAATTTTTATCCATTTGGAGCAAGATTTGACAAAAATAGCTTTGACACAGTTTTTGACACAGTTTTTTTGCTCTTGATTTAGTTTTTAAAACAAAACTATGTCAAAGAAAAATTTTTTTTTCAGTTTCAATTTTTTGGCAGTTTTGAGTTATAAAATGATTAAAAATGATAAATTAGAGCCCTCTGACAAATTTTTATCCATTTGGAGCAAGATTTGACAAAAATAGCTTTGACACAGTTTTTGACAAATTTCAATCCATTTGGAGCAGGATTTGACAAAAATTGCTTTGACACACAGTTTTTTTGCTCTTGATTTAGTTTTTAAAACAAAACTATGTCAAAGATAAATTTTTTTTTCAGTTTCAATTTTTTGGCAGTTTTGAGTTATAAAATGATTAAAAATGATAAATTAGAGCTTTTTGACAAATTTTTATCCATTTGGAGCAAGATTTGACAAAAATTGCTTTGACACAGTTTTTGACACAGTTTTTTTTCTTGATTTAGTTTTCAAAACAAAACTATGTCAAAGAAAAATTTTTTTTTCAGTTTCAATTTTTTGGCAGTTTTGAGTTATAAAATGATTAAAAATGATAAATTAGAGCCCTCTGACAAATTTCAATCCATTTGGAGCAAGATTTGACAAAAATAGCTTTGACACAGTTTTTGACACAGTTTTTTTGCTCTTGATTTAGTTTTTAAAACAAAACTATGTCAAAGAAAAAATTTTTTTTCAGTTTCAATTTTTTGGCAGTTTTGAGTTATAAAATGATTAAAAATGATAAATTAGAGCCCTCTGACAAATTTCAATCCATTTGGAGCAAGATTTGACAAAAATAGCTTTGACACAGTTTTTGACACAGTTTTTTTGCTCTTGATTTAGTTTTTAAAACAAAACTATGTCAAAGAAAAATTTTTTTTTCAGTTTCAATTTTTTGGCAGTTTTGAGTTATAAAATGATTAAAAATGATAAATTAGAGCCCTCTGACAAATTTCTATCCATTTGGAGCAAGATTTGACAAAAATAGCTTTGACACAGTTTTTGACACAGTTTTTTTGCTCTTGATTTAGTTTTTAAAACAAAACTATGTCAAAGAAAAAATTTTTTTTCAGTTTCAATTTTTTGGCAGTTTTGAGTTATAAAATGATTAAAAATGATAAATTAGAGCCCTCTGACAAATTTCTATCCATTTGGAGCAAGATTTGACAAAAATAGCTTTGACACAGTTTTTGACACAGTTTTTTTGCTCTTGATTTAGTTTTTAAAACAAAACTATGTCAAAGAAAAATTTTTTTTTCAGTTTCAATTTTTTGGCAGTTTTGAGTTATAAAATGATTAAAAATGATAAATTAGAGCCCTCTGACAAATTTCTATCCATTTGGAGCAAGATTTGACAAAAATAGCTTTGACACAGTTTTTGACACAGTTTTTTTGCTCTTGATTTAGTTTTTAAAACAAAACTATGTCAAAGAAAAAATTTTTTTTCAGTTTCAATTTTTTGGCAGTTTTGAGTTATAAAATGATTAAAAATGATAAATTAGAGCCCTCTGACAAATTTCTATCCATTTGGAGCAAGATTTGACAAAAATAGCTTTGACACAGTTTTTGACACAGTTTTTTTGCTCTTGATTTAGTTTTTAAAACAAAACTATGTCAAAGAAAAAATTTTTTTTTCAGTTTCAATTTTTTGGCAGTTTTGAGTTATAAAATGATTAAAAATGATAAATTAGAGCCTCTCTGATAAATTTCTATCCATTTGGAGCAAGATTTGACAAAAATAGCTTTGACACAGTTTTTGACACAGTTTTTTTGCTCTTGATTTAGTTTTTAAAACAAAACTATGTCAAAGAAAAAAATTTTTCAGTTTCAATTTTTTGGCAGTTTTGAGTTATAAAATGATTAAAAATGATAAATTAGAGCCCTCTGACAAATTTCTATCCATTTGGAGCAAGATTTGACAAAAATAGCTTTGACACAGTTTTTGACACAGTTTTTTTGCTCTTGATTTAGTTTTTAAAACAAAACTATGTCAAAGAAAAATTTTTTTTTCAGTTTCAATTTTTTGGCAGTTTTGAGTTATAAAATGATTAAAAATGATAAATTAGAGCCCTCTGACAAATTTCAATCCA
Source organism: Culicoides brevitarsis (assembly GCF_036172545.1). NCBI lineage: Eukaryota > Metazoa > Arthropoda > Insecta > Diptera > Ceratopogonidae > Culicoides > Culicoides brevitarsis. The sequence goes on along the minus strand of NC_087087.1, from coordinate 32,191,689 downwards.
TTTGGAGCAAGATTTGACAAAATAGCTTTGACACAGTTTTTGACACAGTTTTTTTGCTCTTGATTTAGTTTTTAAAACAAAACTATGTCAAAGAAAAAAATTTTTTCAGTTTCAATTTTTTGGCAGTTTTGAGTTATAAAATGATTAAAAATGATAAATTAGAGCACCTCTGACAAATTGTTATCCATTTGGAGCAAGATTTGACAAAATGGCTTTGACACAGTTTTTGATCCAGCAAGATGGATGGCTTTTTTGAAATTTTTCTCTATCATTACATTTTTTCCAGAAAAAATGTAAAACAAAACTATGTCAAAGAAAAAAATTTTTTAGTTTCAATTTTTTAGCAGTTTTGAGTTATAAAATGATTAAAAATGATAAATTAGAGCCAATCATTTGAAAATTTTTATCCATTTGGAGCAAGAAAAATTTTCTTACGAAAAAAAAAAAATTTCTAAAATTTCATTCAAATTTTTTTTTTTTAGAAAATCACGAACCCTTTCAAGCTACACCCCTGCTTTAAAAGTTTAATTCCATAAATGACCAGAAGAGGGCTACAGAAAAATGGCAACAAATTTCGTGGATAATTTGGTGAAAGAATTTCTCATTTTCCGCGGATTTTCGGGGACTTTAAAGCAATTCGATGCCGAGCTGAAGAACGATAAAGACCAAAGCTTTCGAGCTGACAAAATTGTGGACCAGCTAATGGTTTGCATCAACACTCACGATCTCGATACATTGGTGCAATATGTAAGTTTTTGTTTTTTTGATAAGAATTAATTCACTTGGGGGCAGATTATTGACCTTTTTTGATTTTTTTAGATTAATCATTTAAATTGCAACATTTTCTCGAAACTGGAGCAAAGTTTCACGACAGCAGTTAAGAAGTTACAACAAGGAATTTACAAGTTGTATTTGGTGACGGCTTACAATAACAACAAAAATGACAAAATTACGGAATTTTTTCAGAAAATGTCGAGCGAATTGCAAGGAGTTTCTGAATGGAAGGATTGGTTTTGTAAGTTTTTTCGTCGAAAAATTAAATTTCTTGCTAAAATTGTAATTTTTCTTTGTAGTTTTCCCTTTTTGCAAAAATCCCGAGGAACATTCCACGTTTAGTTTGTATTTCACGAAGCAATATCAAGACACCCTGCTAATTTCCTTGCACAATTTCCTTTCTACCATCTTTCAATGTATGCCGCAACCGACATTAACACGAGCGGATGCCGAAGTTTGTCTCATAAAACGTTTGCAAGACGAAAATAGTTTGTTACGGAACCGAATTCAGACACTTCAGGCACAACAAGCAACGAGCGGAGGCATTCAAGGACACCAATCCCGTCTCTCGAGCTTCAATAATCAAGAATTCAACAAAAAAATGGCCTCGGGCACACTAACTCTCAACGATATCATTCCGCTTGACATCTCACCGCCCCCGCATATCGTCGACGACTTCTTCATAATTGCCGCCGAGACCTTAGGCGTCGTCAATAACGCAAGCGAAACCCAAGCAAAGGGCCTTAAATCGTTAATTCGTAACATCAGTTCCGGCGGAAGTCCCGTAATGGGGCGAAAAGACGGCTCAGCAGCTGTGGATAAAAATAAACGTCGCTCCGGATCTGTCGGGGGCAATAAAAAGGAATAAAAAATGAATTATTAACTGAAATATAAAATTTAAAAATTTAATAAAAAATTTTTTTTTCATGATTGTGACTCAACATTTCGTCGCGAAGGTAATTTTTCGATGTAACAAATATCCAACATGCAAAATTTCGTGCGACACATGGGACAAGGACTTTTCTTCTCGAGCCACGTTTCCGGCGAACGTTCATCTTGTCGCGCAGAGAACCAACGAGCGCAGCAACTCACACAAAACATGGGGCGACAATAACAATTTCCGCAACGAGACTCTTCGTCAAGCTCGTTTCCGTCTTCGTCAAGGTCTAAGCAGTTTTTACGGATTTTTACGTCAGGTTCTTGAGCAAAACAGGCAAAACAGACATCCAGGTCCTCTCGATTGTAGGAAATTTTGGGATTTGCAGCGACTTGATCCTTAAAAGCGTCGATGAAGCGATCCATGAGCGACGGTTGAAGCCTCACATTTGGCAAAATGATGACTTGACGTCGTAAACGATCTTGCAAATTCTTGAATTGAGGCGCCTTGATGCGAATTGAAAACTCTTTTGCATTTCCGCGATGAGGTTTCACCCGGATATTCACGTATTGGATGATATCGGTGCCTTCTTCCGTGATTTCATGGGTGTCGGTCTATGAAAAAAATTAAATTTTATTGAATTTCATGAGAATTTTGGTTCAAAAACTCACTTTATCCGCAATTAATTCCATGTCACTTTGATGCGCCACGTAAACTGTGTACGGAGTTGTCTTAAAAAGCCAATTTTCTGTGACAACGAGGTTCGAAATGCTATTTAAACGTATAACCATCTTGTCAGGACCCCGAAATTCTGTGTTGATATCCGTCACAAGGGACATCCAACTGCTTTCTTGATAGATTTTTAGGGCTTTTACGACACTATGGGTGATCCAGCCCGTGTTCCAATAGTACAGGATGAGAGTTACAGCCATCGAAGGAAGTACAACTGAAATTGCTGACAAAATTTGGATAAAAATCCCGTCGTCGAAGCCAATACTGAGACATCGGAGGATGATAAAAAGCATCGGAAGGGCCGAATGAACGACGAGCGTCACGGAAGTTCGTAAAATATGGTGCTGAACGAATTGGGTGTACTCATCGCCAATGAACCAAGCAAAGAGATTTTCGATGGAGAGACCGAGCGATGCGAATTCGTTGAAAATGAAGCAAAATGAGGTCACGAGGGCGAATAGAAAGTAAATCCAGTCGGATTCGGACATGATTTTAAGTTATTTTATCGAGTTTTGGCACGGATATCGTCATTTGTTTACTATTTTTGTCTGTGTGTGGGAGTACGAGTGACAGAAGTTGCCGATGACAGTCAACTGGGATTCGAATTTTTGAAGAAATTTCAGGTTTTTAATGAATTTCTTCAGAAATTTTGAGTTTTTAAGAAATTTTAGGCCCAAAAATTTTAAAATTAATTTTTTTTCTATAAAATTTCTTCATTTGAAGACTTTTTTGACCAAAAATTGTCGATGAGAGTCAATTGGAATTCAAATTTTTGAAAAAATTTCCGAATTTTGTTGAATTTCTTTAGAAATTTTAAATTTTTGTTAAATTTCTTTTAAAAAAATTTAGTTTTTAGGATTTTTAAATACCCGAAAACTTAAAAATTTATTTTTTTAAATGAAATTTCTTCTTTAAAAACCTTTTTTCGGAGAAAAATTAACCTAAAATCTCATTTTATCGAATATTTTTTTTATTTATTTAATTTACACAGAGACCTACAACAGCTTTAAACCTGAATTCGTTCAGCGGGACCTTCACTTTCTGGCGGAATGCCGAGTTCAGCGTTTGTCCATTGACTTGGATCGGGCCAGGGGAATTCTCCCGTAATGTGTTCGGATTCATGCCAAAGATGCCATAAAACCCACCACCAAAAGAGGCCTCCGGTAAGATTTGCACCGATTGTTACCCATTTTGGAGCGGGAGCAGCTGCCTGACGATAAACCCAACTACGAAAAAAAAATTTTTTTGTAAAAAATTTCTGACTTGTTTTGATCGGGATTACATAATTTCACAAAAAAATGCTAAAAAACTTACGTTCCGCCGGATTTCAAAGGTTGTGTAGTTCCAAAGTGACGCCGGGCGATTTGCTGTGCCGCAAGACGGCCCAAATTCAGTGCGCGCGAACGCAACATCCTGAAAAAATCGTGAAAATTTGTTGATTTTTCGAGTCGCGATGAAAAATTGTGTTTTTTTTTGCGATGACAGGACCTCTGACGGTGAGAATTGTCAAAATTTTTAAATTTTTCGTTAAATTTTTTATTGAAACTTAAATTTATTTACAGAAATTCATCTAAATTTTTCGTTTTTTCTTGGCAAAATCCACTTTGGCTACCTTCAAGGGATCATCGCGGGACTTTCGCTTCTGTTGCTGATTAAATCTCGCGCCTCGTTTCTTCGTGACGACTCCAACGATGCGTTTCAGCGACTGCGGCACGATATATTCGGGCACTTCTCCCAGCTGCGGATTCACTTGTGTCGGTTGAACTGTTGTGTCATGTCGTAAAACATGCAAATCGCGTGGATTGTCGTCGAAAAACCCCTTTAACTTCTCGGAATTGAAAATTTCGTTCTTTAATTCGCACGCACGAGCCTCCTTGATGATTTGTTTCGTGATTGCACGCCACGCATCCATGCTGCGATACTTAAAAGGCTCAACTTCGTCCATTTTGAACTTGAATTGGCGAATTGGATCGTCATCGACGACGTACATTTTCCTCAAATGTGCTTGTGTGGCGTCAAATTGCTCTTTTTCTGACACCGCGACGAGGGATAAGACACAACCCGTGTTTGTAGCACGTGCTGTTCGTCCCGCACGATGAATATAGGACTCAATGTCGCACGGAAAGTCGAAATTTACGACATTCGAGACTTGTAAGAAGTCAATTCCTCGTCCCACGCCGGATTCTTTGTCTTTTTTGTCCTTTTTATCTTTGCCATGGGTTGGATTTTGCACGAATTTCTCGTCGGAAGCGATTAAAGTGTCATAAACGCCTTGATTGAACTGATTTACGGCATGACAACGCACTTTTACGGGCAACTCCGAGTTGAGAACGCAACAACGTATCCGAAATTGGGCGAGAAACAGCTTCAATTTGTAACATCGATCCACGGAATTGACGTAAATGATGTTTTTACCACGCAATAAGTGTAATTTTATGAGCGACAATAAAACTGTGGCTTTTTCCAACTCCTCGGCATACAAATAATAGTGCGTTATTTGCGTTTGCGGCGGCAAATCTGGTTCTTCGAGCTTTAAAATGACTGGATTATGCAAAATTACTGCCTTGAGATTGTTCACATCGGTATTCAACGTCGCCGAAGCAAGTACAGACTGATAAACAGCCGGCAATTGTTCCAATAAAAGGTTCAAATCGTTCTTAAAACCGAAAGAAAAGATCAAATCCGCTTCATCTACGACTAAAGTCTCAAGAGACTCCTTGAGAGATACATTTTCTTGACGGATATGGGTCAAAATCCTCGTTGGCGTGGCGATAATGATGTCAGGACGTTCCAATAAAAGCACTTTTTGGGCAGATGTGTCTTGTTTCGACGACAAATCAATCGCTCGGATCGTTCTTTCACACTTTCGGGTCAATTCTTGCGTTACCTACGACGAAAAAAGTTACTTTACGGTCAAAAATCGACCCAAAATCGAGTAAAAAACGCATTTTACCTTCAAAATCTGATCACACAACTCCTTCGTGGGCGCCAAAATCAACGAACTGACTTTCTGTTCCTGCTCATGCTGTTTGGACTTGATGATTTTTTGCAATAAAGGCACCACAAAAGCCGCAGTTTTGCCAGATCCGGTCTTTGCTCGTATCAAAACGTCTTTTCCTTCGAGAATCAGCGGAATTGCCTTCTCCTGAATCTTTGTGGGCTTCAACCATCCCAATTTTGCAATTCCTTTCAAGATTCGGTCATCTAATTCCATTTGATGGAAACTTAGGTCCTTTTCCTCCATGGTTCGAGTACTTTATCGTGAAAAACTTTCGGAAAAATGCGAGAGCAAAACAAATCACACGTGCGAGAAATGTCAAATGAAACGTCAAAATCAGCTGGCGGCATAAACAAAAACACGGGAAATGGCAAAAAATCCCGAAAATAAGGGAAAAAACCAACAAAAATGTGTGAAAAAGAAATCAAAACCGAAAAAAGGGAATCCTGACATGCTGCATCGATTGGAATTTTTACAAAATATCTCGAAATTAGCTTCGGAATTCAAATTGAACCAACTTTCCAGCTTGTACGGCTCTTCGATGAAGACGTTAGGCAAGAAATGCGTTTATCGAATGTAAGTTTTTTAATTTTTTTCAATGAATTTCTTGTAAAAATGCAAATTTCTGTCAATTTTTTCCCGTAGAGATCCAAAAATCAAGCGAAATTTCTGTCGAAAGTGCTCCACGTGTCTCGTTCCCGATAAAAGTTGCGATGTAGTTGTTGTCGAAAAGGCCAAAGAACACTCCTATGTCGATTGCATATGTAAAACTTGTCAAACGCCTCGTAAATATATCCTTAATCCAAGTCATAAACTGTGGGAAAGTAACCCGCCGTTCATTTTAAAAATATTTGAAGACCTGGAATCGAAGAAAAAGTCACAGGAAGCCATTAAGAGTTGATTAAAACTGCAATTTTCTACAATAAATATTTTTTTTTTATTCACGTGATGAATTATTACACTTAACAAGTATTAATAATGGGTACAATTAAATTTCCTCTCATTATTTTTAATAAATTATGTTAGTACATTTTATATTTAAGGTGTTTTTTTTTTGTTTCAGTAAAGTAAATAGCACAGCTAAATTTAATATATTTTATTTTTACATTTAATTTAACTTTTTTTTAGGTAGAATTAAATTGACATGACACAAATTTCGTTTCATTTTTTGTTTTTAGCTGCTTTTTTAGGTACTGATTGTAGGAAAAAAAATCAAAATATTGAAAAATTGAAGAAAAAGAGATCATTTGTGATTTTTTTGTGGTTTTATGTGTAGAAAGGTGGCTCGGGTAAAGTTTGTGATGCATGATGGTTGAGTGCCAGACTCGGTTTTTAAATGTTTTTGATTAATTTTTATTTTATTTTGTTTGTTTATTGAGTCTTAGAGTTTCGAGGAGGGAAATTTTTGTTAGAAAATCAAAAGTTTTTGAAAAATTTTTTAAAAAATTTGATTTTTAATTTTTTTTTTTAATTTTTCAAGACCTTTAATTTCATACAATGACAAAAAATGTCATAAAAATAGCTTTTCTTGTTGAAAACTTATGATTTTCTAAGGAAATCCCTCCTTTTTTGTATAATTTCTTTATAGAAACTAGCTCATTGTAATACTTATTGATTGATCAAATCATTAATAAATAATATCTTGTGTCTTCGGGTGAAGCTACTCATAAGGAAAAATATTTCACATACCTAATTTCTCAATTATTGAATAAAAACTTAATTTTCTTTTGTTAAAAAAAAATATTTTTCAAAAAAATAATTATTTAATTTTTAATTAATTAATTAATTAAATGATTTATTTTTTTTATTAATTAATTTTAAATTATTTTTTAAATTAATTTTTTAATTAATTTTTAATTAATTTTTTTAAATAATTTTTAATCAATTATTTTTTTGAATTAGCAAAATGTGATTTTCAAATTTTTTTAACGGATTTTTTTTTGAATTGACATTTTATTAAAATTTATTTTCTTTAATTTTTGTTTTTTTAATTAATTAATTAATTAATTACAATTAAATTAAACTTTAATTATTTAAATTAATTAATTTAAATCGTTAATAAATTAAAGAAATTAAAAAAATAAAAAAATTAAAAATTGAATTAGCGGAAAGCGATTTACAAATTTTTTAACGAAACTTTTTTTGAATTGACTTTTTCAAATTTTTAATATTTTTTTTTTAATTTTTGGCAAATTATTAATAAATTAATTAATAAATTAAATTTTAAAAATTCTTCAAAAAATTGAAAACGTGAAATATTTTTTCCTTGCTTCACAAAAAAAATTCTTTTACATCACGCGATTCATTCTAGTTTTCTAACTGTTCATTATCTTCTTCTTTTATTTTTAATTATTAACAAACATTTGAGATCCTGCGTAAAATCACACAAAAATACAAGGAAAAATATCATAATTTAAATTCCAAGGACACATAAATGATAGAAAAATTTATACCTAAACATGGTAAATAGACGGAAGGAAACTTTTTTTTTCTTCTTTTTATAAATAGAAAAGTTATTTACTTCATAATTTATTTACTTTTTTTTTACTGTCGTCGCTTCATGGCGGACAATAATTGACAACACACAAAAAACTTTTGTCGAGACTTTGAATTTCCATTAAAATATTTTTATTTTTTTTCTAACTAGGTAGACTTTATCTCATAAATATTTTTTATTTTATAATATTATTTATTTATATTTTGTTCATTTTTACTTTTTTTTTGTTCGTTAAACTATAGAATAAAATAAAATCTTTGGCCTTGTATGTCTTCCGAGTGAGAGAGAGAAAAAAAAGTAAAATATTGTGCATTATGACAAAAAAAGAGCATGTTGAATAAAAAATCGAGTATCGATTGAATTGATTCGATTTAAAAATAAAAAAAAAGTTTTTCAATGTTCATTTCATGCAATAAATTCTTCGATTAATTTCCATTCGATTAGCTTGCATTGCTTAATAAATAATAAATATTTTTTTTTTTATTTTTGTTCATAATAAATATTTTTTTTGTTTTTTTTAAAGCTAACGTTCATTCATTGTCTTTCATTTTTTTTTTGGGGATTTTTTTTTTCTCTTCCGTTGTAAGTACATGTAAACTTTTTCTTCAAAAAAAAAAAAAATAAATAAAAAAATAATTTTTAATTATTTATTTATTTTTGAATCATTGAAGGAAAAAGTTTACGTTCGCGCAAGTTTTTTAGGTACAGCACGACCTATGATGTTCCTTCTGTTTAATTACAAAATGTTTACTTTGTCAAAAGTTTTGATTATATAATTATTTTATGTTACCATAATTAAATCGTTATGAAAATCTAATCTAAGTTTTGTTTGATGACACTTCAGTGACAGGCTCACTTGGTCCAGATTGTGAACTACTGGCGTTATTTTGTGATGGGGTTTCTTTAATTTAAATATTTTTTATTAATTTAAATTAATTTAAATAATTTTTTATTAATTAATATTTTTTTATTAATTTAATTTTTTCAATTAAAAAAAAATATTATTTTTTTAGTTATTTTTTTTAAATTAAATAAAACTAAATTTTTATTTTTTAAATTATTTTTTTTAATTAAAAAATAAATTGAATTATTAAAAAAAAAATTTTAATTTTTTTTAATATTTTTTTTTTTTTTTTGCAAAAATTTAAATTTAATTTAAAAATGTTTTTAATATAAAAAAATATTTTTATTAATTTAATTTTTTTAATTAATATTTTTATTAAAATTAAAATTTTTAATAATATTTTAATAAAAAAAATAATTTTATTAAATTTAATTTAATTTTTGTTAAAATTTATTTTTTTCAAAATTAAAATTAAATTATATTTTAAAATTATTTAAAATTTTTTTAATAATTTTTTTTATTTAATTAAATTTAAATTAGGTGCATAAAATTAAATAAATTTTTATTTTTTTTTAATTTTAAAAAAAGAAATTTTAATTAATTTTTTTAATTAAAAAAAAATAATTAATATGTTATCAAAATTTTTAATGAAAATATTGTTCTTTAAAATTATTAAAATAAAATTTTTCTAAAAATTTGTGATTAAAGTTCTTACCCTGCGTCGTAAGTGCACTAAAGTTATCGGGGAGATCGGCTGTACTCGTGGTACAATGTTCTGCGAGAATATCCGGCAGCGCATTTCGCCTCCCAATTCTGCCTGTTGTGTAAAATTCACTTTCAATTTCCTTCTGATTTGCTGGCATCTCTGCCGAGGATGATTGTTGCTGTTGCTGTTTATCCATAGTGGCTTTTAATACTTTAACGACTGTTAAAAAATTAAATTTTCAATTATTTCTCAAGCTTTTCTTTAAAAAAAAAAATTAAAAAAAATCGAGCATTCACTACAAAAATAATTTGGCAACTAAATTTTTCAAACCAAACCACTCACCAAATACCAAAAAAAAAAAAACTTATTATTTTTTTGTTATGTTAAATAAATAATTTAATATGAATACAAAATAAAAATGAACGCTTTGTCAAACCCAAACAAGGTGTATTGTACTGGCTTTTAACAAAATTTTTCATTATATTTTTGTTAGAGGCTCAAAAAATCAGCATGCGAAACGACGGCGGCGTCGTTCGTTAGTTAACAACTTGTTTTGCCAATTCATTCTTTAATCTATTGTTAATTGTTATTTAATAATATTTATCAGTCTCGTGCAGTTATTTCACTTTTATTTTTCACCCAATGATACGTGTTAGTTTCAATCACTTGATAAGTATCAAAAAAAAATGCTTTGAAAAATGTTCTACAATCATTACAATGTCAAGTGTTTCAAAGAGGAAAATTGTAGGAAGTGTTTAAAGGACATTGCGAAGGAAAAAATGCAATTTTGTATATGGGAAAATGTCAAGAACTGATTTTCGATGTTTTTTTTTTAATTTGAAAATTTTTTCGATGTTTTTGGGGTCTTAAAAGCTTTTCGATGTTATTTGAAGTTTGAAATATATTTTAAACTTCAAAACATCGAAAATATACTTGGACCTCAAAAACATCGAAATAATTTTTCAATAAACATCGAAGAACTTTTCAGACCTCAAAAAATTTAATAAAATTTTGAAAACCAAGAGATTTTCGATGTTTCTTGAAATCTGAATAACTTTTCGATGTTTCTTGAGGTCTAAAAAAACATTTTCAATTTTATTGATGAAAAAGCTCTTTAGACCTCAAAAACATCGAAAAGCTTTTCAACCTTCAAAAAACTGACATTCTGATGTTTTAAAAAATTTGAAAAGCTTTTCGATGTTTTTAAGGTCTAAAAAGCTCTTCGATGTTTTTGAGGTCTTAAAAGCTCTTCGATGTTAATTGAGGTCTAAAAAGCTCTTCGATGTTATTTGAAGTTTGGAAAAATTCTTAGACTTCAAAACATCGAAAAGCTTCTTAGATCCCAAAAACATCGAAAAGCTTTACAAATTACGATAAACATCGAAAATCTATAATTCAAGAAATTTGAAAAGTTCTTTAAAAAATTTGAAAAGATTTTCGATGTTTTTGAAATCTGAAAAAGCTTTCGATGTTTTTCATATCTAAAAAGCTTTTCGATGTTTTTGAGGTCTAAGAAGCTTTTCGAACCTTAATTAACATCAAAGAGCTTTTTAGACCTCAAAAACATCGAAAAGTTTCTTAGATCCCAAAAACATCGAAAAACTTTTCAAATTTCGATAAACATCGAAAATCCGCTCAATTTATATAAATTTCTCCCATTAAATCTTTTTCCAATAAACGTGCATTTAAATCCTTCATTCCTTTGTTACACATTCACTTTCGTACGATGCCACACAATGCAAAAATAGAAAGAAAATGGCAATGACAAAGCACCACAAAGGAAATGTCCTTGAACCCTTGACATGTATCTTAAACTTTAAGAGCGAGAGAGAGAGAGTATTTAGTTGAAGTTCAAACTGACCTTGGCTACGTGTGATCTTCTTTTTTCGTCTGACCACATGCTTTTTGATGGAGCCTAGCTTTTGCGGCATTTTTAATACTTTTTTTTTGTTTGTTTTTGTAAATAGAGAGCCTGAGCGGAGTATCTTGTACGTGATTTGTACGTTAATTGCTTTGCTTTGCTATAAAATCTTAACGAGTGCCTTGCACCGTGTCTGTGCGCTTAATTCAAAATGTGTGTTTTTTCGTGTGTGTGATAGAGAGCCGGAGGGAGATTGGCCTTGAGCCTTAATCGATCATCGACAAAATGAAGAAGTAAATAAAAAAAAGGAAACTGACATGACAAAAATAGATTTTTTAATATGGAAAATCAATTGAAAGAGCAGTTTATTACCATTCATGTGTTTCCTTTCGAACCGACGAACTTCGATGATGATGTGTCGTCGTCGTCGCTTTTGTCCTTATTGTTTGTTGGCGGTGATTGAATCAATCGGAAAATATTTTCTGTGTGTGTGTTTATTGATACAATTGACTTTCGGCACGCATTTGTTATTTTATTATTATTTTTTGCAGTAATTTCAACATCATGAATATTGTATGAAGAGCACCCCGAAGAGTTATCCTTTTTCTATTTTTCTATATTTTTTGCAGCGATGCTCCTTCCAAACACTGCTAGAGATGGGCAAAAGAGAAAATTCGAATGAAAAACTTTCCACAGGATATTTTTTTTTCGTTCGTTCGTAACCGCGAGTAATTTTTCAGTGGATCGTTCCACACACTCGTGCTGTGTTGACCGAAACGCCAGTCCGTCCCTCAACGAAAAAGGATAAGAATAACCATGAACATGTGTGCAATTTAATTAATTATTTAGAAAACGATTCTCGAGACACGAAACTGCTCGTATGACGTAAAATAAAAAGTCGCTTTTCCGTGATTTAGCAATTGGCACGCGCAACACGTGTGAATTTGCAAGCGTTTTCGCGAGACGTTTACCTCAAACTACGGTCGACGCATCTCCGTTTTCCTGCGGAAATCCCATTTGACTGAATATTTTTCCGATTTTCACGAATTTCGTTTACGTTTTGGGTTTGGAATTGACGGCACGCTAATTCAATGGGTTGCGGGAATTTGCAAATTTGTGCAAAAATTTATTTTTGATAGCGGAAAATTTTCAAAAAATGAAAAAATTATTATTTAAATTTAAAAAAAATTAAATTTTTATAAAAAAATATTATTTTTTTTTAAATAAAAATTGCATTGACTAAAAATAATTTTAATATAATTTAAGAATTTTTTGTGGAAATTTAATTTGGAGTATCTGAATTTCAAATTTTTTAAATATAAAAAATAAATATAAAGTAAAATAAAAATATAAAATAAATATAAATAATTAAATTTTAAAATTCTTTTAATTAGTTTTTTAAATTTTTTTTAATTAATTAATTTATTTAATCCATTTTTTTTCGACATTTGATGAAATTTTCCTTCTTCTTTGAAGGTATATGAAATGTTTACTTAAAATCAATAAATCTTTATCATTAAAAATTTAATATTTTGTAAAGAAAATTTGAAAAATGGACTGTAAGCACCAACATTTGAGTTTATAAAATTCAAAAACTTGTAAACCTTAAGGATTTCTAAAAAAAAAATACGATATTGATATAATTGGAGGTTTTCAAATAGATAAATCCATAGAAACTTTTGCAAACCTATTACTCACCCCCCCGCGATACATTAAGATTAAAAAGAAAAATATGTAAAAAAAAATAGAACACGCCAATAAAGACATATTATTATTATTATAAACCTATTACTCAAATTCGGTTTTATGACTTTTTTTTGTTGTTTGATGGAGTTTATAAACTTTATAAAATTAAGTTTTTAATAATTTTTGGGTAAATTCTTAAAAAATTTAAAAAATTTCTCAAATATGTAAAATTCATTGCATACCTTCAAAATTTTGAAAAATCAAATTTTTAATACTTTCGACTGCTAATTTCTATTTTCAATTCAAAATCGAGTCTAAAAATTTATTAAAAAAAAAATAGGTAAATAAAATTTTTTGAAAAAAAAAAATTTTTTTTTGTTAAATTTTTAAAAAATTCTAAAAATTTTTCAAATATGTAATCTTCATTGATGTTAGGAAAATTTTGAAAAAATAAAAAAAAATTTCTTTTGAAAATAAAATTTATTTCATACTTTCAAAGCTAATTTTTACAATTCTTCTTATAATTTCACGAAAAAAAATTTAATTTAATATTTATATTATTTAAATTTTAAGAAAATTAAAATTTTTCAAATTCCCGCAAATTCCTTTGAATGGCAAATTTTATCAGATTTTCATACTCCTCAATATTACAGGTCATAAAGGTCACAACTCCATCGTCTCCAAAGTGATTTACGACTTTTTTACATGTCAAAGCCTTATTTTTGTGCCGGATTCCAAGAAGCTCGCACGACTTGCAACAATTTTTGGGAAAATCTAATTTTCCAGGAGAGGTTTTCCAAAAAAATTATCAAAAATTTATCCTTGAAGGATACCGTACTAAGGTAAATTAGTTATTAGAGAAAAAATCATTTGCAATATTTGTAAATAAATTTACAAAAAAAAACACGATGGATGAGGCACATTTGAAACGTGTCCCGGAAAACATCAACTTCGCGGAAGAAGAGGAAAAAATCCAAGAATATTGGAAAAAGGAAAATGCCTTCGAGAACTGTTTAAAGCAGTCTAAAGGAAAGCCAAGGTACGTTCTTCTTATCACTTTTTTGTCTTTCTGATGCAATATTGCATCGCACACGTATCAGATTTTGAGTTTTTAACCTTTTTGCATGCAACTTGGTAACAGATACACGTTCTACGATGGTCCGCCGTTCGCAACTGGCTTGCCGCATTACGGGCACATCTTGGCAGGCACAATCAAAGATATCGTGACGCGTTATGCGCATCAACAGGGATATCACGTCGAACGACGATTCGGTTGGGATTGTCACGGATTGCCGGTAGAGTACGAAATTGACAAAACTTTGGGCATCAAAGGACCCGAAGATGTCGCAAAAATGGGAATTACCGCTTACAACAACGAATGTCGCAAAATTGTCATGCGATATGCGAAAGAATGGGAGGAAATTATCTCACGGATGGGCAGATGGATTGGTAAATTTTAATTTTTTAACAATTTTTTTCAAAAAAAATTTAAAAAAATATTTTTTTTAGACTTCAAAAACGATTACAAGACATTGTACCCATCTTACATGGAGTCAATTTGGTGGGTTTTCAAACAACTTTACGTCAAAGGGCTCGTTTATCAAGGCGTCAAAGTCATGCCTTACTCTACGGCATGCACAACGGCTCTCAGTAACTTTGAGTCAGGTCAAAATTACAAAGAAGTCGTCGATCCAGCGGTTGTTGTGAACTTTCCCATTGTCGGAGACAAAGAAGGAGCTGCAATTCTTGCATGGACAACCACACCATGGACTTTGCCGAGTAATTTAGCTTGTTGTGTCAATCCGGCACTCACTTATGTACGCGTAAAGGAGAAAAGTAGCGGAAAAGTTTATATCGTCATGGAGTCACGTATCGAATATGTCTTCAAAAGTGCCGATAATGTTGAGGTTTTGAAGAAATTCCCCGGAAAAGGTGAGATTTTTTTTATTTTTTGCTTTATTTGATTGCTTTATTTTATTTTTTTCACTTTTTGTCGAATTAATATTTAAAGAACGGATAGTTTTTTGAATTTTATGCTATTTTTAAACATCTTTGATCTGAAAACTATTAATTTTTGCTTGAAAATTTTCTAATTTGAATTCGAAATGTAAGAAGAATTTATCTAATTGGAATTTTTTTGACAAAAAAATTTTTTTGACTTAAGATTTTGGTGGTAATTTAATTATTTTGAGTAAAATTTAACATTACTTAATGTTATTGTTAAGTAAAAATTAAATGAAATTCTAAATATTATTTTTTTAAAATCAAAATTGATTTCAAACTGCCTAATATTTATAAAATTTTTTCAAAAAAAAAAAAAATTAAATTAGGTATTTAAATAAATAAATTTTTTTTAAATTATGAAATTATTTTTCATAAATTATTAAATTATTTTTTATTTTTTAAAAAAATGGAAAAAATCCCAAAATTTCAATTATTTTTAAATTATTTTTTTTTATTTTAATTTTTTTTAATCGGAAAAAAATCGTAAAAAGTGAAAAAATTATTTTTTTTTTCAAAATTTCATAATAAATATTAAATAATAAATAACAAATTAAAAATAATAATTAAATGAAATAAAAATGTTAAATAATGAAAAAAATTCCAAAATTTCTTTATTTTGTTATATTAAAATTAAATTAATTTTTTTTTTGTTTTTATTTTATTTTTTTAAATTAATATTCGAAAAAATCATCAAAAATTGAAATTTAATTTTTTATTTTTCAAAATTTTTATTTTATTTTAATTTTAATTATTTTTGAATTTTTCAAAATAAATTTGTTAAAAATGGAAAAAAAATACTTAAAATTTCATTATTTTTTTTTTAAATTAAATTTTCCATTAAATTTAATTTTATTTTTTTAAAATTTTTTAAAATTCTGTATTTCAAAAATATCATCAATACATAAGTGAAAAAAAAATTTTTTTTTTTTTTAATAAAATTTTTAATAATTTTTAATTTTTATTTTCAGAACTCGTTGGCTTAAAATACGAACCTCTTTTCAATTACTTCGCCAAATACAAGGAAACTGCTTTCCGTGTCCTCCAAGATGGCTACGTAACGGAAGATTCTGGTACTGGAGTTGTCCATCAAGCTCCCTACTTCGGAGAGGACGATTACCGTGTCTGTTTAGCGCACGGCGTCATCAAACGCGATCAAGAAATCGTCTGCCCCGTCGATCCAAGTGGCAAATTCAGCGCCGAAGTACCCGATTTCGCAGGACAATATGTAAAAGATGCCGACAAAAACATCATTGCCAACTTGAAAAAACGCGATCGTGTTTATT
Source organism: Culicoides brevitarsis (assembly GCF_036172545.1). Taxonomy (NCBI): domain Eukaryota; kingdom Metazoa; phylum Arthropoda; class Insecta; order Diptera; family Ceratopogonidae; genus Culicoides; species Culicoides brevitarsis. The sequence goes on along the minus strand of NC_087087.1, from coordinate 32,175,427 downwards.
CAGCAGCTCAAACGAAACATAGTTATCCCTTCTGTTGGCGCTCTGACACCCCATTGATCTACAAGGCAGTTCCATCGTGGTTCGTTCGCGTCGAACACATGAACAAACAACTGTTGAATTGTAGCTCTCAAACGTACTGGGTGCCAGAATATGTAAAAGAAAAGCGTTTCGGTAATTGGTTAAAGGAAGCTCGTGACTGGGCAATCAGCAGAAATCGTTATTGGGGTACTCCGATACCGCTTTGGATCTCTCCAAATGGCGAGGAAATCGTTTGCATCGGCAGTATCGAAGAACTCGAGCAATATTCGGGTGTGCGGGTGACGGATTTGCATCGTGAGAACATCGATCATATCGAAATTCCATCAGCTGTGCCGGGAAATCCTCCGTTGCGAAGAATAACGGAAGTTTTTGATTGTTGGTTCGAGTCTGGAAGCATGCCATATGCCCAGCAACACTATCCGTTTGATAATCCAAACGAATTTTTGAATAATTTTCCGGCGGATTTCATTGCGGAAGGTATTGATCAAACGCGGGGATGGTTTTATACCCTTTTGGTCATCTCAACAGCCCTTTTCAACAAGCCTTCGTTTAAAAATTTGATCGTAAATGGTCTCGTACTTGCCAGCGATGGTCAAAAAATGTCAAAACGGAAGAAGAATTACCCCGATCCGATGGATGTCGTTCACAAATACGGCGCCGATGCCTTGAGATTGTATTTAATCAACAGTCCAGTCGTGAGAGCCGAGAATTTACGATTTAAAGAAGAGGGCGTTCGTGATATCGTCAAAGATATCTTCCTCCCGTGGTACAATGCATACCGTTTCTTGTTCCAAAACATCGAGCAACTCGAAACGACGCAAGGAAAGCCCTACAAATACGACAGCAAACGTCACACTTCGTTAGATGTCATGGATATTTGGATAACTTCCATCAAAGAATCCCTCTTGGACTTCATCGCGAAGGAAATGAAGGCATATCGCTTGTACACAGTCGTTCCGCGACTCACAAAATTCATTGATCTCCTCACAAATTGGTATGTTCGCTTAAATCGACGTCGCATCAAGGGAGAACTTGGCGTACAACAAGCTTACAACTCCATCGACACCCTTTTCGACATTTTATTGAGCACGGTGAAGATGATGGCACCATTTACGCCTTTCCTAACTGAGTTAATGTACCAACGCCTTCGACTTTTGGATGAAAATTCACCTGCCGGAAGTGTTCATTACCAAATGATGCCAAATCCGAACAAGCAACGCATTAATTTGGATGTTGAACGTGCCGTAGGTCGCATGCAAGCTGTCGTCGAGCTTGGTCGAGTGATGCGGGATCGTCGTACAGTCCCTATTAAGTATCCCCTACCCGAATTGATCGTCATTCAACAAAACGAGGAATACCACAAAGACATAAAATCATTAGAATCGTTCATTTTGAGCGAATTAAACGTGCGAAAACTCACCTTTTCCAGCGACAAAGAGAAATTCGGCGTAAAATTGAAGGCGGATCTCGATTATCGTGCTCTGGGATCCCGTTTGAAGAACGATTTGAAGGCTGTGAAGACATCCGTGCAAAATATGACCGATGCGGACATTCAAGCGAGTGTCAAAAAGGGCTTCTTTGAGCTTGCAGGTCATAAAATTGAACTTGAGCATGTTAAAGTGATCTATCAGATGGGCGACTCGCAACAACAACAGAAGGATCAACGTTTCGAAGCGAACAGCGATAGTGAAGTGCTTTGTTTGATGGATATGCAGCCGTCCCAAGAGCTCGTAGATGAAGGTTTAGCACGTGAACTCATCAATCGCGTACAAAAACTCAAGAAAAAAGGCGGTTTGTTCCCCACAGATCCGGTTGTCGTATTTTTCGATGTCAAAGAAAAGACTTCCGACGTTGCCAAAGTCGGAAAATCGTACAAGGAATTCATCGAAACAGCAATTAAGAGTCAATTCCTCCCCTATTCTGACGATGCGAAGACCAAACAAGTCCTTGTCGAAGGCACAGAGGACTTAAAAGGCGTTCAAGTTAAAATTGTCGTCGCTTCTACGAAAGAACGCCTTCTCCCGTATACGAAATGGTTCAATTTACTGCTTCATAAAGACATGTCGGGACGTTTTGGTGCCAAAACTAACAAAGCCTCGCTTTGTTTGTACGATTTCAACGGTAAAATTGCGACACTCGAAGAGGTTAAACTCGAAGTTGAGAAATTGTTTGGGCTTCACATGTGTGAGTTCGTTCTCACAGTCGACGGGAAGGAAGTTACAGCCGTTACGAAGGCTCTCGAAGAGAAAACTGTCTTTATTTCGCGTAATTTGGCAACAGCGAAAGACAATACCGAAGGACATTCAAGCACGCCGTACTGTAAATTCGTGAATGTAGATGTGCAGGGGAAGAAATTGACAGTTTTTACGGAAAATCCTGTCGATTCGAATCAGTTGTCGAACGATCACTTGAATGCCTTGCTCAAAAATCGCCTGAAGAATGTCGATGTCAGCAAATGTGTCATCAATTTTGCTTAAGAAGCAGAGAATTTTGGATGGAATTTATTTAAGAATTTCACTTTTTGTCTAAATTTGTTGAAAAACGTAAAAAATATTCTTTTTTCATTTTTTTGAAATAGTAAAAAAAATTAAAAGAAAAAATATTTAAATAAAAAATAAATATTGAAAATTATATAAAAAAAAATAGAAAAAGAGGAACAAAAAATTATTAAAATTTTAATTATTTTTTTTTTCAATTAAAAAAAAATTAAATTAAAAATTAATAAAAAATTGTAAATTTAAAATTTTTTTTCATAAAAATAAAAAAAAGTAAATAAATTAAATTAAAGTTTAAAAATTCATAAATTATTTTTTGGAAAAAAAAAAAAATATTAAAAATAAAATAAAAATTTATATGAAAAAAAGAAATGAAATCATTTTTTTTTTCTTAAAACTTCCATTTTTCAATTTAAATTAATTTTTTTTTCAAATTAAAAAATAAAAAATTGTGAATTAAAATAAATTATAAAAAAAGAGACTAAAATAGATTTTTTTTGAAAAATATTTACATTTTTAAATTTTTATTTATTCTTTTTAAATTTTGAATTTAAAAAAATTAATAAAATTAAAATTTAAAAAATTGTAAATTAAAATAAATAAAATGAAATTTATATAAAAAAAATTTTTTTGAATTTGCAAAAAAAAAAATTTTTTTTTTTGAAAATTCAATTTTTTTTTTAAAATTCAAAAATAAAAAATCAAAAAAAAATTAAAAAAATTAAATTATATGAAAAAAGAGAATAAAAATAATTTTTTTAATAAATCTTTAATTTTTTTTAATCTAAATTTTTAAAAATAAAAAATTAAAAAAAAAAATTAAAATAAAAAAAATTTGAAATATTTCCATTTTTTTTTTTTAAATTTAAATTATTTTTAATTTTTTTTAATTAAAACAAATTTAGAAAACAATAAAATAGTGAAAATAAAATTTTAAATTAAAATTAAAAAAAAAATAAATTAAATAAAAACGACAAAAAGTGAAATAATTAATTCGTAAGCCTTATTTAATTAAATAAATAAAAAAATCTCAAAGTACTTGAAGAATGATTTTTTTTTCGTATTCTATTTTTTTTTTCTTTAATTTTATAAAAGACAACAATTTAAATTACATTAAAAAAATATAACAGATATCTTAAAATTAAGAACGGGGACAATATTAGGCTGCATCGTTAAGGGAGCTTACAAAAATTAAAAATACTGATATTGACCTGTGTTAATTAAATCCTTAAAAAAAATCATTTAAAACTAAATCTCTTACAAAAAAATGTGACGTTTGTGTGAAAATAAATGCCAATTTTAGTTTTTTTTTCTTAATATCTCACTCCTACGGTTATTATCCTCGTTTTTTTTTTTCTTAAATTTATGTAGTTAAATAGTGAAGTTGAAGAAAATTTTTAAAGATGCTACGGAATTTGAAGAGCTTAGAGAAAAATATCTTACGTATCTCGATGAAAAATGGAAATAATGTCTAAAATATGAGTATTTTGTGAACCTGCGAGCGTCTTCTAACTAACTATAGCTATCTCTAAGGTAAGAGCTGTAAGCATTAACGTTAAAAAAAAATTAAAAATTAAGAAAATTGTAAATTTTTCGAGTGAGTCTTGAGTTTCTGGATCGTTTTCGGGGAGTAGGATGACATGACGTTGATGATGGTGGGATCGAAAAAAGTCGTTAAGAGAACTTTTTCTTTAGTTGAAATAAATCGGAGTTGTGTGTTGCTGATGTTGATCCATTGTGCTGAACATTTGCTGCATCGCCGACAACATGGGCGCATCAATAAGGGGCTTACCACTAATATGATTGGGATTTGTTGGTGTGTTGTTTGAGGAGGAATTATTTGTCTCAAGACTCACCTGCGAGGCCTGCTGCTGTTGCTGCACATGCACAAGCGACGGACTTATCGCGCCCCCAATTAACTGCTGTTGCGCGACATTTTGCGTCGATGTCGGTGTTCCGCCTGCCAGCAAAATTTGATTTCCGATCGGAATGCCGCCGAGCACGTGTGTGATGTTATTTCCGCCTCCCAAGGGCGCCGACATTTCCGAAATCATACCGTTTTGGGCAGTGAATTGTTGCGCATTTAAGACAGCAGCGGCTTGACCATTCGTTTGACCTCCGCCCGAGTTACTTGATCTCCTTCCCGTACTCGGGATACTGCCCGGGTGAATACTCGGACCCCCTAAAAACGCAAAAAAATCAAATTTAATCGAAAATTTTCAAGCAAAACTCACCAGTTGTCATGAAATTCGAAGAAATATTGGGACTGTGCATATTTGTGATCAACGAATGCGACAAATCCATCGTCGGATCATGCAATCCATTCATCGCCGTTATCCCATTCACCAAATTGACAGCTGTAAAGAAAAATTTATTAACAATTTCTTTTATTTTCAAAAATTTTTTATCGTATAAAATCATACAAACACAAAAAATCATCAAAATTAGTCACATTTATTACAAAAAATCCGTTTTTTTTTACAACAAATTAGTAACAAAGATGATCAAACATTTTATTTACATGGAAAAAGGACTCAAAAGTGATCATCTTACAACAAAATAACTTGTGAATTTCATAATTTCTCGTATTTTAACTACTCCCAGTCACTGTCGTCTCCAAAGTTTCCGGATTTACTTAAATTATTCGGTAAAACTGGGAGAAAAAAATAAAAAAGAAAAAAAAAACATGTATGGAAACGATGAAAAACGGACAAACATCACACGAAACAAACATAAAAAATTGACGAAACACAATTTTTTTTTAAAATTAATGGAAAAAGCATAAATTACCACTTCTCGCTCCCTGTGCATCAAGTTGATTCCAATAATTTTCGCTGGGTGATGTCGTATTAGAGCCCGGCGGAACGGGGACAGCAGCGCCCGTATATCGGAAATATGGATTTTTCAAGTCTAATGTGTTGCTGGATTCGATATTCGTTCCCTCGAGTTTTAAATGGATCGCTACATCGTAGCTTTGTCTGAAAATTAAATGAATTTAATTAAATTTTTAATTTTTTTTTAAATTAATCGAAATGAAAATCAAAAATAAAGTCCAAAATTTTTTAAAATAAAAAATATAAAAAAAAATTAAAAAAAATATTAAAAAAATATTTAAAAAAATATTAAAAAAAAAAATAAAAAAAAATATTAAAAAAAAAATATTTAAAAAAAATTAAAAAAATATTTAAAAAAAATATTAAAAAAAATATTTAAAAAAAATATATAAAAAAATATAAAAAAAAATTAAAAAAATAAATATTTAAAAAAAAATATTAAAAAAAAATATTTAAAAAAAAATTAAATAATTAAATTAAAAAATTTAAAAAAAAAATATTTAAAAAAATAAAAAAAAATAATTTTTTGAAGTTTTCAACTTCTAAAATGAAAAAAATATTTTTTTGAAATTTTCAGCTTCTAAAATCATTTTTATATTTAAATTTAAAAAAAAACATAAAGCATAACTGTCAAAAAATTTTTGAAAAATATATTCAGTAATTTTATGAAAAATATTTTTTGAGAAAAAAATTTATGTTGAAATTTTAGTTTTCAACAAAAATAAGTAAAAATTGAAAATTTCGTGAAAAATTATAAAAATACACCAAAAAAATTAATTTTTTGACGAAATTTTTAATTTTTTTCTAATTTTGTCCCATTGGATTTTTGATTTTTAATATGGGGCATCGGACTTTATTTTTGATTTTCATTTGGATCACCCTAAAATGATTTTTTTACCTTTTATTAGCAGTTAAAGTAACGTATCCCGTGAGAATTTGTCCCTGTTTAACTAGAATTGGCGTTTGCAGGAGACAACGGACCTGATACCAGTGCGTTAAAGGCTCTGTTGGGGCAGTGCTTAGCCATACGGAGCTCTGAGAGCCTCCAAATTCAACGTCAAACCAGAATGCAAGGCCGTGACATGTGCCCGTTTCGAGAATATGGAACTCCAGGGGAACATCTAAAATGGAAAATCATGAAAAACTGAAGTTTTAAAGATTTTTTTTGTTTGAAAGTTACTCACTGATGCGATGAAGATCCGTTTCATCAGCTTGTAAGAAGTCGACAACGTGACGAATGGACTTTGCCATGCAAATTCTCATATCGAATGTGTCGACGATGGGTTGGCGGAAATATTCTTTCATAGCAGCGGATCGCATGCTGCTCAAATCGACACTGTGGAAGCTGGTTTGATACCTAAAACGAGATTTTTTGTTAGAAAAAAATATTTTTTTAAAAGAAAAAATTTTTTTTTACCAAAAGTTGGCTTTGTTATACTGTTCCATGTAAAGGGCATCATCGGAAAACACAGCAACATGTAGGTCAGCACGCGATGGGAACATTTTACCGCCCGGTTTCAACCATTTTTTCGCATGTAAATATGTCTCGAGCATCCGTTCGTTGTATAACATGTAGCCCATCGGCTCGGAAATGATAATGTCAACTTTCTGCGGTAACTCTATCTCCTCAATTTTGCCGGCAATGACTTGAATTTTGTCCTGCAGCATATTCGCTTCGATCAATTGTTGCGCATATTGTGCCATATTACTTGCTTCGACGGCATAAACTTTCGCAGCGCCCGCTTGAACCGCGAAAAATGACAAAATTCCCGATCCAGCCCCAACGTCGAGCACAATTTTGTCGGCAAAGTCGTTGACATTCGAGTGTATTGCTTTCTGATATGTACTCGTGCGAATAAAGTCTTGCATCATGTTTTGCTGCTGACTCAAGTAGCCGTAAAATTGGAAATACTGCGATGCGGAGGACTCTTCTGTGCGTTGCGAGAATACTGATTGCATGTGTGTGCCACGTAATTTGCACAGCTGCTGCCGAAACTTGGCAATTTCGTCTTTTGCCTTGAATTCGATCACGAGTTGTTCGTCGTCGAGGTTGATCAAGTGCTTGAGATCGCCGAAAGGGACGCATTCGGTGCGCGTCGTTATGGGAAACTCAAAAAGCGCCGTTATGTGAATGTCATTGTTGCTGTTTTCCGTGATGAATGTCGACTTATTGTCATCTACGCGAGTTTCTGCAACGAGAAAAAAAAATAAAAATAAGAAAATCAGCATCACAGACAACATTTTGCCGCATTCGAGTGCGTGGGATGGGGCGGTATGTGTGTGGATTATTGATTTTCAGCCATGCACACAGACACGTACACGCTATTTCTTTTAAAAATTCTCGGTCTGCGAGAAGATTTTCGAGATTTTATCGCATCCATTGTTCGAATTGTCTTTGTTTCGGCACAAAATCCCGAAGAGCGTGCCGCAACAACGACTACTCCAGCTAGAATTCGCGAATGGCCTTGAAAATGATTAGAGCGAAACACACAAAAGAACCGAACTAGCGTACAAAAGCCATCGACCTCATACACAAAAGCGTTCATAGACACACAAAAAGAAGCATTTTTGCCGTCTTACCTGTGGTAAATTTGCAACTGAGCCCCTGCGGGTCATACGACAGCGTCAAATCAACGGGTCCATTGTATCTCTCCACAAGTTTGCTCTCCGGATTCACATTATAGACAATTGTTTGGAATTTGAGGTCTTCTGTCATGCCGCCGTGATGAAAAAAAAGGGGAGAGAAGACATTAATATTTCAACTTGTACGGCATACACGATAGCATATTGCAAAAAAAAAGGAAAAGCCGCGATAACTTTTAGTAGGATTTTCTGCACAAATAGCGAACTTTTCGCTCAATGACGATTAAATGCCCGTTTCTTACCCATTTTTCTGTGTTTTTGCGGTGCTTTGAGGTATTTCGATCGATGTTTTTCGTGGTAAATTTCAGCCTGAGTTAATTTGCGTGAATTTCTGTGAGAAAACACTTGAATTACCCGGAGGCGAATGCGGATGCACGGACCCAGCATGCAAAAAATAATTTGTTTGAGACCCGAGGCACAGACGGAACAAATTTCCAATTGTGACATGGGGTTAAAATTAGTTCAAAATGTCGCCGCATTTCTGGTTTGGAGGCGCCAAACAGGATATTGACGGAAATGAATTATCACTTTCATTCGTCTCAGAAAATTCAAATGCCGCCAAAAGTGAGATCGGAAGTGATCCTTTTAAAAACCTTCGAGTTTCATAAAAATAAGGCCCATAATAATTTTTTTTCATAATTTTAAAAGTATAATTTCGCAAATATTATTTTTTTTTTAATTTTTTATAATTTTTTTTCACATTTTATTTTATGAAAACTTAGAAGTTCATGTTTTCATAACCTCAAAGTCTTTGAAAAGAGCATTGATCTCAATTTTTTTTTTATTAAATTAGGATGAAATAAGAAAAAATTTTTTTTGAATACCTTCCTTCTTTAATTATTTTTGAAAATTCCCAAGTATTTAAAAATCAAAAAAAAACATTTTTGAAAAAAATATTAAAAAAACATTAAAATTTATGTTGAAATAAGACTTATAGTGAAAATTTTCATTTTTTGAAACAGATTATAAAATTAAATAAAAATTAAAAAAAAAAATAATTTAATAAATATTAAAAAAATTAATTAAATAATTTTTTTTAAAAATGATTTTTAAAAAATTGAGAAATTAATTTAATAAAAAATTTAAAAATATTAAAAAAAAAAGAACTTTAATTTTAAAAAATTAACAAATTATTTTAATAAAAATTTTTAATTATTTTGTAAAATTATGGGTAAAAAATGTTAAATTTTGTAATAAAAATTATTAATAAAAATAATTATTATAAAAAATTTTCAAAATTCATGAGCAAAATATGCAAAATTTAAGAATCAATCATAAATTAATTCATTATAGGACTCAGTTTTCATTTTCATTGATCTCGTTAATGATTCGTCAATCGATTTCCAGCTGCTTTTTTAAAGCAATAATTTTCTGAAGTCCATTAATTTTATTAAATTATGTTTAAAATAATAAGCAGCTTGATAATTGAGTCCTCATTAAACTTTTCAACTGCCTGCTTATTATTCAATATTGATCAGCTTGATCCATTTTTACTCAACTCTACCTGAAAACATGAAAAAGAAAGTTCGAAAAAAGTCTAAATATAGAATGGTACTGACCTATTTAACATACATTTTCAAAGAATATTTTGCATGTTATGTCCCCTTGAGTAACAAACGAAACGAAAAAAAGCACCGGTAACTACTACAATGCAAAGTCATGGACGTATAATTTTTCGGTCTGACATCGAATGTGTGACACATTTATTCGAAAAAATAATAAATTTTTATATTATTCTGTGTAACAGGCACTGCAAGTGACTGAGTGTGTTAATATTTAGGTCAGACAAAGTACACTTTTTTTTTTATTATTCTCATTTTAACTTAAATAATAATAATGAGACGCGCTTGTATGGGTCGTTAAGTAAAGAATGGATAATGTACACAACAAGTATATTCGGAGAAAGAGACGACGACGACGAAACGAAGAGGAAAGGCAAAAATGAAAATGATAATCATAAAGTAACATAAAATGTGTAATTCTTTTCAAACATGTGGTAATAAGTGTTACGTGATGATCAATCTGGAGACATTTCTTTCGCGATAGCACGTGCGTAGGCAGATCAGAGCTATTTTTAGGCTACCGAAGTATCTCAAGGGAACACACAACGCCCAATGCTTTTTTTTCTTATTTATTAGCGTGAAATAAATTATCAGGATGTTATTGTAACCTTAATTGAACTGAATTTACATGGTCATGTTCACTGAAGAAATTTATCTGTTTTTCTGCAAATTCTCTCGAGAATGCGCGAGAAAGAAAAAAAAGTGCGCCGCAATAATAAAAATAATCTGGAACACCACATTCAATTTGTTAAAAAAGTTTTTATTGATGCTCGTCTGTGTACAATTTTTACAGAAAAAAAATATTTATCTCACATTTTTTCTGCATGTTTTACCTCTGAACAATATTAATTTTAACTGTCGACGAATTTGTATTAACGATTTTTCATTTCATTTTCGAGGTTTGCAATGGAAATTTACGAGGCACCAGAGGAAAAACTAAAATGCAAAATATTCAACAATTAACTGCAATTACTCGTGTGCAATTATGCTTTTGTATGTATGCGAAGCGCAAAGAGAGAGTGATCCGTGTTCGCAGCAACGGAGATATGGCAGTGAAAAAATGTACAAATTTTCTAAAAAGTAGGTGAAAAAAGAAAGTAAAAACATTTCTTATGCTGTTCTCTTATGCCTCGATGCCATAATAGTCATTCGTTTGCGTGTAGTTATCATATTATGTTTTTGTTAGTTTATTTAAAAAAAACACAAGAAGAAAACTGGAATAATCTTTTGAGTCAGGGATGGAGCTATAAAAGGGCTCATGTAAAGTCTACAAACATAAACATATGAAAAAATTTATAAATCTTTAATTTGGAGTTTTTAAGATTATTTCTGACATGAATTGAAAAATCTGATCGCTTATTTGCTATAATTTTTCAAAGTTTTTTCATAAATTGTTTTAAAGAACTTTGAAGAAATAAGAATTACGAGATTGAATATATTCTGCTTCTGTTTAATTTTTGCTATTCGATATTTGATGAGCCGCTTGTAAGTTGAAACTTTTTTCTGTTAAGATTTTTGTTCTTTTGCCATACCTATCGACTCATGAAAAGATCTTGTTTAGAAGTAATTTTTATAAGATATGTTCTATTGCCGATGTGTTTTGCGAAGTCCGTAAAGTAAGAAAAGTATTGGAAACACATGTCACATTGAAAGTTGCAATTTGGGTTTCTTTAAGTTTTGATGAGCCGCTTATAAGGTAAAAATTTTTCTGTTAAATTAATTGTTCTGTTGCAAAAATGATACTGAAAAGTTTTTTGTATATCTGAGCAGATCTTGTTTAGATGTGATATTTAGCTTTCTGATTGTTAGGAAATCCTCTCTTTCTACCTTCTTTACTTTAACAAATAAGATCCTTTTTTTCACGATGCCTTGTATGAATTTGTCGTCTTAAGTTAAGAATATCGCTTTTGATCATCTCATGGTCAAACCTTGCAGCTTCATTTTTGAGTAAATAAACTTTTTAATGTGGCTTATAAAAGTTGTTCGTCATGTTCATTTTTGTGAAACAGGATAATAGAAATGCAAATATTATATTCATCCTCATATTACCTGAAATTTATCTAAAAACCATAAGAACTTACCAAAACTTTATAAACTACTAAATTAATATACTTACCTCAAAAAAGTTTCTATCTGCTCATTAATTTCTGTACCTCCATCCATTTCTCGTATTTCGGGCCCTGCTTCTTTTCTGTAAAGTAGTTACATTGTTAAGCAAATCTAATGAGAAAATCATGCAAAAGAAAATAACGAAAGAAAGAAGATAAGATAAAAAACCAACAATCACGATGATGTCACTTATAGTGATACAAAAAATATAATTATTATGTTACTTAATTACCTACTAACGAATCGCAGCTACACAACAAGAAAGAAAGTGATTCTGCATGTAAATTTTTCTTCTCGAACAAAGCGAAACAAAGAAGTTTCTAAGCTATGTAGTGTGTAGGTAGGTCTATTATTATCATTAACTTATACAATGTACAATATATGTATATTAATATTATATAAACTTTCACCAATGCTCTAGTTTCAAAACCCAAAGTTATGAAGTCAGAAGAATTTAACTAAAATAAAATAAAAGCTTAACGGTAAATCACATGACTCGATACAAACATGCTAATCAATCATCTGAAAGATGTAAAGAATAAAAAAAACATATCACTTAATGTGATTGTATAACCTTCTAAAAGTTTATAGACATTACGTTTCTTCTTCTTTACTGACATTCCTGGCAAAACAAATGTGTGTGATCAGACAAAACGCAACACGCAAATAAATTACTTTTATAAATAAAATGCATCATTACTTCATCATCAACGTACAATTGTATAGACAAAGCTCATCAAAAGTGTGAATAAAACAAAATAAAAAATGATAAAGCTTGTTCTTTTTTCTTGAACGTTCAGGCGACCAAGCAAGTGTAATGTGAGAACTTTATAAACATTACTTACATGTATAACTTATAATAATAAAATAAAAAGTATTATCTTATTATTACTTGCGAAAGACATAAGAAATACGTCAATGATGTCATGGTCGGTCATGCAAGTTCTTGAGAAAAGAGGAAAAAATGTCGTGAAACCAGGAAACTGATTATTTATTGTACTTAACTGTCCTCCGATGTTGTTCTTATCTCTTATCACATGTCGTGATTTCTCGTGATTTTAACAAAAAAATTATTAGAATCACGATAATTTTCTTTCAATATAAAATTGTTTATAATAATTGTTGCTTACCTGCCAAAATGTTGTCCTACTTTCAGCTTCTTTCTCTTTATGTATGTAGGTTTGAAAGCATGAGAGAGCAAAGGTGTAATAATAGCATGTACTGATATTGTACCATTATTCTGGTACTACTAAAAACTTTACTTGACATGAAAGTAGATGTTGCCAGAGAGATAGTTTGAACCAAAAAAAAAAAAAAAAAAAAAAAATTAACAATGAAACAGAATTAATGTTAGTAGGTTATGATGAATTTAGTATACTTACCAATAAAGGTTGAAAATTTCTCAAAAACCTCACCTAGAAAAAAAAAGCAAAAATATTAAGATTATTATATTACAACTTAATGTTATACTTACTTAAATAATGTTGTTTAATAAAAAAAATATACAATCATGCATCATTTGCTCTTTTTTTATTATATTATTTATAAACATATATGTTATACATATACAAAAAAATAAATAAATAGACACGTTATGCACATCACACATGTATGTTTATATTCGCATTTAAACAATAATTTAGCCTTGGGCTGTCACTGACCCTGCTTCTGCTTTACTTACTACTTACATGCGTTCATTGCATTATTTTTATATTTATTTTAATTCCTTATACTGACATGTGAGTGTGTTGAGTGTGTCTCGCTCGTTTTTTTTTTATTTTTTTGCACATCACTATTTTTAAATACTTTACTATTTTAAGTTGGTGTGAGTTTGCAAAAAGGGACATCATCATCATCATTGGGGCGTATTCATGAAATAATGTAGATGAATAGAGGCCATAAAATGATATAATGAACTATTATAAAGTTCAGACTGAGAGAGAGGGAGAAAGTCTGGAGTTAATCCTTTTTCCTGTTTAATTTTTATTTATTATTTTTAAAAAATACTTTTTATCAATTTTTCATTAAAAATAATTTTTTGCTTATTTTTTTTTTGTTTTTAACAGAATTAAATTAAATTAGAATTTGTGAAAATTCTTGTAAAAAATTATTTAATTTAATTAAAATTATTTCCTTATATTCTAATCTTTAATTTTAATTTCAATAATTATTAAAAATTTTGAAAATAATTTTTTTAAGGTTTGAATAAATTATTTAAAAAATTAAATTTAATTTAAAAATATAATATTAATAAATTTAAAATCCCTTATTATATTTTTAAAATTATTTTTAAATTAAATTTAATTTTTTTAAATAATTTATTCAAACCTTAAAAAAATATAGATTTAAAATTTTTGTTTTTAATTATTTTGAAATTAATATTGAAGTTTAAAATATAAGGAAAAAAAATTTAATTGAATTAAATTAATAAAAACTAATTTTTAAAAATTAATTAAAAGTTTAATAAAAAAAATTATAAAATTATTTAATAAAAAAAAAATAAAAAAAAATTATTATTTTTTTTTTGCAAAATCATTTTTGCAGCTGTCAAATAAATAATAATTTTTAAAAATTATTTATCTTTAAAAAGAAGTAGATGACCGGCAAATAGTTTACAAAATACAAACAAAAATTTTTTGATCACAATCTTTTGATATTAATTAATTTTCATAACATCATAATAATGTGTAATAAAATTAAAGGCAAAAAAAAGTTGAAGAATTAAATAATCCACCGATAGACAACATTTTTACGTACAAACATACGCATATCTGTGAAAAAGTCTTGTAGAAAAAAAAGATACGAACGATGTTAATACCCTTTGTCATGGTCAGACGAGCAAATAACTATAGTTATGTATGTGCATAAATAATCAGCGGGCAAGTACTCTGTCTATGTGTTTCTCGTTAATTGTTTAAAAAAAATGTGCGTGTATAAATGTTACACATTGTTAGCAAGCTGCGATTCCTGCTGTATCATAGAGTAGTTATAAAACTTAAATAATGTAATTATTAAAATAAAATAATAAAAATATTTAATAATAATTGCAAGTTTTGAATGTAAACGTAATGAATATGTATGATAATCGTTACAGCATACCGACTACATATATGTTCATTAATACGCGGGTAATGTAACAGTGCTGTTGGTAAGGGAGTTCAAGGACACGTTTTTTCACTTCCCTGTTTCATTTTTTTTTATTACTGGCAGTAATTTTGTTTACAAAGTGCTTAATAATGAATGTAATAAAATAGAAAAGAAATGTAAATGTTGTTAAGTAAGTTATTAATCAACGGGTTTTTTGTTTCCCTAATTGAATTTTACAGCAAAAATCACTCATTTAAGTGATTTAACGAATTTTTTAAAACACGGTGTAAAAGAAGTTAAAATTGTCAAGATTCGCGAGATTTTTAAAAGGTAAGGGATCTTTTTAAGATTTTGCAGAAAAATTTGATAATGAAGCTTTTCACGTGAAATATGCCAGATAGAGTTTCAATACGACGAATAATTATTTTTAACATGCCATCTTTCAAACATAACCTCAAAAAATACAAAAAAATGAAACGAGTAGTAATACTATCGAATAATTCGCAAGAGTGATAAGGAAATCTCAAGCTATAGATTTTCTGAAAACTATTGCGAATCAATCGAAAGTGTTACTCGTTTCATTTTGTTGTATTTTTTGAGGTTAGGTTTGAAGATCGCATCATGGCGGTTCAAAGATCTATTGTGATCGTATGAATTTCCTTTGTAATAAAATGAGTTCTGTGCTTCAATTGTCAAGTAATTTAGCAATCTAAAGTCACTTTTTCTTCAACTTTTCCTTTATGTTCCTGTGAAAGATTCTCATCCTGGAGGATTTTGAAGTCCGGTGAGCCTGAAAAAATATTTGAAGCCTTCTTTGAAAGAAAATTTTCAGTTTGAAATTCAAATAAGGTTACTTACCCTTTTCCTTTTCGAATTTTCTCCATACCAAGTCTCTTGCCAAAATTTTAAATTTTTGTTTTGTAACACTGTGCAATCTCTTTTCCAATCGCTTGACGTTGATTAATTCCTTGAACGATCATATCTAGAAAGGAAGTTGCAAAAATTCTAGCATGTCCTGAATATTAATTTAGTCACAACAAAAATTTTTGTCTATTCATCGCAAGAGAGGAATTGAAACAAAAAAATACCATTTAATATTCAAATCATGCGAGCTGCTGTCTCAAAAGTTTAAACAATAATCATAATAATAAATGTCATTTATCATCCTTGATGCAGTCGTTGACGCAAAAAATTTACATTTAAAACATGAGGGAAATTTCCTTCTTCTTCTTTTTCGTCAAAAGCAAAAGGGTTGTAATTGAAAAAAAGGAAATTCACGTGTTTCGATCACATTTTCATCGCATCTCGTAGCAACGCCAACGTGAATTTCCCAAAAAACAATCAACAAAAGGAGAAATGATGTTGACCTGTTATGAGTTACAAAACACACAATGCGAACAAAAATAAAGGTTACGAACTTGAAATTTCGTTAACTGGAACGAACAACCACGCAGCAACAATAACAATAATTCTGCATGCAGCACACGGTGTTATGACATTGACTTTGTGTAATGCCACAAGTAGCGCTGAAGCTCATAGGAAATCGTGAAGTAATATTATTGTGTAGCTGCATAACAATATTACTACTACTACTGCCCATGCTAGAGATCGACACAAAACGAAAAAAGAAAGTTTTATCCAAAAAAAAACGCAAACATTGGGTATGCAGCAAATAAGCCACAACAACAGCAGTACCTTTCATTTGAATTTATATTTCGTGTGCTGCTGGCCTATTTAAAAAGTGGGACAGCGAAATTTTATTTTTTTTTTCATTATCATCATCAACCGCCATACGATGTTTTGTTTTGTTACTGAAGCCACTGCGATTACCCCAATTTTTTTCCATTCAATTATTTTTTTTTGTTTTGTTTTTCTCTACAAAACCATGAAAATTTGTCTTCAATCGCTAATTCAAAAGCATTTCTTTCTCTTTTTTTATCGCTCTTTCACTACATTTGCATTTCGATTCGAGCGTGCAATAGTAACGGCATCCAGCGTACATGTAGTTCACACTAAATTGTATGATGGTCATGGCTTTTGGTTGTAATTTAAATAAATCATCATCATAATAATCATTATTTTATAATACGCACAAAAAAAAAGAAACAAAAAGTCGGAAAATGGAAGCACGGCTTAAATAATATCTGTGTCGTTGCTCGTTATTCGCTCATTTCACAGAGCGCGAGAGATGACATTGTTATGCGTAACAACGACGATTATCTGTTGTAACAGATATACATGATAAGATCCAGTAATTGGGTTGGAAAAATGTTTGACATATTAAGCATCCCTTCCCTTCACTTTGTCTAGACGGAGCTTTATAAGGATTCGAGACCTTGAGGATGATGGCTCAGAAGTAGAACTAGAAATAGAAGAGAAGAAAAACCAGAAGAACTTGAATTGGGAGAAGATGAAACAGAAAGTGAAGGGAATGTTGATGGGGGAGTTGTTTTTAATTGAAAAGAGGCTAAAAATAGGTTTTATTGGATGATAAAAGGTAGTTGAGCAAATGGAAACTGGTTGAAGTGAAAAAGCTTCAAGATTATTGGTAAGTAGTTTAAAATTTTAAGTTGAGAATTTATGTCAAAATGTTGACTTCAAAGAAAATGCTGAAGTTGTTCTGAAGGAAGCATTATTTAGATCAAGTTGACAGGGACATAGAAGCTATGTAAAAGCTTAAATTCGTATGGATGGCTTAGCCACATATTTCAAGATATTATCCTGTATTAACTTACTTAGATGGCGCTCAGGGTCAATGATTTCTTACGAGATTTTTTTTATCCTTTAAGATGATCCGTTTTTGCTGGTTTTGACCGTAGGAGACATAAATTGGGACGACAATTTGCAGTTTTGACTTATTCTAATACTTAAAGCTATCTTAACTCAAGGGACAGATCAGTATTCGTTAGTCAAGATTTTCTTTAGTTCTGATTTAAAATAGACAACGTTCTCGGTTCGGCAGTTCTTATATTCACTCATGTCGATTTTGATCGATTGTAGAAGTTTTAGGAAACCTCACATACTCGAAAATGTCATTTTATTAAACATTTTCGAGTATCTGAGGTTTCCTAAAACTTCTACAATCGATTAAAATCGAGCAAAACTGTTAAGAGATTTGTAGCATCAGATCTTGTTGAACACTTACAATGTCTGGATTATTTCTCTGAAATATATCAGGAGAGCTTTGATCGTAATTTTTTTCTTCTATGAGATCCATCTTCAGCCTTAAAGATTGAAAAGGTGTGAGATTGATCCCTTTTAAGGAGTTATATTGATCTCTTATGAGTTGAATTAAGTCCTTAAGACTTAAGAGATCAATTCAATTCATTAAGAGATCAATCTAACTCCTTATTAAGGAATCAATCTTGTTTTCAATCCGTAGCTCGAAGGTTTTTTCAAATACTTTAGGTCTAACTAACACAAAACCATCAAAAAATCTCATGCCATATTTTTTTCGATGAAATGATGAAATCGAGTGATGTCTTCTGAAATTCTTGTTCCTTAAAAAAGAAGGATCATCTAAGGAAATTAAATGAACAAAAAATTTAAAAGTTACCTGAAGTTAATTGTCGAGAGGTTACTGCAAGATTCAGCCTTAAATTTAATTCTAAAACTTACCTTTGAGACTTCAAGATTTGATGACCCTGAAAAAAAATGTCGCCTTTACCATCATCTATTAAGCGAAATGCGTCATTAAGATCTTACATTGTAATTCTCACAAAAAGCTGCCATTTAAAACACTCAAAAAGGTTCAATGTCCGTGCATCTCGATTTCTTGCAAAGCGAAAAGAAAGAATAAATATTTCAAGGCTTTCCGGTTACTTGTTCTCCAATATTCTTTTTCGTTTCATGTGAAAACACGCTTCTCCTTTATGTCTTTTTTGCACTGCCTGCCAAAGCAAACATTTTCGCACACAGTTTATACTAACAATTTATTACTTTTTTATCCATGATGATGACTAATAAAATTCTAGTTTGAGATGTTGAAGATTTCTTCGAAAAAAAAACCAATCAAAGGAAACCCCATTTAACGGAAATGTTTTCATCAGGATCTGAAAACTTTCATAACATGCAGCAGCAATGAGTCATATCCAAAACATGTTTCTCTAGTTTTCTATTTTTTCACTTTTCAATTACCGTTATAATAATGTACACGATGTAGTAATGCAATTGCATACAAAATAATAATAGCTGTTTGATGATAATTTACGCACGGATCTGCAAGTAGGTCATTTTTCTTTTTCGTGTTTGTAATATCACGTTTAATATTCAACTCAAAACAATAAAAAAAACATTTAAAACAAATAATAAATCGGGAAATTTTATGATGCTTATGCGGTGACGCGACAAGCAATAATAATTTCCATCGTGATGTAGGTCAGAACCGAAAATTTCTCAAGTTTTGTTATTTGGCGAAAACGACACGAAATTGCCAGCGAGAAAAATGTCAGAATTGGTTCAAGAAATTCCCTTGAAAATATTTTTGCTCGCAAGACGGGAATTTCTCCATTAATTTATCAAGTTGACATGTCAAAAAATGCTCGGCGTCGTAAAAATAGACGATGTCTTATGCTGTTGTTATGCAAACATGCATTACGCATCGATGATGTGCAAACGAGGGATCAATGGACCGATTCAAGGTCTATCGTAATTCACTTTCTTCTATTCTCGAATGTTCTTTGTGGAAAATACACAAGAATTAATTTTTGCTGCGTTTTTTAGTGTGCAGATTAAATTTTATGTCTTATGATGTTTGAATAATTTTGCATCGTCAAGTTTATTAATGATGTTGATAGAAATGTGAGGAGACATGGCGCGGCGTCTAATGTTTCATTGTTTTGTTTATTTTTCGAGTTGAAGGCATTGCAAAATTCATAATTTCATTAAAATTTTCATCTTTTGCGATTTTTTTTCAAAATTAAAATTTTTGTAAATTTTTGATATGAATTTTTAATTAAAAAAAATAATAATTAATAAAAATTAAAAAAAAAATAAAAAAATAATTAATAAAAATTTAAAAAAAAAATTGTTAAAAAATTAAACAAAAAAAAATTTAAAAAATATTTAATTAAAAAATTAAATCATTAAAATAACAAAATTAATAAATTAAAAAATTTAATTAGTCAAAACTAAAATAAAAATTGAAATATTTTTTTTATTTAAAAAAAATTAATTAAAATAAAAAAATTAAAATAAAATAATTTAAAAAAATAAAATAAAATAAAATAATTAAAAATAAAATTTAATAATTAATTAAATTAATTTAAAATTCCATGAAAATTTTAAAAATTTGATGAACTTTGCTTAAATCATCAAAAAAATTATTTTCAGCCTAAAAATTTAAATTACCTTTCAAAGTTGATTCGAAAGTTGAATGACAATTGTCAATATTTTTGCCCTCATGAAACCCTCATGAAACCCTCATGAGGTACAGTTCACGGCTCCATCAAAGTTCATCGCTCGAACATTTGTTAGTCACACTTGTCATTCAATTAATCGCCAAGGCTTCCAGTTTGATGCCCCAACGGGTGTCATTTTGCGAGCATCACACCGCATGTTATCGTGTGTAAAATATGCACATAATCGCAAAGACTTAAAAAAAATATTTATAATGAAATATAAAAAAGAATAAAATAAAAGTAAGTGCCAATTGGCCTTCATTTAATTCGTTCACCTATAGAGGCGCAATTATCATATGAAACTTGCGTTTACTGTATTTTTTTTGTATTCCTCATTACGAGTTGCTGCAAAAGCTGTCTAGTTACTAAAATTGTAACAACCTTGAAATTTTTCGTTCTTGTTCTACCGGCTTGTTCTTGATGGCGATGATGATTCCTTGGCAAGTCGTTATTGTTCTTAATATTTTTTTTTTATATTTTTACAAGTTACTTGCTTGTTTAAGTTGATAAGGGTACTTATGAAGTTGACTTGATAAAGTATGACGATCATAACGATAATAATTTATTTCAATAAAAAAAATAAATGTTATCAACTTATTCTTACTCAACAAGAAAAGAACAAGAAAATTATAAGTAAAAAAGTTATGAAATTTATTGAGCGAACTAAAAAGTATAAAATAAGAAAATTTTTATAAAATTTAATTTTTGCTCCAAAACTTCATTTTTTATAAAATTTTAAAATAAAGTTTTAAAATTTTTATATTTTTTCTTAATGAATGAATTTTTTATCTAAATGAGTTTTTCATAAATTTTATGAAAATCTAAGAAATTGAAAAATATTTTTTTACAAATGAAATTATTAAAGTGTTTAACATAAAAAATTCTTGAGAACAAAAATTTGAAAAAAAACTTATAGAATAAAAATTTATTTTGTGATAAAATTTTGATTCTCCAAATTAAAAATTTTTTAAATTTATTTTTTTCAATTAACAAATTAAAATGTTTAAATTTTAAATTTTAATTTTAAATTTTTTTAAATTTTTTATTTGATTTATTTTGTGATAAAATTTTGATTCTTCAAATTAAAAATTTTATTATTTTTTTTTTAATTAAAAAATTAAAATGTAAAATTTTTTAAAAATTTTTATTTAATTTAATGAATTTTAAAATTTATTTTTTGTTAAATTATATGTTTTTAAATTGAAAAAAAAATTGTTTAAAATTTTTTAAAAGTAAAAAATATATTTAAATTTCGTTTCCTAAAATCTCAAAGAAAATTAAAAATTTTTCTAAAATAAAAAAAATAGTGAAAATTTATTCCTTGAGAACAAAATGAATAAAAAATTGAAATTTTTTTTTTTTGCAAAAAAATTTTAAAAGAAAAAAATTATTTGAATTAAAAAAAAAAAGTTAAAATTTTTCTTAAAATGAAAAAAAAAAAATAGTGACGTATTGAAAAAAAATTTTGGAAGCAATATCAATAAACTTTCGGAAAAAAATTAAAAAAAAACATCAACATTGACATTAATTCTTTTGTTACATTCTTATCCAATAACGACCTACGACAACAATATTTTCATGTTTTAAAATATTTCGTATTTTCGAATAATTCTTTTTTTTCGTTCTTGCACAAAACAATAAATGAATTTAAAATATATCAAACTCTGATAATGAAATTTATTTACATTGTTATCGCACATGTTGCATTATATTTTACCCCAACATATGTTGAGCTGAGGTCTCGTTCTTGTTCATGTGATTAGGAATTGCAAAAGTTTTGTCTTTGGCGAAATTTACGTCAATGCATTGAGCCATGTGCTGCAGAGAGAATAAATATTTTTAAAAAGTAAAACGTGATCTCTTTTAAAACAAGCTTGTTCTTGAAAAACGTAAGTTTCAAAGTCTAACGTCGTTGTCGTAGTGAATGATGACATAAATTTAGTACTTTTTTTAAGGTTACAAGCCGAATAATATAATAACAAACAAAGTAATCGCCACACAATGATTACATCGTTTTTATTACATTTTGACTTCATTTTCTGTCTCTCATCAACGCAACGCAGCTCTTTCACCATCCGAACATGTGTGTGTTCGTGAGCATTTACTACGTAATATTTTTTCAGTAAGTGCATTTCTTTTTACTTACGAAAAAAAAAATTGTGTGTGTGAGTGTCTTATGGGCTACACAAGTTACACGAACAGCGGCCGGTTTACACTACCGCCTTCTTCGCTACGAACGTTACTTCTCTTCTTGCACGAGAGACATGAACGAGAACACAAAGTACGTACGTTACTGTAAAAATTTCAAGGTTCCATTTTAACCATATCTATTGCAATTCAGATTTTACTACAGCTCAGACGGTTTTTGTACAGTCGGTTAATAAGATTGATTTTCTTTTTGGCTCCTATACTTTCTGTGGTTTTTTTATATTATTATTAAAAAAATAATCTATGCTTGGTTTGGATTATAGGATAACTGACATCCTGCCAACGTGACTTTTGTGTCAAGTGTTTAGTGCTAAAAATAAAGAAAAAAGTGACAAAACTGAAAATAATTTGAAAAATTAATTTAATAAAGAAAAATATTAAAAAAAAAATTATTTAATAAAAAAAATAATTAAAAAAGTGACAAATTTCCTGAAAAAAATCAGGAAATAAATAAAAAAACGGATTAAAAAAAATTTTTCTTACCAAGTAACAAAAGCCGGCAAAATTTCTTCCTTATACAAAGCAGTAGGCCCTCCAAAAATGCATCCTGATCCCGGATTACATTTTCAAGCTCCTCCAGGTAAGTAAGAAATTCGCCTTAATTTTCAATTTTTTCAGCTCATTAGCATCAAAGTTAGCCAGCTTACTCGCTTTATGACCTACTTTTTGTTTACTACTGCTTTTACTCGTACACGCACCTACACACATACGTACGTACGGAGAAAGAAAGAATATTGCAGGTGTAGGCTTCTATACAAGGAAAATTTCACCGCCTTTTTTCTTCTTCAAAAACAAAAAAAATCAAAAAATTTCCTTGATTCCAGACAAGGATTGATATTAATTACGCCTTACAATTACTTTACTTGGTTCGCCTCGAAGATCTATTGACACACATATGTATACGACGTCGTTGATCAATTATCTTTTCCATTTTGCATCTTTCTTCGTGATGTTTTTGCCTCGTACAGTACGGAGATGAATTACCATGTGGTAACTAACAAACAAGTTTTTCCATATAGCTTCAAGTACAAGTTGGAAAAGTGTGTCAACACACACGAAATTTCTTTCACTTTGCACACAGAAACAACGCTTACAACTACATGGAAAAAAGAAAGTTTCGTCGTCGTGGAGAAATTTCGTACAATTAGAATATTTGAGTTGGTATTTAACAAAAAAAATATAAAACAACAAAAAATAACCGTAACCAAATAATAAAAAAAAATACAAAAAAAAAAACATTAAATGGGTCGTTGAATAACTGGGCTCTCTACGCGACTCGTACGTGGGCTTGTACGAACAAATTGAAGTTAAATGTCAATGTTGCTGTACTTGTACATTATTATTATTGTTATTAGTGCTGCACAATGGCAACGAGTCGTCATTGTAGCGTATAATGGAAGATGGAAGTGGAATAATAGACACGACACGGTTTTTAATGCAATTTTTTAACCTTTTGTACGGAGTTTAATTTAAAAGTATATGGGTTCAAAACCAATTGTCGGTCATTTCTTTTCATTTCTCTTTTTACATAATTTTGCATATAATTGCACAGAACAGAAATGGGAACACAGGAAGTTTGAATTTGTCGTAGTTAATTACAACTTGAAGGTGATTTTATAGAAATTTTAAAATTTCATTGAAACTTAAACCAAACTAAAAGTTATCAAATTTATGTATCGTTAAAGTGACGAGAAATCAAAACCAAGATTCTCTTAAGAAAATTTTGTCATGAACTGATGTAATCGAGCGTTTATTTTTAAATCTAACGGTTTAATTTCTTTCTCTCGTTCGCATTAACAAATAAAGTTCAAAATCATGATCAAATAAACAACAACAACAAGCGAGCGACACACCTTCATACCATTCTTCATTTAACATTGTGCTCTATTGTTTAAATGGTTTGATGAATCTTCGGATGTGAGAAGTGTTACATGATTTAAAAAACTCATTCATCTTATTAAGAGATAATTTACGCTAAATTTTTAAAGTAGAGCTCAAAGATGCTCAAAAAGGTTTAAAGAAAGTTTAAGGAACCTCTGAACATTACTATTTATAACTATGATGATTACCATGACAAGAGTATAAAAGGAAGTTGAAACATTTAATAGTTATTCAGTTAATAAAATATATTTCATACAGAAAAGGACAAGATGGTGTTAAGCACAAGTTTAAAAAGGATAAAATGAAATCCTTAAGGGATTCGATGAAACTTTTCTTCAAGAAAGTCATATTGAAAAGGTTCTCGAATATATAAGACTTGCCTGATGGATTGAAAAGATTGACATATGATTCTTTTCAATCCATAAGGCAAGTCTTATATTCGAGAACATTTTCAATATGACTTTCTTGAACAAAAAAGCTTCATAGATGAGCAAAAACTTGTCTGAAGATGTCTCATAACTAAGAAGAACTCAAAAGCTGAATCTTTGATCCTAAGTGAAACGTTTGGTCTTTCAGAGCTTCTTGATCAAGTATCTTAATATTAAATTCTGAAAGTTTTAACATTTTCCTTCAAAATAAGGGTTCATTAAATTTACTTTGAAGAACTCTTAATTACTTCTCCGACCTTATTTATTTATCGTATGATATTTTTTTAAAATGAAATATACATTATACTGATGGAGCTATGTTTGATAGCCAGTCTGTCGCATCTTGGTTGAGTTCATGCATTTCTCACAAATCTCCATTGAATTTTGTAATCATACAATCTTGTAAAATGTGACTCATAGTTTGTATTGATCCACATTCACAATTTGGCAAGTTCCTTTGTGACCATTTATGCAAGAAATAATTACACCTTCTGCAGTCAGTACTTGGATCGATTTTGAGCTACGACTGTCCAATTTCTCACATTTAGCGCCCTCAGATCTCTAACGGATTTGAATTAACTTCTTAGAAGTCAAAACAACCCTTCAAATAGATTTAACAAGATTTTAAAACCTTTAACTTACCTCTAAGTTCTAAAAATCCTTTGGTAGTTGATGAATCGCTTCTATGCCTAAATTTAACATCACATCAATTAAAATCTTCTATTTTTAACCAATTCGATGACGAAGAACGCTCTTGACCATCTCTATTTCTAACGCCACACTAAAAAAAAATGCATTGCTCAAACGTTTCGCCATTGATTTGCATCGAAGGTGAAAGTTGTTTTGTAATTGAATTGCAACCAATGCAATTTTGTCATAGACTCTGTACGAAGCGACACAATTGTTAGATGCACCGTTAGCCAATGACACGGAAGTAAACGATAGCAATCCGGTTACAGTGGCAGGAAGTTCTAAAATTTATTTGCCTGCATTGACCCAGTTTGAAAGTTCATCAGTGGGTCAAATGCGATTTTTTTGGCGGAAAGGAAATGAATCGAAATCCATAGCATATGGTTTGGCGTGCTTTAAACGTTTTACACGCACAAAAAAAAAAACAAAAATTTTTAGAGCGTGTAAAAACATGTTGTCTGTTGCATTTTGTATCGCATGCCGAATTAATGCATTTTTTGAGAATGGAAATTTTTTCAATTTTCTCCATTTGAAAAGTTAGTCGCCTCCAAAGTTAATTAATTATTGCATCGAAGCTATTATATAAAACGATAAATCCCGGTAATAATATTAATTCAATTCCGATATTGCAATTTATTTAACGAGTACATTCTGTATATAGATGCAACGAGCAACGTGAGATAAAAAGAGAAGGAAATAAAATATGACTCAAGGCTTGTCATTTTAGATGTCATGTCACGTTGTACGTGTGATTTACGGTTATTTTCAATTAAGTATTAGAATTTTATAACGGTCCTTGTTTGTCGCACATTGACTCATGCTACAAAGTCTGCCAGCAGTATTTGCTTTAGCGATAAAAGCCCTTCACGCAGATGCACAAACAAACACGTTGTTCGACACGAAACTTCTCACATTGAACAAACAAATGGCGCGCGTTCTTATCATCATTATCGTCGTTACAAAACCAAAAACATTATGTAACGATTATGATAAGACGACGATTAGAAATGCAAGTAGGCAAGCCAAGCTAGAAAGAAACCGCCATCGAGCACTGTTATGCGGTAGTGACCAATATGCAGCATAATTACCGATGAAAACGAGTTTTGAGTGCAACATATCCGGGGCACATATGAGGCGACATGTTTTGCTATTTTTACAACCAGAAAAGGCAATCATGTTTCATTTCAAGGTCTCGCCATTTATTGTGCATATGCGTAAAAAAAAATACTCGAAACAACAATCGAAACAATTGTCCCGTGTCTGTACAAAGCAAAAAGGGGGAATGCTTTTATTCAAATTATGGACTTTTTAATTGTACATTAATTAAAATTTCTGCGAATTTTGAACGCGATGATCTCAGGTTCATTTTGATGAACAGAAACAGAGTTTCGGGAACTCGTTAATGTTTAATAGAATAATTCATAAATTTAGATCAAGATTCTCGAGCGATTCTTGAAACTTTTAGTCTAGTATCAAAACGTCTTGTTTCAAAAATAGGAAATCAGAGAAAATTGTGAAACAAGACGTTTTGACTAAAAGTTTCAAGAATCTTGATCTAAATTTATGAATTATTCTATTAGACATTAACGAGTTCCTGAAATTTAGTTTCTGTTCTTCGTAATTGAACCTGAGATCATCGCGTTCAAAATTCGCAGAATTTTTAATTACGAGTTCCTGAAAGCTCGATTGAAAAAGGGTGAAATTAACCCAAAAAGGCTATGAAGGAATAGAATTAACCCCTTTTTTGAATTAAAAGGGGTTAATTGAATTCCTTCAGGAGGTTAATTTCACCCTTTTTTAATCCAGCAATGAATAACGAGCAAACAATGACTCACAGGACCTCCATTAAGCCGACGACCATGCAGTAAATTGGCTAAAGAATCTTGATATAGCTTTGTAATTTTGATAATGAATACATACCTCCTTTCCTGATGCCAAATACCCCGAACGCTCCTTTTAATTTCCCGTCGCTTTGTTTCATGTCAATTACACATGTCTGATTGCACAAGCGAGAACTTGCACTTAATGTATACTAAAGAGAATCACCGACGACATGACTATCATTGAATATGTGCATGCCGCCGTGCTATAAATAAAGCAACTAAGTCAGTGACACAATGCAAGGTCGTTTGGTTTGCATCGTTCCGCGTCTATGACTTCCATTTCTGGGTTCTCCTCGGAAGCTCCTGATGCCTATGATTATTATTATTTAACCAGACAGCCTTATTGCATTATTGGAACTCTTCTTTGTTCTGCATTTCACTGTAGATACGCGCGCAGATATTGATCATCATCATGACGATTTCCATAGAATTATTGTCTTTGTTGCGACTAACAAACAAATTGCATTTGTCTGCAATTTAATAATAAAAAATAATAATAATAAGTGAATGTCATTGAATCACTTGCTACGCGCGCTGGAAATCACTCGTCCAGCGATTCTTTGTCATGTCATAATTAAGTGTTGTCTTTGTTCTAATTATTTACGATTATCGCATGAATGATAACTTGGAGTGTGAGTCATGCTGAGTCTTTCGCCGAGAGAAATTAAAGTTCAAATGAATCATATTAACACTTTTGAAACTTTTTTTTACATCCTTGTGAGTTTAAAATTGATTTTTAGAATTTAAGCAATATTCGAGATTTAAAATTTTTTACAAAAAAAAAATATTTTTTTAAAATTAAAATTAAATTAATTAATTAAATTTATTTTTTTTAATTAAAATTTTAATTAAAATATTTAAATTAGATTTAATTTTTTTTACAAAAATTTAAAAAAAAATAATTAAATGAAAATAAATTAATTTAAAATTTTCAAAATTAAAAAAAAATAAAATTTATTAATTTAGATTTAATTAAATTTATTTTTTTTACAAAAAAAGTAATTAAAAAAAATAAATAAATTAAATGAAGTTAAATTTAAAAAAATTAAAAAAAAATAAATTATTTAAAAAATTTTAAAATCTTTAAAATAATTAATTTAAAATTAATTATTTTTACAAAAATTGAAAAAAAATAATTTTAAAAAATATTAAATTTTTAAAATTAAAAAAAAAATAAATTGTTTAAAAGTTAAAAAAATAAATTGAGTGAAATTAAATTTTCAAAAAAAAAAAATTAAATTTAAAAAAATAAAATTAAATTATTTAAAATTTTTAAAATAAAAAAAAATCAATTATGTAAAAAACTATAAAATTTAAATCATTTAAAAAATATTTAAAAATTAAAAAAAAAAGAAATTAATTTTTTATTTTGTAAAAAAAATTTAAATCTCGAGTACGAATGAGTAGTCAAAATTACAAAATTCAATTTTTAATAATTTCAAGGATGTAAAAATGTCTCAAAAAGTGTTAAAATTTCATTTTGCTCCATTTCGATCAATTCACAAAGAAATGACAAGTGCGTCAATCCTCAATAAAAATAAATCCAATTTCGTTGACCGATTTGTTGCACCACGCGCCCCTGCGATAGATGTCTTCTTTTAATGAGTATTACATTATAATAATATCATTTATAATTCCATGCCATAATAATAAAAATAACAAAAAAAAGTGGAAATAAGTCGTGTCGTGATATCATCATTATACGATATTTTTTTTCGTCGTTGTCGTCGTCGTATATATGTTTACACAGATGATGATGAGCAGCAATAAACACGTCGCTTGTGTTTATTTTTGTGTGTGAAATTCGCTGCGGTGCACTGACCTGCGAACGTTGAACTAATTTTTTTGTTTTGCACAAGAAAAAAAATAATTGGGGGCAATATAATTATGAGAATTAAATCGATTTACGTTGTTTCTTTTTTTTTAATTTTTCGCTCGTTTTGCTTGCTTAATTAATGTCAACAAAAATTTTTTGATGGAATTTAAAGAAGGACATTCACATCTTCTGCTTCTTCGGATTTTTACCTTTTTTTTCTGCTGTCGCATGTGTCTCTGATGTGATTTCTCAGCTCATCGTCGCAGCATGTGTGCAATTTTTTTGTGTAACTTTGGAGAAGTTTTATCTTTTTTTTTTGCTCTCAAATGGCGCGCAAAAAAACGAAGAAAAAAATAAAAAATGCAGAAGATGACACAGACAGAGAAAAGAATCATGACTCCGCCGTTGTGATTTATGAGTTCACAATGTTTGTGTGAATGACTTTGTTGTTGCTTATTTTTAGCAAGAAGTTTGTCCAAGAACAGCAAAAAACGCAACAATAGAGTTTTTATTTAATTTCAGATCATTCACTTTGCTGCACCATTCAATCTAATTAGTGAATTCTAATGAACTCTATTTTTTTTATTGACTAACCCCCATTAGACAAGTTTGCTTTGTACTTTTAAGGGTGTGTCGTGTTGTGTCATTGTTCCGCAAATTCAATGAATTCATATCGCAACAAAGGGCTGTCCAATTAAAAACCTGTCTTTCTATAATTTTTCAAGGAATTCCTGTTTGTTTCACGTACGAATCTGATCTAATTTGTAAATTTTTCGTGTGTCTATGTGAAACTAAACTTTTTGATCGTAATTACATAACAACCGAGAGACACAATGTCACGCATGGTTGGATACTTTTAATAAAAAATAATTCAATTTTTAACGGTTCCTTGCAAGACTTTTATTAATTGCCTTCGACTTAATGAGCACAGACAGTAGGAATTGCGGGAAATTAAAGTGACATGACAATAAAAGTGTGATAAATTGCACTTTGATGATGATGATGATGATGATATTGCAACAAAGACAGGAAAGACAGGTCAACAACACAGACGTGTTTTTGTCTATTTCGTTTTTCATTCCAGACATACTTGAACAATTTTCCATGAAACAAAAGATTGAAAATTTTTTTTTAGAAAAAATATCGAAATTTGGCAACCCTGTAGAGCTCAAATTTTATATATTTTGAAGTTATGAGGCTTAAGTAATATTTTTTAATTTTTTTAATCAAAAAATAAGATTTTCTTGCAATATAAAACTTAAAAAAATATTTTTTGAAAAATTTGGCAACCCTGTAAAGCTTAATTTCGATATTTTTCGAATTTTTTTAAGTCAAAATTTCAGTTTAATAAACATTTTTTAATTAAAATTCATTTTTCAACACAAAATAATTCATTATTGAATTTCTTCAAAATTTACTTTGATAAATTTGGCAACCCCTCATATCAAATTTGATATTTTTCGAGGTTTGAATTTCAGTTTAATTAAATTTTTTAATAAAATTCCATTTAAATTACAAATTTTCCAACCCAAAATTACTTCTAATTGATTTTCTACAAATTTTTTTTAAATAAAGTTGGCAACCCTGTATCTCAAATTTGATACTTTTTGAATTTATACGCGAAAAATTCTTCTTTGAAAAATTTATTTGATTAAAATTTATTTAAAAAAAAAATTTTTCATTAGAAAAAATTAGGAAATGCTTTTAATGAAAATTAATTTTAAGAAATTTGGCAACCCTGAAATTCATACTGACAGTTTAAATTTCTGTTTTTACATGAATCTATAAAATTCTTTATAAAAATATGAAATTTCATCACAAATGCATCAATATGCCCTGAAACCAAACAAAAAATTTCGTAAAATCAAGAATTCACTTTTCGCGCTTTCGACCTTGGAAAGTCTTGTAAATTAAATTTCTGTTACAAAATCTCCCATTTTTTTCTTATTATTCTATAACGTAGGCACTTCAGCTATATGTTTCGTTAGCTAATCTACGGTAATAAATTATTACCTCATTGTTTAAAATTTAAATATTTTTTTCTGCCTTTTTGAACGAAAATAAAAAAAAAATTGTGTTCAATATTGGCCTTTATTCTATTACACGATATGTATTATATTTTATTTTATTATAAGTTACTGAAATTGTATGCAGCTGTTTACGCTATACACGACGTGAAATATCGGGTACTTAGCTAAATAAACGTCAAGTAAGAAAAAAAAACAATCATGTTATTAATTGAGTGCAAAATAGCACACACAAAAAATATAACACAAACCTGACCAGGTCCGTTGCAATGTTGATCGGCTTATTTACTTGCAAAATACTTGTTTGCCAATCAAATTTATTTCAGAATTTTTCTTGCATAATATTCTAATTTTACATTTAAATATCTCATTGTTATTGTTTTCATTATATTTTAAAGTGCATTAAGTACAAAATTTTTTGTGTGTTTTTAGTTAAGTAATATTTGTGTCAATCAATTGAATTTTTATTGAGAGACGATCAATGAGTTTGTGAATTTTATTAAATTTAATTTTTATTCATTTTAAAATTTTCTTCCGGGAAATTTTAATATTTTGTAATTTTGTCGATTTTTTTTGTTTTGTAGAAATTTTAAGATTTTTTTGTTTAATTTAATTTTTTTTATATAAGAAATTACAAATTTTGCAACTGTAATTTAAGTTAAATAATTTTTTAAAAAGTAATTTAATTCAATTAATTAATTTTTTTAATTTAAAATAAAAAATTTATTTTTCAAAAATTAATAAAATAAATAAATAAAAGTAAATTAAATAATTTAAAAAAAATTTAAATAAAACTAATTAAAATAAATTAAAAATTTAGTATAAAAAAATTATAAATTAATAATTATAAAAAAATATTTATAAAATTATTTTCTTTAATTTTAATTAATTAAATATTTACATGAATTTATTTAAAAAAAAATATAAAAGCACCAATTTAAATTAAATAATTAAAAAAAAATTAACAACCAATTTTTATAAATTTAATCGATTTTTAAAAATATTTTTTAAAAACTTCTAAATAAATATTTTAAAAAAATTATTCTTTTTATAGATTTTTATATTTTAAAATATTTTTTTAAAAATAAATTATTTTTTTATTATTTAAAAATTTTAAATTAAGAAAAAATAAAAAAAAATATAAATTTTTAGGTCATTTTCTCTAAATTAAAAAAAAAATAAATTAAATATCTTCACCTCTTCACATAAACCTCAATGTATAGAGTCGAGTGTAGGTAACATTGACATTGATTCGCAAACTTTCTCTATTTACCATCAAAAAATGTATCGTCGCGCGCTTTTTTCGTGAATGAATTGACAAAAAAAATATCTGTGCCAGTTTTGTCCTAAACGAAATCATCGACATGTCATGTCAACCTTACTTCACTTCGCCTTTACGACAAACGCGTGTGTAACTTACGCGCGCACAAATTAATTCATTACCGATGGTAGAAAGTTTTTCGCGTATTTTTTTGTACATTCATACATTCGCGAAGAAAACAAGCTTTTTTTCTAGAGCAAATATTTTTTTTTCGTTGGTAGGTAACTTTCCTTTTTAGCATCGAATCGATGGTTACTCGGCTGTAATTTTCAATGTAAAGTGCAGCAGCAGTAGCAACAATTTGTATGCAATTCATTTGTTTCCAGCGAAAAACTGAAAAGCTGGCGAACGAGCGAAAGAGAAAGATGCAAAACGATGGAAATTAAGGTCACATTCACTTTTTTTTCTTCTTTTCTGTCTTTCATCACTCTTTGTAATTATCGTCAATATGCATTTAAAAAAAATCGATCGCCATTTAATATTCTGACAGACACGTCGATGATGACGACGACGATTAAAGGCGCGAACAACAATGACCTTTAAGGATGTGAAAAGTGTAATTCCAGATATTGAAGTGCCGACGAACGACAGAACAATTAATCAATGACGCGGCAAAGTCGCCCACACATCGTCGTCGTCGCCGTTGGATGAATACCGCGAATCCGTTAGTTGTAGCAATTCGCACGAAAACGATCTTTGTTGTGCAGCGAGTGCATTGTCTCCATTAAAACGTTCTCCGACCAAGGAAATTACAATTTGTGTTTTATGACTTGCATGGAAATGCACTCGCGTGAAAGAGCATTGACCATTAATGCAATTGTACGGAGAAAATCAATAAATTTTACGATGGAGACTGTCATTCTAAGAAGCAACGGGATTTGATTTGATGGAGTGTCAAAAGAACATTCAATTAACTCGATGGTAAGGAAAGAAGAAGATTTGAAAGCGATACAAAAGATCTGTAACAAAGCATTGAGATACTTACAACCTTACGGATTGACAAAGGATGAGATTAAAGGATTTAGATGAACTCTGAACTGATAATCTAATTTCTGAAGTCTCAAGGATTAGATTATGAGCTCAGAGTTCATCTAAAGCTCTTAAGAGGTTAATCTCATCCTTTGTCAATCCGTATATGCGAATATGGAGATCATGTTGAATGACACAGACTTACTTGACGTGAAGCAAAGAGTTTACTTTAACTAAATTAAGCTAATTAACTAAACCAAGCGTGTTGTCAAAGACCAAATCAAGGAGTACATCAAATGCCAGTATTTGCTAAGATAAAGTCGAAAGTGAAAAAAATCTAATATCATTCTGTAAGGATGGACCAAGATAATAAGTAACAAGTAGAAGTAAAAATAGCAAATCTATTCAGAATTGAAAACTAATTAAGATTGTCCTTCAAATGACCTTCAAATAAAATTCAATTTTTCAAGAGTGAGCATCACTTTTTAACATATTGAGCAAAATCTGTGATACAAGCCAACTATCGAAAAAAGTTCTCATTGATCCCTTAAGATTTCATATAAAATCTTCAAAATGGGGTCAATTTTATTTCCCTTAAGTTGAATTTTTATCGAAAATGAAATCAATTTTTAAACCTTAAGGGTTTAATCTGATCCCTTAAGGGATCAACCTTGATCCAATTGATTAAGGAATAAAACTAATTAACTTGTCCTTCAAATTGACCTTCCTTAAGGGATCAAATTTTTAAGAGTGAGCATCACTTTTTAACCTATAGAGCAAAATCTTCATACAAGTGCAATGACTCTGAGTCAATTTTTGCCCAATATAAGCTTTCATTTTTAAAATATTCAGAAATAAATTTTAACTTTTTTTGAAATTTTTATTAGAAATTTTTTATTTAATTTTTTTAAATTTTTATAAATTTTTTGAAGTTAATTTTAATTTTTTTTTTTTGAATCGACATAAGTTGATAAAAATTAAAATTTTTATGTGATTTTTTTTAAATTTTTTAATGATTTTTTTTTTCAAAAAAAAAAAATTATAAATTTACCTTTATCTGACCACATAGAATTTTGGGAAAATCTGTAATAATAAAATAAAACAATTCATTTTACTTCCTGAAAACCATCTGTGACTGTTCAAATTACCTCTAAATTATTCCAAAACAAATCCCATAAAATCCTGAATTCAACAACTTTTAACAGTTACTCTCGTGCATCGTCAACGTTCAACCGGAAATGCATTTTCAATGTTAAAAACAACACACACCAGCCATAAAATAATGAAAAAGACAGACACTCACTCATATTACTTGCTCATATATTGTAATGTGCCATATACCTATACTCATAAATAATAAAGTACTAATAACACAACAATATGTCATGAGACTGCAGATTGCTAAAGGAAGGTCATGTCTGTTTTTGTTTGCGAACTGTGTGTGTGCTGTAGATGGAACAGTTAATGAATAATGATGGATGTCGCAGACTGACTACCCTATAGGTGATATTTTACACTTGATGATGATGATACGTTGAGTCATTGAACCATCGCGAAGAACTCAGGGCTCTTGAAAGTAAATCAAGGAGTAATTATTTTTTTTTCTTCTAAAAAAAATTAACTCTCCATTCACGATTCACGACAATCCTTGAGAATTCGTTAGGTAGTAGTCAGGTTACGTCAACAACTGTTACGGTTTGTTTAGAAAATAGAATGTAAAGACCTTATTTGCATAAAAATGCATTCTAAGCAACAGCAACGGCTTAAGTTAATTTCAAACCCACGCCCAATTAAAATTTTATCTTTTTAATCGAGATTTTTTCTTTTATTTGCAGGTAAATACTTTTTCAATCATAAACTTTCAAAGATGAATGAACGTAAGTCACCTCTTGATTTATATTTCCTCTGTACTTATCATCCACAAAAAATCAAAAAATTCATTTCTTCAAAAAAAAAAAACAATTTTGTGGGTCACCGAACTTTCGTTCGTGCAAAAGAGATATTTTTGTGAATGAAATTTGTCATACGACGAATTTTTTTTTTGCGTTTTATTATCAGTTCATCGAATTTTTTTGGGGAAAAATTTCATAATTGTGACGTCATATCGTTAAAGAGACAAGTGAAACATCAAAAAAAAATTTGTAAAGAAGAAAAAAGAGGAGAAATGTTATTATTAGCGAGCTGTCGATAATTACTTGCTACTTTGCCAAAAATTGTTTCTGGGAAAACTTTCACCTTAACATCAGTTAATGATTATTTTTTTTTTTCATAAAAAAATATTTTTTTTTGTTTCTTCAAAAAAAAAATTCATCCGGAATTCATTACGAAGAATTTTCTGTGGAGACGCCTGGTACCAAAAAAAAAAATAAAATGCAAGAAAACGATGCAAAAAAATCAAAGCAAATAAAATTAAACGGATCACGTCGCACAAATAGACACGAATGAATACGTAATTCAAGAGAATAGCACTCAGGATAAAAGTCATATCAATTATTTGCTATTTTTTCAGTCGTCTAGACTGGCAAAACACAGACAGACAGAACCCATGTCGAGTACGAATAAAAATGAAAATTAGTTAATTTTATTAGAGTTGCTGCACTCGACGACGACGACGATGATGGTCCTTAGACAACATAAAAGATCGTGACCTTTTTAACATTTCTTGCTCGTTTTTTTAACGACGATGGAAAAGTACGATAGACAAGTCCATTATTGGCTTCACTTTTAATTTGGAAAAGCATTTTCTTACCTATCGTTATTTTTTTTTTTTTAGAAGAAAAGTGTCTGGACAAATAAAAGTTTTCACGTACTTTTATTGCTTTCTTCCGTTGGTTGGTTGGGATGGTCGTTGTCGCGTCGTCGTCGTCGTTGGTGCAATACATTGACATGCGATGCAGCACAATGTCTATAAAGTTCTTCCTTTTTTTGTGTTTCCTTTTTATTTCTGCTTTTTGCATGCAAGCAATGTGCATTGCAGGCAGACGAGAAATAAAGTGCTTAACAACCAGACAGAAAAAAAAGGAAAATCAGTTTATGCGCGTTTCGTAGAAATTTTTGGAGTACAAGAATGGATGTCCTTTCGTTGAAAATTTTCTGTAATTAACTAAAAAAAATAAAAGAAAGTTAAATTTATTAAAAAAATTAAAAGAAATCTTAAGATAAGATAGAAATTCATAGAAAAAATTAAAAATGTGCCTTGGGATAAAAGAAAAAAAATTTCATTAATGGAAAAATTTTAAATTATGCTTTGGGGTTAAATTACAAAATATGAACTGGGTTGTTTTTTTATAATTTTTTAGAAATTTTAAAGCTATTTCATAAAGTTTGTAAAAATAACTCCAAGCATATGTCGAAAAATTTGACCCATAACATATTTTGAAATTTTTTCCCAATGCAAATTATGAAATTTTATCCCAATGCAAATATTGAAATTTTTCCCTATGAAAAAAAAGATATAAATAAAATCAAAAGAAATCCTAAATTTAAAGAATTTTTTTGACAAAAATTCAAAATGTGTCTTGGGATAAAAAAACAAAATTTTTGCTATAGGAAGAAATTTCAAAATATGCACTGGGGTTAAATTTTAAAATGTGCACTAAGTTGTTTTTTTAACATTTTCAGTAGTTTAAATGTTATTTTATAAAGTTTCAAGAAATAACACAACATTTATTTTAAAAATTTTGGCCCAAATCGTGTTTTGAAATATTTGCCCAATGCAAATTTCGAAAATTTTCCCAATGCAAATTTTGAAATTTTTGTTCATATTTTAAAAAAATTATTTTTTAATTTTTGAAAAATTTATTTTAATTTCGAACCCAGAGCACATTTAAAATTTTTATTCCCAACGTATATTTGAAAAAAACTCGAAAAAAATCAAAAATACGCTCAAATGAGGTTTGTCGCAATAAATTTCATTTAAATTCTATTTTCACACTGCAAAAATGAAAAATGACTCTTCGAAAACATGAAAAAAAAATCTATGAGCGTTGATAAGAAAAAGACTGTGAAGGACGCCTCTCTATCCAAAGCACAGCAGCGGTGACAAGATGAATGAATAGCAATAAATTTCGAACACTTGTTGTTAAAACAAATATTTGCACGCAGTTCAATCACCTTTTTTTACTACCAGGATTTGATAACGGTAATTTTTTATGTAAGTAAAAAAATTGTTTATTCAAAAAAATTGTACGTACGAAAAAAATTTCACTTGCGTGCTTTGATTACAATCGAAAAATAAAAACAATTATTTTTGTGCGTAAACGGAAGAAGAAGAAAAAAAGGGTCATTGTCCGCTTTTTCGTACGAAACTCTCAAAGGCAAAGGAAATCTCTTTTGCGTCAAGGACGTTGTGTGTCTAGCACATAAATTTTTCATGGAAACGAGACTAACTGACATGACACGATGATAACATTCGGTATGGAGGTATAAATATGTAAGGATAAGCCAAACATTTGTTGTTGTTATTATTTCCAGACTAGACACGCTATCTCATGAAAAATACCGAAAAAGGCAAAAAAAAAAAAATGTTCTCTGCGCTCTTTTGCTCGAAACGTACGAGCAAAGAGAGTCGTGGGTGGAAAATAATTCTCTCTCTCGCCACCCATCGGTAAATTTATGTTGATAAGAAGTCGAGTGGAGTAGAAAAAAGGTGTTTTGCATTCGTGGACGACGACGAAACGTAACATGTTTCGGGTAGAGGATATATTTTCGGTTGTATTTTTCTTGATGTTAAAAATAAAAGAAAACGAAATACGTAGACGACGAAGGCATTAAAGGAGGCTAGACAGTAGAAAATTATTGTATACACTACTGATTGCAGACAAGACCTATACCAACAACTATCAGCTTAGATATAGCAATTTTTTTCTGTTAATGTCGTGGCGTGGCTAGACAGCATCATCATGCGCTTGTTACGTTTCTCCATGGATGATAACAATACGAGACGACTCGTAATCAAATATATCAAATCACACGAATGAAAAAAAAATTAATGTGGTGCCTTACGGGAATTCATCAATTTGTCTCGTCGCGCGTTCTAATTCACACACAAACAAAGTTCTTCGGAAATTAAAAACGCCACAAAATTCTACCTGCGATCCATTTTAATATTAAAAAATTTTTTTGTTGTTATTTCAACTCTTTTGACATGATGTGAAGTCGGGATTAGATGTTGTTATATGTATATTGTTCGTCTGCGGTAGACTATGTAATTCTTGGTAAATATGGACTGCGCTTTGCGCCATAAAATGACACATTTTATTTAGATGTTGATGATAAAAACAAAAAAATTAATTTTTTTTTTAATTCGCGAGACGTGAGAATTTTTTTATGAACGAATGGAAGTCATTTGAATATTTTTTGGATGAATAAAAAATTATGATGGCGGAAATGTGCAAGGACAGTCACGTTACGTAATTATAATTAGAAAAAAATTAATTGTTTTAAATCGAATTATTTTTTTTTGTTAAAATTAATTAAAAATAAAAAAAATTAAATAACGTAATTAATAAAGTTAAATTAATTAATTAAATGAAAATTAGTTAAAAATATTAAAATAATTAAATTAAATTAAATTAACTAAAAATTTATGATCTATTAAAATATAAAAAAATTATTATTTCAAATTTAAAAATTTATTTAATTTAAATTTAAATTTTAGGTATTTGATTTTTAATTTTATTTATTTTTTTAAAAATATTTTAAATTAATTAATTAAACAAAAAATCATTTTATGGAAAAAAAAAATTAAAAGAAAAAAAGCTTTTGTTAAAAATTCAGCTTTAAAAACTAAAAAAAAATTTTAAAAATATGAATTTGTGCTCTTTGCAAAAAAAAATTAAAACCCTTAACTTTTAAAATTTTTGATCAAATTCTAATTTTTGAAAATTTTAAATAAAACATTTTGAAATTTTAATTATTTTTTTTAATCACCATTTTAGTGTTTATTCAAAAATTTACATTGAAGAACGTAAAAAAATTATAAATAAATGTTTAAAATTGTGTTCTTTTAATTTTTTTTAATTTTAAAAAAATATTGTAAAAGAAGTCAATTAAGTTGTTTTTATTGTAACTTAAGTAAAAATTGTATATTTTTTAAAATTTTTTCGATTTCAAATTTTATTATTTATCTAATTAAAACATTTTTTAATACTTTTTTTATATTAAAAAAATCGAAAAAATAAAAAAAATAAATAAAATTTATACAAATTTTAAAAGCTATATTTAAAAAATTAAAAAAAAATGAAAATCTTTAAACTATCATTTAATTTTTTTTTTACAATTTTTAATTGAAATTAATAATTATTTTAATTTAATTTTTAAAAATTTAAATTTAAATTAATCATTAAATTAAATTAAATTAAAATGAAATTTAATTTTAATTTATTTAATTAATTAATTTAATTATTATTTTTTTCTTGGATTTCGAGTCAAAATCAATTCTGTAAAAAATTAAAAAAAAAAACATTTTAAAACTTTTTAATAATTCATGATCCTATCAAGTGCGAAATTTTCCACTCAGACAACCAAACTTGAAGTATTTTCATTGAAATATTTTCAATTCACCGTAATTTCCATTTCAAAGGAATTTCAAAAGAGAAAAAAAAACTGTTTGATTGGAAATTATTTATAAGTCACGTCATTAGATGTCAACTACCAAAATTGAAAAACCGAACCGAGAGACAGAAATCGATGAATATTTAATTAATTAGTCAGACAGACAGTAAACTTCCCCCAGTTAAATAATATTATTTTACTGAATTTTTTTTCGAGCATCGCATTGACTTGATGTCGTTTCGTCGGAGGAAAAAAATTCAAGGAATCAAAAGTTCAATATCCATTTAAAGCGGATTTTATTGCAAATTAAGCACATGCTGTGTGATGTCTGTCGTCTGCTGCTGCTGTTGCTCCGCTGTTATTGTCATCCGTCGCCGAAAATCAACACAAATACCCGCAAAACGAGCGGAAGAGGACATGTATGGATGTATTGCGCAATATCTTCTAATCGAATAATCTGCAGGACGCTCTCTGTGTTTGTGTGCGAGACATATCGAGACTTAGAATGTGTGAATTGTTTTATGCATGAAGGAACCGCATTCGCAACAAAAAACGCACTCACACATGGTTTCTTCGCCGAGTTGCCCTTGTATGAGTGTCGAGTCGTTGCTGTACGACGCGCAGCTATAACTAGGTGTTATGTTATAATTTTTCGAAAAGGGGTTACTGAACTCGTCGTCGTCGTCGTCGTATATGTGGAACGTAGTCGAGCCAGTCGAGACAGAATATTTTATTTTGTTTTTGTTTTCGATGCAAAAAACGGAAAAAAATTGAATGCCCTTTTTCCTGCAATTCGAATAGGGGGAAAAATTCGCTTTGAAATCCCGTACAGGGAGAAAAATTAAAGGATTGACCGGTTGATTGCGAAATTATTATGTAAACTAAACATGAGAGTTCTTCCCTTTTTTCTGACTTCTTCCCATGCCAACGCAGACAATAATTGCGTAATGCATTGCCGTTTGATTTTTCGTCTCATGCATAAATAAGTGCATGTCGTCGGGAGGGTCGTCTGCGAACGAGACGAGACAACTTTTAGGAGCAAATTGAAATAAATTGACACTAAAAAGTGATGACAAGTGTTGCTTTTTGATAAATATTTAATTTTTTAAGCGAATATTTCAATTTTTTAATTTAATTTTTTTTTATTTTTTTAAAAATGTTTAAGATTAAATTTTAATTTAAAAAAAAAGTTAAAAAATAATTTAAAAAAATTTAAAATTTAATTTATTTATTATTTTTTAAATAATTTAAATTTTAGAACATTTTTATTGTTTAAAAATTTAAAAAAATAATTTAATTATTTATTTAAAATTAAAAGAAAAAAATGTTAAAAAATCAAAAGTGTTCTAAACAAAAAAAAAAATAATAATTAAATTATATAAAAAATTTTCAAAAAAATTTTAAATTAAATTAATTTTATTTTAAAATTAAAAAAAAAATTTTTTTATTTTTTAATTAAATAATTTAATTAATTTGTAATTAAATTTATTTATAAAATTATTTAATTAACTTTTTAAAAAAATATTAAAAATTTTAAAATTGTCTAAAAATTATTTTTTTTATTCTTTAAGTCTCAAAGTATTTTTAAATATTTTTTTAATTTATTTTTTTAATTAAATTTATTTATTAAATTATTTAATTAACTTTTTAAAAAATATGAAAAATTGTCTAAAAATTATTTTTTTTTATTCTTTAAGTCTCAAAATATTTTTTAAATATTTTTTTATTTATTTTTTTAATTAAATTTATTTATTAATTTACCTACTCAATTAAATTAAAAAAAAAAATTAAAATTTTAAGATGATTTTTTAACAGTTTATTTTTTATATTAAATTTTATTTCACCTTAATTTATTAAAATATTCTACAAAAAAAAAATATTTAATAATTTTTGCTCATTTTTCACTTTTATTTATTTTTTTTTAAATTTTCAAGATTTTCTAATTATATTTTTTAATTAATTAAATTAATTTTTAATAAAAATTTAAATTTTCAATTATTTTATAATTTTTAATTATTTTATTGAATTTTTATTGAAAAATTAAAATTTAAATCCCAAATCGCTTTAAAATTAAAAACTCAAGCAAAAAATTGCAACATCTGTGATAATTTTTTTCGCTCACAAAATGAACTTTACCAATTTCAACTCGTTTCACGACATGTTAAAATCAAAAAATTTCAGCAACAAAGTGAAATTCATTAACAAGTACTACAAAAAAAAAATAAAATAAAAAAAGCAAGGGCAATGTCCCCATATGCGATGATTACCCAGTTACTTACGCATGAAAGACGAACAGAAGAAAAAAAAAACGGAATGAATAAAAGGAAAAGTGATGTAAACTTTAACTCGCACAAAAATTTCTTGTCATCGAAGCACGTACACTTGAAGCGCACACACAAATTCAATCACCTCTGTGACGAAAATGACGAAGAAGACGCGTCGAACAAGTAGAAATTTGCCGTAATAATGATTGCCTTTGACAAAAAAAAAAACAGAAAACAATTGATACGCGTTCGCGCGAATACAAATGAAGGGAAAGTGCAAGTAAGTGAGCTTCTTCTTTTTCTAATGACGGCAAAAATGTCGCATATTTCAGCCAATTTTGGCGAGTTAACTGACCGAAACTTTCAAAACCATCAAAAATTCACGATGCATCGCGGACGTCGTCGCTGTCAAGGTTTGAAACGCGCATTGAACTCGCATTACCGACCAAAGTTATGCAAATATTTGTACCGACAGCCACCTAAAAAAAAAAAAATTATTTGTTGTAATAATTCACGCATAATTTCTCTCTACACGACGTTGTTTAGAGTCGTTAATGAAAAAAAAAATTTTTTTTTTTCAAGAGAAAGGCTTATTACGTGTACTCGATGGTTGTCCGATGAAAAAGTTGAACGCCCCTTATTGTTGTAATTTTGTAAAATTTGGTGCAAAATTGAATGTAGTACAACCGGACAAGCATAAAAAAACTCTCTCGATGTATAAACTCGCGTTAATTGTGACGTCAAATATTGATTTTTTTTTGTCAAGTTTCATTTTTGTAAAAAAAAATTTTTTTTTCGCCCCATTCATACATTTCGGAGTAAAAGTTTAATGAACTAATAAAAAATCCGTGGATGCCATAATTTTATGACTAATGATGATAGTTTATTGACACCGAATTTTTTATTATTTTGGCAAACTGAAAGTTGAAAAATAAACTTCGTTGTAAAGGGAGTTTCTGAACGCATTTTTTCTTAAAAATTCAAGTGACGAAGAAAGTCTTATGCAATGTAACAAAAACATCAAACAATGACTTATCGAAGTTTCTAAGAAATTTTTCTACTACGCATTTTATTTTTTGTTCCGGAGGTGAATGCACTGATTGATAAAACCGAATTCAATGAAACGCAATGAAATTTCGATGATTCAGTTTTTTATTTGTTTTATCGGTTTGTTCTGCTTAATTAAAAGATAAATGAGGAACTAGACTGTCTGCTCTAATTGTGAATCTGGGTGACATGAAAGGAAGTTGCTTTGTTATAATTATGAAAAAAAAAATTTTTCAAAGGAAAAAATTTTTTTCAACTGAAAAATTTTAAATTTATTTAATAACCAGGGTTGCCAAATTCGATTAAAATAATTTTTTACTTTAATTTGATAAATTTTTATCAGGTTTTAGAAAATTTTTTGACCCATTTTAAAATTTTTATAGAAAAAATTATGATAGAAGTTCAAGTTTTGATATGCAGGGTTGCCAAATTCTTCAAAAAAAAATTATTTGTTGAGTTTTCGTGAGTTTTTAATAAAATTTTTGAATTATTTTAAAATTTTAAGGAAAATTTATTAAACACGTGTTAAAATTTTTATATTCAGGGTTGCCAAATTTTCTAAAAATTAAATTTGATACTCTTAGTTTTTATTAGATTTTAATAAAAATTTTCATTCATTTTAAAATTTTTATAGATAAAAATATGATATGAGCTTAAATTTTGATATGCAGGGTTGCCAAAATTTGTCAAAATCTTAAAATTTTGTTGAAATCTAATGATTTTGTTTGTTTTTAATACAAATTTTGATAATGCAGTCGATTGTAAAATTTTAATAGAAAAGGAATTGACGAATATCACAATTTTTAATTACAGGGTTGCCAATATTTTCCTTAATTTTTATATTTTTCTTCAATTTGAGAGATTATTTGATATATTATTTTATAAAACTTTAAAGTTTTTAAATTTTTATGAACAAAAAAACAAATGGTTAAAATTAAAAAGTTCAGGGTTGCCAAATTTGTGAAATTTTTGTAAATTTCGTTATTTTTTTTATCTTACTAACTCTAAAATTGATTTTTAATGAATTTTAAATTGAAAATTTAGTATTCAGGGTTGCCAAATATTTGTCAAAAAAAATTTTTTTTTTCACTTTAAAAGAAAGGTTCTA
This sequence comes from Culicoides brevitarsis, assembly GCF_036172545.1. NCBI lineage: Eukaryota > Metazoa > Arthropoda > Insecta > Diptera > Ceratopogonidae > Culicoides > Culicoides brevitarsis. Next base: position 32,131,062 of record NC_087087.1, on the reverse strand, counting down.
ACGATTTAAGTGAAAAAAAAACTTCAATGCAAGTCTTCAATGTCAAAAGAAAAAAATTTCTCTCGAGAAACATTTGTTGAGCACTTGTACAAAGCGTTATCAGTACCCGAACGATAATCTCCCATTCTGCAAAGAAAAAAATTCTTCGCGTCAGCATTGAATTACGAAATCAGTAGAAAAACAAAACAAAGAAGATGATTGCGAAATCGCAAAAAGCAATGCACAAGGCGAACAACAATAAAGTTAATGTCATGACTGATTAAAATGTTTTACACTTGTGTCCTCATTTCACGCAAAAGGCCCTTTCCCAACAAAATATCGCTCCTTATCTCCTCTCCGTGCTGCCATTGTTATTTTAGTAAGTATTACACAAACAAATATTTACCGTGTATTGATAACAATCTGTTACATACTTACAAAAATAGCTTACAAGGTAACACAAATTATATTTTGCTTGTTTGGACAAGTGACTCTTCCCTTTGTCTCGACGCGTCGTTAAAATTTCCAAACGACGCAGATTACTGCTTTGGATATTATGCAAGTAGGTTAAGGTGATAATATACCGTTGATAACGCCAGACTCAAACTATTTTTTTTTATAAATATTTTATTAATGAAAATTTAGGTGCCAGACAGAAAACGAAACAAAAAAAGCCGAACAATTCATTAGAATTCCTAAATATCGTTTTTTGTGTCGGTCTCTTGTTATTAATTGAGAATCTGAATATTTTTTTGTTTCTCGTTTTTTTGTATGGGAATAGAAACACATCAATTCACTAAACATTAAATCATCAGAAATGTCGTCGGATACCAACCAACCGAGCAACAACAACCGTCCGATGATACATTTAATTGGAAATTATATCATCGCCATGCATCAGACAAAATTCTGCAAAATTTCGCATTCGTATGTTCATCAAGAGCAATGACCTATTCCGTCTCACATTTGAACGTTTGAAGGCTCTTTTGCCGAAAACTGCAAAGAAAAGAAATCAAAAAGTTATCGTTTGAAAAGTAAATCGCATTTTTTTTAACCACGTGACTTAACTTACTTAAAATTTGAAAAAAAAAATTCCCAGTTTACATTTGAAATTTTATCCCAAGACACATTTTGAGTTTTTTTCCCAATATACAATTATAATTTTCATTAAATTAATTTTTAAAATTTCACCCGAGTACAAATTTTTTATTTGTTAACCACGTGACTCAACATATTTAATATTAGAAAATTTGACCCAGTTTACATTTGAATTTATACCCCAAGGCACATTTTCTACTCTTGCCCAATATACATCTAAAATTTTATTTCAATCTGAGTTTTAAAATGACTCAAGTACAAAATTTTAGAATTTTTTAACCACGTGACCTACGAACGTCAAATCTGCCATAATACCATATTTTTTCTTTGAAATGCGGTAAGAAACGAAAAGAACAAAAAAAGGTATTTAGAAGTATTTTTTGATTGAAAGAACCCTTGTTAGCGAGAAATCGTTGCGTAATGAAGGTGACCGCTCGTCATCATTCTTGAATCGCATTGAACGAGGATATTGTCCTTTTATATTGTTTCCTTGACCCCATCATTCGCGCCGTTTCTTACCGCATTTCCGAGAAAAAATGTTATTTCGTTGGATTGACGTCTGTGGATTTTTTTGTATTAGTCACGTGGTTAAAATTTTCAAAATTTGCCTTGGGATGAAAATGAAAAATGTCTATTGGGTTCAAATTGAATTTGAAATGTGCATTGGGTCGATACTTCAAAGTTTGCAATAGGAATGTAAAAAATTTCAAAAATTGAAATTATTAAGTATCTAATATGGTCACGTGGTTAAAATTTTCAAAATTTGCATTGGGATGAATATGAAAAATATTTTCTGGGTTGAAATTGCATGTAAAATGTGCATTTGGTCGATAATTTAAAATTTTAATGAAAAAATCAAAAATTTTATCTTTGTAGAAATTTGTAAGTATTTTATATGGTCACGTGGTTTAAAATACGTGAATATCAATAACAAACGATAACTTTAAAAAAAATCTTCTCGATCAGTTTGTCGTCTAGTAATTGATATATGGTGCAAAAAGAGCAATAAACGAGAATAATGTCTCACGTTCTATTCTTCTTTTCTATTTTCAAAAAAAAGGCAGACTACTTCTGAAGAAGGAGAAGAGGATGAATGATAAATATTATAATAAACAAAAAAGAAGGGACATTATTATGTCTGGCGTTTTTTATTATATTTTGCGTCTCGAGCAATTCCAACCGTTGTCGTAGAATGTTGTCTCATCAGAAATTTGTGCGATTTAAAGAGGGTCCACAAATAATTTATGGATGTTGTGGCATTCAAATTTCGGTTCAAGACACAATTAATTGCTCTAATGACGTGTCTGGTTCGCCTCTAACTCCTTATCGCCTTCATTCATTCATTTCGTTCAACGTGGCAGGTCAAACGCAGAAAAAAAAACTTTCACTGCTCAGTTGAGAACAAAAATTGATATCAAGTGAGCGAGTGAGGCGCGATAAGCAACCGATAAAGCAAAATAATTACAAACTTTCACTTTATGGTTTTTTTTTTCTTCTTCTTTTTCTTGCTGTTTCGTCACACAAACAAACGTTCGTTTCTCTTTAAAATTTATTATTTTTTATCGCTTCATTCACAAGTTTTGCAGTCAAGTCATAGAATTGGCGTTCGAGAGTAAAACTTGATTGATGGCAAAGTATAAATTACGAAAGAAAAGAAATGAAGAGTGATTTGTTGCATCGACAAAAGACACGATTCACGAGGAAAAATCATTAGATGCCGAGCTTTGAATGCATTTCGTCCGTGTACGTTGTGTAAGATTTCAACATTGACCTACAATTCCGTGCCTTTCTCTTCTCATTTCTTTTTCATCTCGAGTTTCGTCGGGTAATGCAACATTCATTACATGAGAAAGAGAGAGAATAGACGAGAAAAAAGTAGAAATGGCCATACATTGTGTTGATACCTAATAACACAGTAACTTTTATTACAAAAAAAAAATAATAGAAGAGAAAAAAATTGTTCAGAGTTTTCACTATCATTATTATTATTTATTGTTTCTTTCTTTCTTTTCATGATCATGACCAATTTTTTGCTCTTTTTCTTTCTTAACCCAATTTTCAGCAAAAAATCAAAAAAACAGAAAAAATTCTTCCAAGGACATCAATGACAAAAGTGCATTGACTCCGTATCAAAAAATGTACGAAATCCTTTGGTGGTCGTTCGCTACCTACCCAAGTTCATTCGCAATTTCAAAGAAATCGTTCACATCACAATAATTCTATTCGTCAATTCCCTTCATCTTCATCTCCAGATTAAATATTTGATTCTACACAAAATTTTGCGAACAAACAAAAAAAAATGGTTTTTGCTGCGTGTGTTTTGTGAAAAGAGATCTGAAATCATTCAAAAATTAAAATAATAATCTAAGGATGGACGAAGAAAAAAGCGAAGAATTTGCCGAAAAATTGATACCTGACTGCGTGCATTCGTGGTTGTTGAACTTTTTCTTTTTTTATAATTTTTTTTTTTGTTTTGAAGAAGTATAGAAGATGATTCGAGACCGCGTGCATGTTTTGTTTTGTTGGGATGATGCAATTTTGGGAGTTGTTTCATATAACATGAATTTATTGAAAATTAAAATATTTTATTTAAAAATTCTAATTTTTTTTAATTTAAAAAAAATTCAAAAAAATTTTTAAAAAATAAAATTTAAAATATTTTTTCTGAATTTTAGAAAATTTTTTAATAAAAAAGTTCTGAAAATAATTTTTTTTTAAATTTTTTTTTAAATTAAAATTTTGAGACATTTTTTTCAATATTTTTAGAATAATTTTTAATGAAAAAATTCTAATTTTTCTTTCATATTTTTTTTTATCAAAAAACAAATTTTGTTATGAGTATTTAATATTTTCCAATTCTAATCAAAATTTTTTTTTTAATTTTCTTTGAAAATCAAAATTTTAGATATTTAAACTTTTTAATTAAAAAATTCTAAAAAAATTTTTTTAAATTTATTTTTATTTTAAATTTAATTATTAAAATTTTTTTTGATAAATATTTTCAAAAATTAAATTATATTTCAATATATTTTTTTTTATAAAAAATTAAAAAAAAATATTTTAAATATTTTTAATTTTTTTTTGTTTTTGAAAATATATTTTTTTGTAGTTGTCAAATTCGAATTTGAAAATTTAATTTAAATTTTTTTTTAATTTTGTATGAAATCTCAATGTCAAAATCTTTAATTGTCAAATTAATCAAATCTATTTAATTTTTTTTTTAATTTTGTAAAAATTTTGATTTTCTTGAAAAATAATTATAACAAAATAGGTTGAATTAGCAAAAAGCGATTTTCAAATTTTTAACGGTCATTTTTTAAATTGACATTCATAGAAAATTTTCAATCCAAAAAGCAATTTTGAAGTGAAAAATTACTAAAACTTTATTAATTGTTATAAACTGAATAAAAAATTTCGAAAAATTCTGATTTGAGAAAAAAAATTAAGAGTAAATATAAAAGATCTTGAAAAATTGGAATAACCTCAAATATTTATTTAATTTACGTATAAAATGAGAGATTTATTGTTTGAATAGCAGCGATGCGATAATAATAAGCGATAAAGGAATTGCCAAAGCAAACGACGAAACAACAAAATTTATATCACACACACGAAAAAAGAAGGGAATCGAAGAGGATGAGCACTAAATAATACCAAAAATTAGCTAATTTTCCCTTTTTATCCATTCGTCTTAGTCCCTTTTGTCTTAAAAAAAAATTTAAGTTTCGAAACAAAAGAAGCAAAACTTTAACAAGTGTGCGTCGTCGCTCGTCGGTCAATACCCTCCAACTGACTCATCACGAGCCAGGTAAAATTTAATTGCGGGTCAACCAGTGTCCTCGTAACATTATCACTTTCTGCCCAACTAACTACACTCGATGATGATAATACACCGGAAATTATGAGTGCGCATCTTCATAACAGCAAAAATATAAAAATTGAAAAAAAAATGTCTCTATCGTTTCCTGTGAATGTGTTGCCCATGTACGATTGCCAGACACGAGACGAAACGAGTTCAACATTCGACCATCATGGCAATTCTTGGCTTCATTATTGAATAAATTAGCTGGAACACATTGTAAAATGCTGTCGTCGTCGTTGTTGTTGTGTGAGTGTGATTGTTATTGTTATGTTATATAAAAAGGTCATGCCCTCATAAATTATCGAGGAGGCTATTCGGTCTCCCGAAAAAAAAAATTGCACCGATTCTCACACACACACATTTTACGAATCATTAACAAAAATGTTAAAAATAATTTTTTTTTTGTAAGTGCGATAACCTAGAAAGAATGATGACATTGTATCGTGCTTAGTTCGTTTTGTAAAAGTAAAACAGAGCGTGATAATCGTGCAAAAAAGTTAAAATAATGACACATCAAGCCATATGCCATGCCAGAAACTGACAATGTTGATGATGATCGCTAAGTGATCAGATCACGAGATACGAAAATTCGGACAGTTTCCATATTGTTCGAGATTTGAAAAAAAAGAAAGAAAGAAAGAAATTTCTCCTTCCAGATGTTTTGCGTGAAGTTACGAACATTGAATTTAGGTTAACATTAAACTTTAATTTTTTTTTTGAACAATAACAAATATGACGACAAACGAAACGAAAGAAAGAAGAAAGATGAATGAAATTCGTTTTGAAATTCATTATTTAACCGCATTTTTATTTTTTTTTAAAAGCTCAAAAGTTACAGAAATATTTTGATATTTAAAAATTCATCTAATTTTAGACCCAGTTTACATTTTAAATTAACACCCCAAGGCATATTTTGAAAATTTTAACCACGTGACTCATTCCCATGTCTAATTTGGCTTAAAATTTTCAAAATATGCCTTTGAGTGTTAATTTCAAATGTAAACTGGGTCAAAATTTGTAAAATTTTTATTGGGCTAATATCTGAAATTTAAAAAATAATTGACCCAATGCACATTTTGGAACATTTTGAAGGGCAAAAGGAACTATTTTTGATTAAAAACGAACATAACGAAAGATAATTTGGCTTAAAAGTTGCCCTACTACACATTTTGAATTTTTGCCCAATACAAATTTTTAATTTTTGACCCAGTTTACATTTTGAATTGACACTCCAAGGCATATTTTGAAAAAATTGACTCATTTCCATATCATATGTGCCTAAAATTTTCAAAATATGCCTTGGGGTGTTAATTCCAAATGCAAACTGGGTTAAAAATTAAAAATTTGTCTTGGGTTAAAACTCAAAATGTGTATTGGGGCCACTTTTAAGCCAAATTATCTTTCATTTTGTTCGTTTTTAATCAAAAATAATTTCTTTTGACCTTTAAAATGTTCCAAAATGTGCATTGGGTTTAATATTTTTCAAAATTTAAAAAAAAACGTTAAAAATTTTCGTAAAAAAATTTCATGATGCAAAATATAAACCCGCTTCTTCGAATAACCGTAAGCTTGGCGTGACATGACGTGAAAGTAAAATTTTTCTGGGTCTGATTGTTATCGCGCGCGCTCCATGTATTATCACGTCTTATCATGTCGGTCGACTTGAAATGTCTTCGCAAGCGATGCAATTCACAAAGAAACGAATGAAGAAAAGAAAAAAGTGAATGTGAAGCTCTGAAATCTGGGTCAAGTTCCATAATTATATGCGCTTAGTTTTCTATTTCATTTCCCGCGTGCTCGTGCGGTGCATTACAACTGCATTAGTTGCACTCATACAAGCGCGCGAGAAAGAAAAAAAAATAGAAAACTGGTTATTTGTGTACAAGAGTCGTGCATGAAACGAAATCAATAATAATAATTGCACACTCTCATACGGCAACAAAAAAAAAACTAGTGAAACTTCTATTATTATTATCATCATCATTTTTTTTTTTGCTATTACTTATTCACTTTCATCTTTTTCTTCAATACTTGCTTATCACTTTCAGTTTTTCTTCGCAAACAACTGTGTCAGTTAAATTTATGCAACAATCGGACGACGACGACGAAGCGACGCGACAACAACAAATCACGCGGGGAAGCGATATGACCCAGTCCGTCAATTTCGAGTTACGAGAAACAAGAAAAACAGAGAGAGAAAGTTACAAATTCTCCGTTTTTTTTTTTTTTTTTTTGTAAATGAAGAAATGATTAAAATTTGTTCACTTTTGCAATTTTGTAAAAAAAAAGAGTTATTTTTAATTTTTTTTTCATTGTCAAGAGAAATATTTTTATTTCACGTGGATTCGCATGTGTCGCGCCTTTGTATCCTGGCATTGTTGACGTAAAACCTTATTTTTAATTGTGAGTCACGTTAAGTTACAAAATGGGTTCATGTGACGGTTTTTCTGGAAATCCATGTGATTCAATTTTCTTCGATTTTCCCTTCCTATGTTACTTTTTCGAGAAACGAGTTCAACTAAATTGAATTTCTGGTTAAGAAATGGAATTGAACTCAAATGAAATTGATTTTTAAAATGAACTTGATTTTTTTGCTCAAGGTTAAAAAATTTTCTCTTGAGGTCTCAAAATTTCCTCTTGAGGTTTAAAAATTTCCTCTTGAGGTTTAAAAATTTCCTCTTGAGGTTCAAAAATTTCCTCGTGAGGTATAAAAATTTCCTCTTGAGGTTTAAAAATTTCCTCTTGAGGTTTAAAAATTTCCTCTTGAGGTCTCAAAATTTCCTCTTGAGGTCTAAAAATTTCCTCTTGAGGTTTAAAAATTTCCTCTTGAGGTTTAAAAATTTCCTCTTGAGGTTTAAAAATTTCCTCTTGAGGTTTAAAAATTTCCTCTTAAGGTCTAAAAAATTCCTCTTGAGGTCTCAAAATTTCCTCTTAAGGTCCCAAAATTTCTTCTTGAGGTTCAAAAATTTCCTCTTGAGGTCTAAAAATTTCCTCTTAAGGTCCCAAAATTTCCTCTTGAGGTTTAAAAATTTTCTCCTGAGGTCTCAAAATTTCCTCTTGAGGTCTAAAAATTTCCTCTTGAGGTTTAAAAATTTCCTCTTGAGGTCTCAAAATTTTCTCTTGAGGTTAAAAATTTCTTCTTGAGGTTTAAAAATTTCCTCTTGAGGTTTAAAAATTTCCTCTTGAGGTTCAAAAATTTCCTCTTGAGGTTTAAAAATTTCCTCTTGAGTTTTAAAAATTTCCTCATGAGGTTTAAAAATTTCCTCGTGAGGTCTCAAAATTTCCTCTTGAGGTTTAAAAATTTCCTCTATAAGTCTTAAGTTCATCTTTGAAAGTTTTACGTTAAAAATTCATCTTTTTTTTCTAACCTTAATAAAAAATTGAACCCAAATAATAAAATTTCCTTTTTTTATTTATTTACAGGTACGTTCCATTACAAAAATTTTCCTTAAAATTAGTCTGGAATTTGACACAACAAAAAAACCGAGACGGTAAGATTTTCAGAGGAAATTCTTGCATGTCTACAATTTTTTTTTTACTCGCATCAGACGATGAATTTCCAATGCGATGATACAAAATATTCAAAGTAGAGAAAACAAACCATTTCCCATCGCTTATGGGTTTCGTTCGCACGTACGCGACTATACAGAGAAAATGGCAATAAATTCACCCATTTCATGCATTTGTTGCGTCTCTCCCAAATAAATGTGCATGAATGCAAGAAAAAAAAAGTTGGTTATGCGGTGTGAGTTGAGACAACAAAGAAAGTAGAAACTCCCCACGTACGTTGGTAGCGAAAATGCATGGAAATTGGCGTGACAATGAAAATTCATGTAAAATCGATGCATTCGAAAAAAAAAGTTATTAGAGCGAGAAATTCTGGAAATTCACGTTTTTTGCGTCAAATTAAACTTCGCGGATAGAACTCTCCAGCATGACTCATGATTTGAAGACTGCGAAATGGGAGCTCAGCACAAAATGTGCATGCAAGTGCACGTGTTACGCTGGGACTATACCAACTCTCTCTCTCGAACGGGAAAAAAAACAAGAAAATTCCGTCATCAGAACTCACACCATCGTACAGCGAGAAAAAAGAGATTTTGCGATTACTGAAAAGTTACGGAGGTACGAGGAGGACTGTAACGTGGATTGTATCATAACAATTGCACAATAAGTTCTCTGGTTTTATAACATCCATTTTGTGTGGTGTTTCGCGAGTACACGACACTATCATTCGCTCTCCAACCGACCATTTTCTCTCTCTCGCGCTGCGATATTATTCAATGTACGTACACTACTTTTGTTTATTTATGTTTTTCCGTACGCGCAAACTGAGTCATACGACGACGACGACGCGCTCGAGAGTAAAACACACAAAAGTGTTTTAAACCGAAATCAGTTTGTATTTTGACGTTAAGCAATTTAGACGCTCTTTTACGAATGCAAGAAACAACATTCTGCTTTATTATTTTCAAAACAACAATATTGTGAAAGTAAAATAATATTTTTAACATAATTATTACTACACACGGAAAAAAATAAAAAATATTAAAAAATAAAAAAAAATCTAATGATTTAAAAAAAATTATTTAAATAAAAAATTGAAACTTAAAAAATATTTAAAAAAAAAAGTGAATTTAAAATAAAAAAAAAACTTAAAAAGTTTCAAAGTGAAAAAAAATTAAAACTTATAAAAAAATATTTAAAATAAAAAAAAATAAACAAGAAAAAAAATTATTAAAAAATATTAAATAAATTTGAAAATCGAATAAAAAATACGATTTTCAAAACAAACAAAATAATTTAAATTTTTATCAAACAAAAAAAAATATTTTTATTACCATCGATATTTTTTATCATTAAAAGTGGAGAATTTATCAAAAATAGGGACACTAAATATTGGTGAGTTAAAAAAAAAAATTTTTTATCGCCACAATTACTACAAAAAAAAATAAATAAAAATATTTTTATTCTTTACACATTCCGTTGTATTGTACACAACAAGAATGAATGAACACCGAATGAGGTCATGATATTTTTTTTACGATACAAACGATTTAATTTGCAATTTTTGGCAATCATTTAAAAAAAAGCAACAACAACAAATAATAAAAAAAATAAATGAAAAGAAAGCAAAATAATGAATAGCGAGGTACCGTTACGATTTTTCGATTATTTTCGGTTAATTTTTTTTTTGTTTGCTGAAAGAAAGTTTGGCAATTTTTTGTTCGTTTAATTATTACATCATGGTACGCCTTCATGTTTTTTTTTTGTATGTTTTTTCTTAGAACTAATTTTTTTTTAGTAATCCTGTTATTATTTTTTCTTAATTAAGTAGAACATTTGCGTGTCAGAATTTATGGAGACGCCAGGTTTTTACCTGTATTTTTGTTTATTTACATGAATTTACTTATGCGCATATTCGAGTAAATATCACAAAGTTCTCGGAAATTTGTTGTTTTTTCTATGTCGTCACGTTATCGTCATCGAAAATTTTTCGTCTGCGGTTGTTGTTGTTGTTGTGAACCGAAAATTTGTGCCTGTTGATGAAATTCATAGATTCTCGAAATTCAGTTAAGTCTTTTTCGGGTGAATTTTTATGTTTTCACGTTAATTTCCACAATTTCATTTTTTTTTTCTTCAATTGAAAAATAAAAAAAAAAATTGGCAAATATTTAAATTTATTTTTTTTTTCGAAGAAAAATTAATTGAGACCTTTTAGAATTAAATAAAAAAATTTTTTTTTTCAATAAAAAAAAAATATAAAAAAATAATGAACTATACCCCTCAGGGGTCTAATCCACTTTTTGTGGTTTTTCTTTAGAAATTTTCCTTCCAAAGGACCATCCAATTATTTTTTCCTATTCTTATATTTTTTTTTCTTTTCATTTCGGTAAACATATTTTTTTTATTATTATTAATATTGCAAGAACAATATAAAAAAGTAGGTCAGTTCTTCTGACGACATAATTTTAACCGTAAGTACCTGATACGACGTTTCGTGTGAATTTCATGCGGTAATAAAATTAAAGTAAAATATTTGTTCAAGTCTCATTTATTTAAAAAGTAGAGTAGAACATCGAAATTCCCATAGAAATAAGGAATTCAAGGAAAATTCAAATCCTTATGGGAAATAAAGTTTTCGGAGCAAGGACAAGGAATTAAAAATAATACTGCTATAATAAATATAAATGAAAAAAAAATTTCCTGAGGCAACATTGAAAACTAGGACGAAAGTTACACCAAACACAATGATGCAACGGTAACAAATATCATTACGATTTAGCACAAGGACATACAAAGGAGAAAATATTGCGCAACTTTTTTTTATGTGTTTTTCACTCACTCATACCGCATACGTACAGACCTGACCTAGGATACTGTGGATTTTCTTCTGTTGAATGTCATTTTTCTTTTTTTTTTGTCGTGTATGGAACGCGCAACTAGTAGCTGTCACGTATGACTTTGAAACTTTTAATAAGTGACTTCCCTTTGTTTTTCCCTCCTCTCCATGTACGTGCAGTTTTTTTTTATTTTCTTTTTATTTTGCAATTTCTCTCTTGATTCATTTATCCTTCAAAACTGTACATGAATGAAAGAGACACAAAAGAAGTCCTTGCGTTGATTTATTTTTATATCAATTTACTGTGAGAATTTTCAATGCTTTTCCTCATTTACGACACTTACGTGGGCGGTTCGATAAGAGAAGAAGAAAAGTGAAATTTTTATTTCCTATTTTTTTTTTTTTTTTTTTTTTTTGATAAAAATTTTATCATAAAATTAATTGATAAATTACGCAATATTTAGAATTTTTTAATTTTTTTTTTAAAATACCGTTTTAACTGACCTCTACCTTGTCTAAAGATGATTTTGATTGAATGAGATGCGGAGATAGATAGATCGAACAATAACGGCGAATGATGATGTAAAAGTATCATTGACCTCCTCCTATATGTGAAAAATATTTTGCGGTCCAAATTTTGAATTTATATTTATTTATTTTCACACGCGTTCATTTCGTGAATGAATTCGAACATTTAAATATTGATTTGGTCGTACGCGTCGCTATACTGAGGCAGATGTGTGTCAAACCATACCGGCTTCTCTATTGTATTCGTATCGACGCACAAAACCAACGTTAAATGGGGACAAGAATGTTCCGTTATTTTTTGGCATTACACAATCTCTCTCGCTCTTACTCCCAAAAAGAAACTAGCTATTTTTTTTTTGCCAAATATTTGAACACCGCACATATTTGTTCATTGTGTGATAATTGTAACGGTTAATCCATAAGTTTTGTACGATGACGCGATCATAACAGCGTTCTGACCAAAAATTGCTGTAAATGTGCTTAAATGCCAATAAGCCGTCGTCATGCCTTCATTGACATAACTGGATCTCGATCCCACATACGAAACCTTGTGATTTACTCATGAAGTCATAAACCCGTCGTCGTAAAATTTTCTTGAATGGAAATTTAATTGAAATTCTAGGACGCACCTAATTGATTAGTACTTAGGAAATCGTCTTAATAAACATTCTGAAAGTGTTTTGTGACAAGTTTAACATTGATTTTCGTCACAGTCTAGTTCGTTTCACGGCTTCAATTACAGCACAAAACTTTTGTTTTATTTTTGCCTCTACTTATTTATTTGCATCAATTGTCTGTCGCTTGAGCACAAAAAAAAATAAAAATAAAACAAATTTATTGAGTTAAATAAAGTGATATGAATTCGTTTGCGGTGTTGTTCTGATGACACAACGAGAACGTATAACGCGAAAAAATAGGTCAATGTTTGATGATGATGACGACGAACAATAACGACGACGTCGAAATCGGCGTAACTGTAATAATTGTGTATGGCGGCAAATATTCGTTCGAAATGCATGTTTGTGGCAATTTGGAGCATAATTCGATAGTATTCATGACGATTAAGGTCACTATCATCGCATAACTTACATAACGACAACCAGTTTCAGTATGTAACGTTAACCGTTTGAACGTTCTACTTACCGACGATCTACTGCATTGCGTAACAAGAAGCGCTTCTTCTTCATTGTAACATTTTTATTTACAATGGAAACTAGATTTATTGGTTTTAATGGATTCGTAGAACGGATTGAAGGAAATGAGAATTTGATGTTGAAGTTTATCAGAAGAATCGAGAGCATCTTGAGACTTGAATCTTATCAGTCCTTAAGTTCACATGAATGATGAAGAATTTGGTAAGTTCTGATCAGTGAAAATAACTTATTCAGCTTAAATTTCTCAGAACATGTAGAAACGTGAAAATATCAGAAAAAAGTTATCGACATAGACATCTGAAGTTGGTTTAAAAAAACTCCGAAAACTTTACTTTAGTGTAAAGTTCTCTTCTTGTCTCGAATCCAAAGATCAGTTTGAGTATAAGTTGTCGCTATATGATGATCGATGATCCTCTCATTGCCATTTCAGTGAAGTAAAGTCTTTGAAGGAATTGACAATAAAATATTCAATATTCACAAGTATATCCCATAATCTAAAGTAATTTAATTTGAAAAGCCTCAATTCATCAAAAAGTTTCATGATACCAGTCCATTTCGAATGCTTGTAGTAGTAAACTGTGCACATGATGTTTTCAGATATCTCAGGCAAGGAACTTTATGCTGATTGATTGACTTCCAGAGCTTCGAATCAAGCTATTGAGATTCATTGATATTGGTTCTTCAGGAAATCAGGACCTTATTTATTTTCATCAAATTAAGATTACATCATTGTAGTTGGAGGAAAAATCATTAAGCTTAAAAAACCTCATCTTTTCTTTCACATTTCAATTTTGTTGGTCTTGCGCCATTTAATCCGTTGCCATTGAATATATCACAGTCCTCCCTCAGGCCCAGTTGGATGGTTTTTGGCTTACGAAATCTTTCATAAGAATTCTTAACTTATGGTTCAAAAAGGAAAGAACTTACCTTGACATCTATGGTAATAAACAACTTCTTGATGATGCCCTGAAAAACAAAGTTAATACGTTCTACTTACCCATCTCCGTTGCATAACCAGAATCGCATCTTCTTTGCATCAAACTGTTACATAAACTTTCTTTGTAACAAATTGTACGATAATCATCTTGTTGATGACGGCATACTGACACTATTTCCTTCGTAAGACCGTTTTGCAATTCCGCTATGATACACTTACTTTATGCAATTCAATGAGGCAGAAAGTCTACCATAAGCAAGAATATATCTAATAAAAGGAAGAAAGAGAGAAAAAGAGAAAGAAAGAAGAAATTTCAAACGAGTTAAAATTACATAAGTGCATTAGAATCGCATATGACGTTATTTGACCAACTGCCTGCATTTTTTTTTCTGATCTAACAGAACATTTTACAAATCAGGTTACAGACATGTAATTTATGGTTCCGCAACAAATTTTAGACAAGTCATAAAATTCACTCAGTTTTATGACTTTTCAGCCTTGAATCCACAAGTGAGAAAATCCATTAAAATTTCATAACATCCATCCATCCAGAATTCATCAAAATATTGTCATCACTTTTTTTCCGTGTGTTACGACACCCTTCTCGAATTCAGTTCTGCTGAAACATTTCGTAATACATTTATTTATATTTTTTTAAAAAAATATAAATAAAAATACTGAAGCAATTAAAAATTTGTATGACTCAGTCTCAATCTCATAAGGCACAAACGATTTTTTTTAACAAGTATTTTTTTTTAGTGACCAGACACTTTTTTTGAACCACGTGGCTTTACGATTTTGCGCATCAAAGAACTCTTGTATAATAACAACAAGCTTGTTACAAAAGCCTCAAGTATTTTTTTCCTTATTCTTTTGATTTTTATTCGTTTCGTCTGTGTCTCGTACATGTGTGGTAATATTTACGCTACATGCTGGATTTGTACGTGGATTTACAACAAAACAACAAAAAGTTAAATGGACGCATAAATTTTGCCGCCGTTTTTAGGACGTTAACCTTTCGCGCGAGATTTGCTCATTTTTTGTTGTTTGATGACTTAACTAACTTTGTGAAATCATGACCACGTGGATGATTGAAAATTCTTGTTACGCGCATAAATTTAAATTATTTTATCACCTTTTGCGACAATTTAACGGCGACAACGACGACGACCTTGTGGCGCTTAACTAGCGTTATGTTATTACCAATTATTATTGTTGTTGTTGCAATTGTACTTCCGTGAGTATAAACTGTTGTTTTTAATGCATTTTTCACACTTGGCACGTCGTTGTAGGCTGTCGCTGTAATAATAAAAAAAATTACAAAGTTACAAAATCTTACATCATTTCTAATCCTCCCCCATGTCGCTGCTTGTGCGGAACCCGTATCACGAACCATCAGACGATTAAATTCTATTGCGTCGTATCTTTTTTTCGTCTTCTTCTTCTTCCACACTTCATGTCTGGATGGATAAATGTACTCTGCGAAAAGGTCAATAGTCTCCGTCGTACGCATTTTCGGCATTTATTTTGCATCACATTCGCAAACATACACACCGCAGAGTAGAAGAGAGGTATGAGAAGCAGACAGACAGAAACCTATTCTGCGAAAAAATGTCTCAACCACCCTTTTAAACATGTTTGCATGGAAAGATCGAACGCGACATATGAAAGGTATTTCCTGTGAGAATCTTGAACAATTGTATGAATCAACCCTAAAAAAAAATCCATAAACTGCGTAAATGAAATCACAGACATCCTTAATGCTTAATAATGAAATAAAAATAAATTCAAATGATTTTTTTTTTATTATTCAATTTGTCTGGAAAGTTAGACAGACGAAATTAGAACCCTCTCTACTACTTCTATTACTTCGCAGGTGCTCTTTAACATGAAGGTCACTTGAGAATTCTAAACTATTAAAATTTTGTGACGCAACATGAATAATTGATTAATTGTGCAGACCAAAAATTTTCAGGGTTAACGTTAAATTCATGGTTAATTCAACACAGGAAATGGTTGCGTTATATAATATTTTGAATTAGAATTTGACTGATAATTTTTATTATTTTTTTTAAATAATTAATTAATTTTTTTTTAAACAAGGAAAATAAAAAAAAAATAATTAAAAATAAAAAAAAATATTTAAAAAAATAAATTAATTTTTACATAAAAAAAAATTAAAAATAAATAAATTTTTTTTTTTTTTTTAATTAATTAATATTTTATTGCAATATAGAAAAATATTTTAAGTCATCTTGAAAACAAAACAAAAAAATAATTGAATAAATTAATAAAATTAAAAAAAATAAAATTTTAAATTATTTTTTAATTTAAATATTTTTAAAATTTAAAATAATTATAAACTTATTAAAAATATTATTAAAAAAAAATTAAAAAAAAAATATTTTTGAATATTTTATAAAATTTAGTTCTTTTAAAAATTTTTTCGATTAATTTTTTTTTAATAATTATTTAAATTTTGATTATTATTATTATTTTTAAATATTATTAAAAAAAATAATTTAGTATTATTAAAATTAAATTTAAATATTAAAAAGTTAAAATAAAAATAAAAAATTTTTAAATAAAAAAAATATTTTTTTTAAAAAATTTGTTGATTGTTCTTAATTAATTTTTTTTTTATTTTGAAAAATTTAAAGTTTATTTTGATTTTTTTTTTATTTTATTTATTTCTTAAAAATATTATTGAACAAAAATTTTAAAAAAAAATATTTTAAATAAAAAAAAATTAATTAAAATTTAATTAATTAATTAAAATAAAAAAAAATTATTTAATAAAAAATTTTTACTGAGCAAATTTTAAGCTTTAAAATATTTTTTGAAACAGGAAATAATTATATAATATTGACTTAGAATCAGACAGATAATTTTCCATTCAAACGATATTTGCGATTACTGCAAGGTAACAGACAGCGAGGACATTACCCTTTTGCACGTAGAGTGCGTTCATTGCAAAAAAAAATAATAATAATCAGAATTGACAAAAAGAGGCAGCAAAACATACCGAACCGCACACAAACACAAGAGGCGAGAGAGAGAGAAAATATTCCCCCTCAATAATAAAAAAAAAAATACTTAATAATCGCGTCGTCGTTGTCGTCTTCGTCTCTCGGTGTGTGTTTGTGCGTTTTTTGCAGCAGCAACAAGATTGTTATAAAAATATGCCTCCTTGTTGTTTTTTTGATATATTTTCGTTTCGTAGCACTATATCTATTTATTCCTTCGGCTTCGACGACGCAAAGCAGCAGCAGCAGCGACAACGCACAAACACCGATAAATAACACACCGAGTCAACGACTATGAACTCGAAAGGTACTTTGACCTACTTCAAGGTCTTTTGCGCGATGGATGGTCGTACATTGTACACTTCTTTATTTTTTTTTTGCTCTTTGTGTATTGTTTCTGTCTACAGCTGCGTGCAATACAGCGACGACGAGAACCTGTTCGACAGTGCAGAAATTTTATTTTATTTTTTTATCCCGCATTTGCTGCTAAAAATCTGCATTATCTCGTTGTTTCGAAATTTTCTTCGCAGGTAGAAATTTTATTTTCGCGCACCGGAAATGAGATCATCCTTAACGGAAAATTCCTTAATTAAAGGTGATGTCAGCGACGACTTTAAAAATGAAATACGGAACAGAAAATTATCATTAACACAATTTGTAATGACAAACACAAACAAGTCTTGTGAAAAAGGGACAACAAATAACAACAACAAGGGCAGACAATTATCACATTACAAGTTTAAATTAATTTGCGTTGTTGTCAAATTCTGACTGACTGTCGTGATTGCGCAATAGTTTTTATTTTATTTTTGGTTAGAATTACAAATTATTGGCTGACGTGATTTTATTTTTACTAAAGAACTTTTTATTTCATAATTTTATGAAATGAAGCAATTTTATTATGAAATTCGAATGATGATTAAATTAATATTATTTTTAAATTTGATTTTCTTTAATTTAAAATTATAAATAAATTAATAAAAAAAATTAAAAATTATTCAAAAATTAAAATATTTAATAAAAATAAATTTTGTGAAAATAAAAAAAAATAAATTTTAAAAATAAAAAAAAAATAAAAAAAAATAAATTAAAAAAATTAAATTTAATAAAAAAAATTAAATTTTAATAAAAAAAAATTATAAATTCCTAAAAATTTTAAATAAATTTTTAACCATGAAAAATTTATTAAAGTTATTTTATGACAGTTGATAAAAATTAAAAATTATTTTTACAAAATTTATTTTTTTAATATTATTGATGATAAATTAAAATAAGTTTTTTTCTTTAATTTATTTTTTTTTATATTTTTATTATTTTAAAAAATATTCAAATTAATTTTTTAATTAATTTAGTCTTTAAAATTACTATTTTTTTCATTAATTAATTATTTTATATTATTAAATTATTTAAATAAATTTAAGTCATTTAATTTTTTTTTTATTTTATTTAAAAAAAATTATAATTAAATTAAATAAAAATAAAATAAAATAAAAACAAATAAATAAATAAAAATATTAAAAATTAAATTAAATTAAATTTCTTTTAATTGATTTTTAATATTTTTATTTATTTATTTTTTTTTTTTTTTAATTTTTTATATATTTATTATTTTTTAAAAAATATTTTAATTATTTTCTTTAATTCCAAACTAATTATTAATTATTTTTTTTTTATTATTTTATTTTATTTAAAAATTAAAATTTAAATTAATTTTTTAAATAATTTATTTTTTATTGAAAATTACAAATTCAATGTCAAATTAAAAAAAATTACCTTTTCCCACGTTGAATCTCAAATTGCATTCTAAAACTGTTTATCATCATAATTTTTGCTGGTTCACGTGTCGCATGCAACTTTCGCGGAAGAAATTGATAAAGTGTGGGAAACTTGTCATCATCGCGTAAACAAATTTTCACAGTATAGTACTATCAAGAATTAGATTAAATTTATTATCTAACCTCAATTCGTTCAAATTACAAAATTTTTCGTACAACGCGACCGTTTATTACATAAACACACGTTTTATTTTGTGTAAATTTATTTTAGAAATTAGATCATGACCTTCAAAGTTTTTTGTATATTTTTTAATTGCGCTAAAATTCTGCTGTAATTTCTTCTTCAAAAAAAAAAAAATTAAAAATAGAAAAACGTGAACAAAAAAAAATCTATTTTCGTAAAAAAAAAATTGTGAGTGAGTGATGATGATTTTTTCGAAAAGTAGGTCAGTAACAAGACGCACATCGATTCCGGGTGTTACATAATTCATTAGTTCGAGAACGAGATTAGATACGAAAAAACGATGGATTTCGTCCAAATTACGAGCAACACGTGGCATGGGGAAATTTTGGTAGCGTCTCAATTGCGCCTCGTTCGAAAGAAATTCTTTGAAAGGTCGTTTCGATTGCAGGTACATTGCATCACTGCAATTCGTGCCAACTTGGCAAACATTCGTTTGTTTATCGCTTGCGTTGCATTTATGATTCCCAAGTAACTGCGTCTACCCAAAGGGTTTGTTTACACGGAAATTATGTAAGACAAGCGAAAATTTATCGATCCGCAGAACTTTCTGCGCTAAAAATAGCGTTTCTCATTAATAAATTATCGAATTTCGTACAAAGTAGCGCAGAAACGTCATTTATTAGAAGTAATGATAAACACGAGTCGCAATCAAGAAAAAATCTGAAAATAGATTTTTTTTGTGTTTACAAACAATTCTCGCCAAGCAACCTTCACCCGTGACCCAGCGGAAAATTTTTGCCTTCAACCTTTTTACAAAACAAACAAACAAGTACATTCATTAACAATTTAATTTTTATTTTATTTATTTATAGGTAAGCACACGACAAGCAATTCCGAGACGCACACACAGCAAAGACATGTGAACGGGACACGTGAGTTTGATATCCAACGTTTTTTTTTCTGAACGGAATATTTTCCGATAATTGGAATGTTTATCGCACTCGAAAGCTCTGTTTACCCCAAAAATTATTACGAATCTCACGAAAAATAAACAATTTCATGGCGAAAAAAAAATATTTTCAAGTAAATTCTAATTTGTTACTATTTGAGATTTATTACAGAATTTTACGGCGTGTCATGTCAGGCTTAACCTAGACACGAAAAAACCGCAAAAAAATAATTAAAATGAAGCGATAAGCGATTTTTTTGACAAGTTCAAAATTAATTTAAATCCACGTGCTTTTTGTTTATTCCGATCCAGCTTTGACCCAAATATCGGTTGACGTATTTTTTTTACGTTTAATCAATAAAAAAAAATTATTTATTAATTATTTGGGAAATTTATCATATGGAATAATTTTCAATTTTTTTTTTCAATTTTAATTCAAAATAATAATAATAATTTAATTTACCTATAATTTATTTATTTTTTTAAATTAAATTAAATAAATTATTTTTATTAGGTAATTTTAAATTCAATTTAATTTAAAAAAAATTTAAAAAAAAATTAAAATTTTAATAAAAAAAAATGTATTTTTTATTACTTGCATTCACAACAACACATAATAAATAAATTTTATTAAAAAAAATGTAAAAAAAACGATAAAAAAATTCTAAAAAAATTAATTTAATTTAAATAAAATATTTTTTTTATTAATTTCAAAACTATTTTAATTGAAAAAATAAATTAGAAAAAAAATTAATTAATTAATTTTATTTTATTATTTTTTTTTATTTAATAAAAATTTATAAAATTTATTTAAAAATATAAAAATTAATTAATTAATTTTTTTTAATTTATAATTTTTTATTAATAATTATAATTTATTTATTTTTTTTAAATTAAAAAAATATAATAAAAATTTAAAAAAAATTATTTAAATAAAATATATTTTTTTTTATTTTAAAATTAATTTAATAAAAAATAAATTAAAAAATAATTTTATTGAATTAAAAAATTAATAAATAAAAATTATTCAATTAAATCAATTAAAAAAAAATAATTATTTTTTAAATAAATTTAAGGTCACAGCGTAAATTTTGCCAACAAAAAATTGATCAAAGTGGCAACACATGTCGATTAGAATACAATGTGATAACTTTTATATATCCGTACAATTGCTTGTGAAACGTATTGAATAATATCACATGCAACAATTTGCTTGGGAAAATGTGTCGGAAGCACATGTATCGACCACGTTTTCATGCCAATGGCCGCTTCTCTGCGCTACGATGCCATTACATAAGGCAAAAAATTCGCTAAAGTCATCGAATAGCAGAAATTTTTTTTTCTATGTAGTAATTTTGTTTTAAGTTATACACTTGCCATTAGCTGATTATCGACACGTGTAGAAAAATTGTAAATATTTAATTGATAATTAGTACGTGTGCATTCGCTTTTGAAAAATAATTAGGTTTCGACTTTGTAACTGCACGCGCATTGAACTTTTTCGAGAATTCTGACCAAAATTCGCGACGCACGAAAATTTCGGCGAAATTCTTGTTTACTCTTTTTTCGGAAGGTCACAAAAAAATTGCGACGTAAAAAGATGAAAAAATAACCGGGCGTCTCCATTGAATTTTTTCATCGTCACAGATTTCCCAGAAGAACACACGAATGAAAAAAAAGCCGTTAACGTGTAGCAAGCAACGACAAGTGCAATGTCATCTACTTTCTATAATAAAATTAATTTGTCGTTCATTTCTCGTGTAGTTATTTCATTTCATGAATTAAATTATTTTATTATTTATTTGTAATTACGTTACCCATTCAGTTTATCGTATTTTTAGTGTAGTTTTCGTGCGAGTGTGTGACATGTCAGATATATAGGAAATATAACGGCGCATTTTAATTTTCATTTCAATATTTTCAAGTGCATTTTAGCGGAGAATTTCATGAACATTTAGATTTATATCAAATCGTCGTTTAAATTATTTATTAAAAAATAAAATTAATTGAGAATTTTTTTTTAAATCAGAATTTTTTAATAAAAAAAATAATTAAATGAATAAAAATTATTATTATTGATTTTAATTATTTAATTTTCAATTTCTTTTATCAAAAAAAATTAAAATAATTTTTATTTGAAAAAAAAATCTTTGTATAAAAATAAAAAAATTAATTAAATAAAAATATAATTTTTAATTAAATAAAAAAAAAATTAAATAAATATTTTTTGAATTATTATTATTTTATTTAATTGTTTTTTTTTTATTTTAAATTTAGTTTTAAAAATTAAATTAATTTTTTTAATTTTTATTTTGATTTTTTTAATTTAATTTAATTTAAAAAAATAAAATTTATTTTATAAAATAAATTTTAATTAAAAAAATAAAAAAAAAAATATTTTTAATTTTTTTATGAATAAATAAATTTTTTTAATTAAAATTTAAAAAAAAATATTTTTAATTTTTTTATGAATAAATAAATTTCTTTAATTAAAATTTATTTTATAAAATTAATTTTATTTTTTTAAATTAATTAAATAAATATTTTTTTTTTAATAATTTGAATTTTTTCGAATTAAATTAAATAAAAATGCGCTTTAAATAATTTAAAACAACTTTTAAAATTGTTTTCCTCTCTTAAAAATATCACGTTCACATTCAATGTGGATGTCCTAGAAATACCGCAATTGGACAAGCCTATTATTTATTTATTTTTTTGCAATGTGCTGTTGTTGCTGTTATTATTTTGCAGTAGTAAACACCTTTGTTGCATGCGTAATCTCGATATATTCATTGCTGCGCGTGGAAGAGTTTAGAATCAGGAAGTAACTAAGTTACGTTATGTTCCGATAACTTGAAGGTTTTTGTTGTTTTATTTTTTTTTTATTATTAATTATCTTCGCAAAATATTTTTTTCTGTAAATAAACAAGAAATTCTGATAAGACGCCATTTAATGGAAAGTTTTGCGCATTTAGAAAAAAAAAATTGTTGCGTCATCACGATTAGAAATAAAAAAAACAATTTTAACCCACTTTTGGTGCTTTTTTGTCTAAGCTCGAAGCTTATCTTATCAACGAAACGAAAAAAAAAGTTACACAATTCCCAAGAATTTAATACGTAATCAAATCACTAATCAGCAGTGATGCATTTAAACGTGACAGTGTCTCGGTAAACGTGATAAGCTTCTCATCAGAGGTTTTTTTTCCGAGCTCTACGGAGATTAGTAGATACACGCGCAATTAATTGAATTGCATTGCATCATCGTAGCAAGGTTTCGTTCGTGACACTGAACAGAAAGGAAGGAAGGAACGACCTCGTTTTCGATGAACTTTGGTTCGTTTGACAATCCTCGAAATGACGTAACTTCCTCGAACTACCTCAAGTTTTGCTCAAATTTCGCTTATCAACCGTAACCTAGGTTAGTAACCTTGAAACAAAAATTTGTAACAAAACGCCTGATAACATGACGAGACTTTTTGTTACATCACTCGAGGCATTGAAATCGTTAACCCATTTTTTTGAAGTGCCCTACGGGCGAAAAACGGTCAAATTGGTGCCTTAAGGGGTCAGGTTGACCCTTTATGAGTCAATTTGACCCTTTAGGAGTCACGTTGACCCCATAAGGGACCAATTTGTTCCGTTAAGGGATCAAACTGATCCCCTTTTGAGTTGGTCATCCGCTAACTTATTAACTTGAGCCCTTCAAGAGATCAAATTGACCTCTTAGGGGTCCATATTGATCTCTTAAAGGGATAAAAATGATCTCTTGCGGATGACCAACTCAAAAGAGGATCAGTTTGACCCCTTAACGGAACAAATTGATCGCTTAAGTGATCAAAAAATTCTCTTAAGGGATCAATTTGACTCCTAAGGGGTCAACTTGACCCCATAAGGAATCAATCTGACCCGTTTTTCGCCCATAGAGCATCACGAGAAAAAAATGCGGAAACTAATGAGACAGATTAGAGTTGAGAGCGGCAATAAATTCTTGGCACCGAACCCACATTTCTTGCCGCTATCGTGTCTCCAACCATTCATGACGATTGTGCAAGTACCTTAGCGACGCATAAATCAACGTGCAATTTTTATCAAAGCAAAAAAACAATCGACACCCACCTTTTCACTTAATTAAACAAACAAAAATAAATTCTACAATCAATTACGTAACGACAAATCACATTTTTTCATTTTTTTTTTTTTTTGAATGGAGAAAAAAATTTTTTTTTTCTGCGAAATGTGGCACAAAACGGCACATGCGAATGCCATGTGCTCTCAATATCAAATAATACAATTTATTTTACGTAATTTAATCATTTTGCATTGACGAAAGATGTTGTTGTTCTCGCGCATATAATTTTATCGTGATCGTTAGATGGACTTGGTTGCTCTCACTTTGCGAGCGGCGCGCGGAGTACAGTGTCGATTACGCTCTGTTTAATAAGGCAATTAAACGTGACTGTAATTTAAGTGCTACTCGATAAAGGTGACGTATAATAGAGAGAAAAACATTAGAAGGGACTTGCTTCTTGGAATGTAGAGCAAAAGTAAAAGTGTTTGAAAGTCAAGTGTGTGTTGAGACAAACAACTCCGTGTTACGCAATTTGTTACTCTCACATTTTTTGATAAAGAACTCGAAATTTCGATAAGAAAAATTATTTTATTTTTTTTTAATTCTATGATTTTTTTAAAAGAATTTAATATTTTCACAAGTTTTTGTTTTTCATCAATTTTTATTTTTTTTTATTATTTTAATTATTTTAGATTTTTTAAAGATTATTTTAAAATTTTATGAACATTGTTTCATAAAATTTTATTTTTTCATAAATTTTTATATTTTTTCATGAATTTTTAATTTTTCACAAATTTTTAGTGTTTTCATATTTTTTTTTATAAATTTTATAATATTTTCTTAATTTTTTTTTTATTTTTTCACAAAATTTTCATTTTGTTATATTTTTTTTAGAAATTTTCACCAATTTTTATTTTTTCACAAACTTCATATTTTTCTTATATATTTTTTTTATTTAATTTTTATGGGCTTGTAAAAATCTTGTGAATTTTTTGATATTTTTTTATAAATATATATCTTGATTTGGATTAATTTAGGTATATTTTTTATAATTTAAAATAATTTTTAATTTTTCACGAAATTTTTTTCAAATTTTTAAATACCTAGTAGAATTTTTAAGCAAAGTTTTTGTCATTTTTTGTCTTTATTCAATTTTTTTTATCTATTTTTCGTATTTTAAAAAATTTTTTTCTTTGTGATTTTTTTAAAAAATCACTGAGCTTAAATTATTTATTAAATTTAAAAAAATTATTTATTTAATTTTTTTTTTATAATTTAATTAATTATTCATTTATTTTTTATATATTTTTAAATTGATTGTAATTTTAATTTTAATATTTAAATAATTTTTTTATTAAATTTAAATTAATTTTCTTTCAAATTGATAAAACCCCAAGAACACTTGTACCTAAAAAAAAGAAAATTAAATAAAAAATAATTTATACAAAATTATACATTGTCCTACATCAAGTACTTTACCTGCAAAATAGAAGAGCCACGTGACAAAAATTATTCCGAACATAGAAACACACAAAAAACAGAAAAAAAAGAAAAAAATCGTTCACATGTACATTCCAGGTGACTCATTGACATGCGTCGTTTCCCGATTAGGAAACATTTGCAAAACATGAAAGAAATTTTTTTTGTCGTCCCACACCAAAAACAGAAATTTGTGGATTTATTGTCGCTGAAAAATTTTGTTCGACTTAGAAATCCACGTGATCCAGAATTTCATGTTGACTCCATTCTCCATAAAGTGAATTGAATTTTTAATATTTTTTTTTTATTTTTTGTGATCTTTGCTCCGTGGTTGACTGACCTACCTATAAAAATAACTTTAGGGGCAAAAAAATTTTTTTATGCATGAAAAAAGACACGCAAAAAAAATTCTAGAAAATTGGAAATGGGAGCAAAATCCTTATCGCCGTTGAGTTGATGGGATTTTAAATAATTTGTTTACTACTCGTTTAATAGATTACGCAATGCCTGTCACAATTGAAGTTTTTTTTATTATTTAAAAAAAAATAATCATGAAAAGTGCAAAAAAAAATAATCAACAAAAAAAAACCGAGTTCATTGCCTTTTGTTTATTCACCAACACACAAACACATGACGGACAATCAATGTATGTCGCGCGTCACGTCATACGCTTTTTTTATATGCGCGCTTCTGATTTTTCGCGGTCTTTTGGTTCAACCAACGGCGTGGTATTATTTTGATTCATCCGCCGGTTTCTTGAACTTTTTTCCGCCTGAATATTGACTTTTTACCCAACACGATATTGATTACTCCGAAAATAACTTGCTCAAGGTCGTTCTTTTAAAAAACTGACGTTGAATGTTTTTTTTTCGTACGAACCAAATACAGAACAAAAAAAACCGACAAACCAAGTTCAATGGACTTCATTTAAATGTTGCGTAAATTCTTGAAATTTCACGAAAAAAAGAGGCGAGAAAAAAAAATAAACAACAAATGCATGCAATGATAACATAGACAAAAATTTGTTGGCAATCAGTAATTAATCGTTATAAATGAGGTCATTGAGTTTGATAATTTTTTTTTTATAATTTTTCGGGATTCATTGACCGTTCCCAAAAAAAAAAATAAAATTAAAATAAAAGTCGATAACCTCAAAAAAAAAAAATTTTAAATATTTTTTGAGAGAAACCAAAAAAGAGAGAAATTTAATAATAAATACTACCTCAGACATGAAAATCGCATTTTATTTGATCATCATCAACATCAGCGTCAGAAGTAAACATTAAGTCAACCACCTTTTAAGTGCAAAATATTTCGTTTATACCTAACCCAACGTTCGTCGTCGTTTTTCGTGCCGCTCCGAGAAAAAAAAACAACAAATTAATAACAATAAAATACATTTTTATACGACGAAAATGTTATCGACCCGTTCTGAATCGCTTGTCTGGATCGCAAATTGTCTTAGAATTTGATAAAAATCTAATTTTAAATTTTTTTAAAATTTTATGAAAAAAAGTCTCAGGTGCAGATTTCTCGAAAGTTGCATCATCCACGACGAAAATAATAATAAAGCAATAATAATATAATGATTGTGTCATTTTGCTCTTTTTCTCTCTCAATTTGTGTTTTTAATAAAAAAAAAATGCAGGAGCAAAATATTTTTATAAATTGGTGATAATTTATTTGTTGACTCCAACCACGTTCATTCACTTTTTTTTGCTCTGTTTGCTTAATTCATCGTGATTGATGTTCTAGACGAATTTCTAAGAAGCAAGAAAATTTGCCACTCATTACTCGCTCATTATTAGTTTATTATTATTATCGGCAAAGGAAGTTCATCATGTACGGGGGTTGACAGTTCCCAATGCGGTGATTAACTGAAACTCGAAGGTGACTCGAGTGTACGTCATATGTGACCTACAAGGAAAATTTATTTTTAGGCCTGAACAATTTTTCATAAAATTTCATTTAGAAAAAAAATTAAATATTAATTTAAAAAAATAATTAAAAAATTAAATAAATAAAAAAATAATAATTATTTAAATAAATTTAATTAATTAAATAAAAAATTCAAATATTTTTTATATTAAAAAAAATTAAATTAATTTTTTTAATGAAAAATTTCCTTTAAAATTTGAATAATTTGTGGTTCAAAATTTTTCTTAAATTATTAAAATTTTTAAAATTAAATTAAATAAATTTTTTAAAATTATTTTAATCTTAATGAAAATTAAATTTAAATTATTTTTAAAAATATTAATTATTTGTAAATTATTTTTTAATAAATAATTTAAATTGTTAAAAATTTTTGAAATTAATATTTAATTAAAATTTACTTTATTTTTCAATTATTTTAAATCTTATTAAAAATTTTATTTAAAATTTAAATTAATTTTGGTTCAAAAATTTTCAAAAATTTAAAAAAAAATTAATAAGTATTAAAAAAATTAAATAAAAATTAAATTAATTAATTAAAAAATTAAAATTAAATAAGTTGTTATTCAAATAAAATTAAGATTATTTTTTAAAAAATAATTTTTAATTTTAATTTTATTAAAAATTTTCTTTAAAATTTGATTCATTTTTTAAATTAAAGAAAAATAAAATATTTTTTTTTATTTTGTGAAATGTTTCAATTAATTTAATTAATTTTTTAAATTTTAATTGAAAAAAAAATTATTTTATTCTTCCTTTAAAATAAATGGCAAGGAGATTAAAATAATTTTTTTTTCAATTAAAATTTAAAAAATAAAAAAAATTAATTAAATTAATTGAAACACTTCATAAAATCACCCTTGCCTCTTTAAAAAAAATAAAAACTAACGCAAATTACTTCTAGTCAATATGGTTTTAACAACTTGCCCGCATGTAAAATGCCATGACATTGAAAATACGAAACCAAGTCAAGTTCAATGTCGTTTATACAAAAAAAAAACAACATATACACAAATTTTTTGCGTATAAAACCTTGTGCGCGTTTAAAAGGTGAATGACTGTGTGTCTCTAACAATTTTCGGTTAACAAAAAATCATTTTTACCGAGTTCAAGAAAATTTTCCAACAGGGAATTGTCAAAAAAAAAGACCTTTGATAAGACGCTTTGTGCAAAGTGACTCGGAATGCATTGACCCCTAACGCACGATTTCAAGGCCAAAACGACGAAGAGGGCGTCGACTCTTATTTTTATTTTTTATATTTTTTTTTCATGTGTTGAACGTTATATTTTAAATTTTTACTCAAATTTGAAATAATTTTTTTTTTATTTTATCCTGATGATGAAATTCCTTCGAAAAGCCTGAAAAAACAAAAGAAAGATGACTAATAGTAAAAATTTGTTCATACTTACCAAAAAAAAAAAATAAAAATTAATCATTTTTCATGATGATTCTTGTTTTGTTCTGTGTTAGTGTGAGTCATCAACCCCGAAAAAGTACACGCCACAGCGTCGTACGAGGCAGATAACCGAATGTTCTTTCTCGACTCTCGCTCACAAAAAAAAAATTATCCGCGTACCGTCGTCGTAGTGTAATAGATGTTGCGCAATCACCGTGTACCGTGCATGAACTTGAGCAATGAGTATTATGACGGAGAGACGCGCGCGATGTTTGTTATTCTATTTTATATATTTACGGCATCGTCGGGGACTCGTCAGTATTTTTTCAGACTTTGATTGAGAAACATCAGGTAAGCGACGGGCGAAAAGAAGAATTATTCATCGGATGTTTGTGCTGTTGTTGTTGTTTTTGTTGTGAAATACGACGAAGTTCTTTCTGAAATTTAAATAAATAAACAAACAATTGATAAAAAAATAAAATTTCGAGAAATGGAGACGCCTTGTAAAAATTAAGTGAAAATTCCAAAGAAAAAAATTAAAAATTAATTTATTTATTTATTATAAAAAATTAAAATAAATAAAAAAAATTAATTAAAATTATATAAATTAAACAAATAAATAAAAAATAAATTAAATAAAAAAAATAAATAATTTTAAAAATTTTATAAAAATTTTAAAAAAATAAATAATTTTTTTTTTTTTATAAAAAATATTAAAAAAAAAAAAAAATAATATTTAATTAAATTTAAAAAAAATAAGAAAAAATAAATTAATTAAATATTTTTATTAATTTGCATTTAAATTGTCCTTAAAAAAAAATTAAGTAAAAAAAACAAAATAAATTAAGTGATTACCAAAAAAAAATTCCCCGAACAAAAAAAATCAAATAAAATTCTGAGTAAATAATTTTTTTCGTGAGAATTGAGTCATAAGTTCAGACGATTCCAAATATTATGAACAAATTTAATACTCACGTGGCTCGGTTTTTTCGTTGATGATTTTACGAATCAGTCACAATACAAAATTAGCTGCTAGTGCTGTAATACAGGACATATGTTGGATTAACGTGACTCGATGTTATAACATGTTTTTCCGTTCTAATGTGTGCGCGTGTATCTCTCGTTGTGCAACTCTTAATTGAATTTTCATAAAATTTTTTTTTAATAATAATTTTTCTTTTTTTATTTTACAGATGTACTAAGACAACGAATGATGGTGGCAGAATTTGTCGCCCGACAACAATCTGGTTCGCCAGTTAACGGAGAAACTGCTAATCAAAATCACAATTCAAATATGCCAGGTGAGATTTTTTTATAAAAAAAATAATTTTTAAAATTAAAAAAAAAAATAATTTTTTTAAAAATTTAAAAAAAAAATTAAAAAAAAAAAATTTTAAAAAATTTAAAAAAAAAATAATTTTTAAAATTAAAAAAAAAAAATAATTTAAAAAAATTTTTTTGCTAATTTTAAATTAAAAAAAAAATAATATTTTAATCTTTTTTTAAATTTTTGTTTTTTCTTTACAGCACACAGTGCTCTTCTTTTGGCCAATAATGGTCCATTATCGCCCGGATCTCCCGGACCCGAAAATTTCCCGTCAAACAATTTGAACAATTTCGAGTTGGCAGCACAAATGCGGAAGAAGGATCTCTTTTCGCAGCGCAAACAACGCGAATTTATCCCGGATGCGAAAAAAGACGACAGTTACTGGGATCGGCGTCGTCGTAATAACGAAGCGGCGAAACGTTCACGTGAAAAGCGTCGTTTCAACGATATGGTATTGGAACAACGTGTGATTGAGTTGACTAAAGAAAATCACATTCTGAAGGCACAATTGGATGCGATCAAGGACAAATATAACATCAGTGGGGAGAATTTGGTGAGTGTGGATCAAATTTTGGCGACGATGCCGACGAGTGATCAAGTCTTGAGTTTCACAAAACGTCCCAAGCTGAGTCGTAGTCCGGGTTCGTGCAACGAAAATAGTACGCCAGCACCGTCGCTCATGTACCCGAACTCGCCAAGTCCCGTACCGACATCCGTTATCCATCAAAATATCAATGGATCCACCGTTTCGCCTCCTCCGTCAGTTCCTCAAGTAATCAATAATGCGCAAGCTCAGCAAATTCAGCAAATTCAACCTCAATCCTCGTCGCAACAACAAAACCAGCAGCAGCAGCAACAACCCCTCTTGCATCCGCACATTCAATCAACCGCCGCGGCAATGCCGCAATTGCATCATCATCTGCATCAATTCAGACCGCAACAGCAAACGAGTCCCCAGCCGCAACGCGTTCCCGAGCCAGATGCCGATTACTTGTCGTCGCATCATCATCCGCATCATTACGCATCCGCCGCCTACGCCTACCATCATCAGCAACAGCAAAACCAGCAACTCAGACCCGAAATGCCCAGCAAGGAGTCCATCAGTGTGTTAAACTTGTCACGACGCGCCCACAGTCCGTACGAAATTTCGAGCGGCGGCAGCGTCGACGAGGACCACGAAACGCATGCATCGCGCGAAAACGACACAAATAACAGTTTGCCATTAAAGTTGCGACACAAATCGCATCTCGGCGACAAAGATGCCGCTACGGCACTTTTGGCGTTACACAATATCAAGCAGGAACCCAATCCGCGATGCTCGCCGCCGTGGGATGGCGAAGGCTCCAGCGACGAACGTGACTCAGGTATTTCCATTGGCGCCGCAGACTGGACTGCGAGTATTCAACGCAAGATTATCGTGCCCGTTGACACCCACAATAAAGATGCCGAAGAGGAAAACATCCATCTCAAGTCGCAACTCGCCCGACTCGAATCCGAAGTCGCTACCATTAAGAACATGATGATCGTCAACACGAGAAACGGTGCTACCGCAGCGGCACAATAAATCTAAGACATGCATTGAAATATGATTGAATTATTTTCACTATTATATATATATTTTTTATATATAATTCTATATGTATATTAATTATTAATAACAAGAAATGTAAAAAAAACACACATAAAATTATGCAAAAAAAATAATTTTTAAGAGTCAGATCAGTTCCAGTGTGATTAACTATTATATATATTAAATATATATGAAAGGATCTTAATTAGAGATCACGTTTTTACGTCATAAATTTTATTATATATACTATAAAAAAATAAAAAGTAAGATAAAAATAATATTTAAACACAGAAAGAAGGTCCATGAAACGAAAAGAAGGCATATTTTATTATAATAATGGTAAAGATAAATATTATTAACGATAAGAGTATTGATACATATAAATATATATATGAAGAAAAATATATTAGTCAACAGTTTTTTTTTTATTATCCACACTTAACTTGACAAAAATATAATAAATCCAGAAAAAACTTGAATTTCTTTCTTTTTTTCCTCATTTTTCTCATTAACACAAAAAATCATCTTCAAAAAAATCAATCATTACAAAAAAAGCTTTACCATTTTCTACATAAAAAATATTTAATAATAATAAAAACTTAACTTTAAAAATGACACTCAATTCAAAAATGGCTGTTTAAGAATCACAATAAAAAATACCAGTTAATATTTTTAACAAGCAAAAATCAAACTTACTTAATAAACTAACTAACTTACAATATAATATTAATTATATATATTATAATTATATATAATATAATATATATAATTAATAATATATATTTATAATGTACAACAACAGTTTTTTAAAGAAAAAATAAAATAATGAAAAATACCTCTCCAATTTCATATCTGAATCATAAAAATTATTAAATGTGGTGTCCTATTAGATAATATATTAATATTGTGTATTTAAACATTTTATAAGGAAAAAAAGTATAATAGCATTTATTATATAACACAACATTAAAATTATATTAAAAACGTCCTTTTTGAAGGTGTCGCCGAGTAAAATTGTAAAGGCGTATTAAATACACAAATTAATAAAAAAAAATGAGAAAATAGGAGAGATAATAAGAATTGAAAAGTTTCATTCGTAAAATATTTCATAAAAATCTGTAAACTTAAAAAAAAAATATTAGCTCAGAAAATGGTAGATCAGTACTTCTATTAATAAAAAAAAAAAATAAATATTTAATCGATAAAAATTAAACATTCAATTTTTGCAGGGATTTCAAACTTTTTCCTTTTAATACTTTTTTTTTTAATTTTTTTTTCAATTTTCATAAAAATTTAAAAAAATAAATTTTTTAATTAAATTTTATTATTAAAAAAAATAAAATATTAATCATTTTTTTATTAATATTTTTTTTAATAATTTTGTTTAAATAATTTTTTTCTTCCGTAATAAATTTTAAATTAAATAAAAAAAATAATGTTGATAAATAAAAAATAAAATAAAAAAAGGAAACGCATAGCAACAGGAAATTTTAATGTACAAAAGTGTGGTGATTGAATTTTATAAGAGAAAAAAAAATACAGAACTATTTTAATATTCATATATAAAAAAAAAATAATATTTAAAAAAACTATTCTGAGGATATTTGAGAGCTGTTACGACTCGTCGACTGTACAAAAAAAAAAATAAAAAATGGTTATAGTAAAAAAACAACGTTAAAAGGCTAGGATATACAAAGGAAAGGAGTGAGATAATAATTTTATAGAAATTTAGACTTATATAGGACAGGGACCGAAAAAAAATGTTGATGTTACCCTCAAGAAAGAAAAATTTGTACTACCATTAACATACAGACAACAATATATGGGCACAATTAAGCCTTATAAAAATACTACAATGATAAAAAAAAACGTTAAACATATATATTTATCTTCTTCTCTTTTTAATGATATATATTAATATATATATATTATATATATAAAATAACATCCGCTTAACTTGTACATAAAAGTAAGGAAGAGATCTTGCCGTTTCTTATTATTACAATATAAGTCATCATCACATCATACTACTCTCATGTATATGAAAATTGGTGTAACATCTACTTAATCGTATTTTAACATCTTATATTATTATGAATATATATAATACATATTATGCTAATAATGAAAATAATAAAAAAAAATATCAATAAGAAAGGAAAACCAGGATTCAATAACTTTTAAGATTAAAACATCAACATTTTCAAACACACACTGATTCAAAATGTATAAAATTTTTTTTTTTAAACTTTATGTATAAGTTAACTAACAAACAAACAAGTCAACTTATTTATTTTATTATTTTAATTAATAATTTTTTTTTTAATTATTATAAAATATTAATTTTGTATAGAAAAAACTTACATATATATATTTTTGATACACAAACAAAAATAATGATGAAACATGAAAGATACCTAGATATACAATAGAGTTTATACATAAAAGAAAAGAAAAACTTACCTTGATTTAAGGATTTGCATTAATAATAATTATTTATAAAAAAATATTAATTAATGAAGGTATTATAAAAAAAATGATTTTTAATATTAATAATAATAATTACCATTATTATCATTTTTAATGTCTAAAGTATAATTTTTTGTAAATATATGTTTAAAAGAAAAAAAAAGAATGGACGTTATATTTGTTAGAAACTAAAAAAAAATATATGTTAATTTTCTCTGTATTATTATATATGTTATTCTTATATGTCTTGTTTAGATTATTATTATTATCTCATACAGTTATTATTATTTTTTCTGACAAACAGTACTGGATCATTACTATTATAATTATTATATTTTATAATTACTTTTATATTATTTTCATTATATTATTATTATTATACTATACGATTACTTTTTTTTTATTTAAGTCTATTCTCTTTGTGAGGTTAAAAAAATAAAGATATAATTTTAAATTTTAAAACAATTTTTTTTTTATTTTTTTTCTTTGATTTTTTTTTTAAAGTTAAGTATGGAAAGCTCAATTTTTAATAAAAACTTGAATTTAGCACACATCTTTTCTATTTTCGCACGGATTCTTGTAAAATTTGAAACTTGAAAAAAAACTAAAGCTGTAATGAATGAAAGACGTGTAAGAAAAAGTATAAAAAGAACGAGAGATGATTAAGAATAAAAAAGTTTTAAAGTTGTAACAAAAGAAAAAATGTTTTTTTATTACTTCCAAGAAGGCTTCTGTGGTTTTATGGAAAGTTCGATCGATTTTTTTCTTTTATTGTCTTTTTTCATGGAAAAGGTTTAATTTGTTTCGTCAAAATAATTGATTTGGTCCTTCGGTTTAAAAAAATAAAAAATTAATGAAATATTTATTTATTTAAACTAAGTTATTTTATTTTCAAAAAAAAAGTATAATTTAATTGATTGAACAAAAAAACATTATTTTAATTTAATATTTAATTAATTTTAAAAAAACATTTTTTTTATATTCAAAATTTATTCAAAATTAATCGATTAAAGAGAATCTTAAAATTTTTAATTATTTTTTGATTTATTTAAAAAAATAAAAAATTAATTATTTTTAAATTAATAATAATTTTTAAATATTTTTAATTAAAAAACTAATAAATATTTTTTTTTAAATTCAAAAATTTCAACGAAAAAAAATATATTTAAATAATTTAATTTTTTATACATTTTTAATACAAATTTAAATTATTTTTAAAATGAAATATAAAAAAATAATTAATCAAATTATATAATTTAAGTTAGTTAATTATTTTTTTATACATATTTAATTAAAAAAAAATTAAATAAATTATAAAGATAATTAATTGTAACAAATTGATATAATTGATAAATTAATTAATATAGATTTTTTTAATTTTGCTAATTTTTATTGAATTATAAAAAAAATAATTTAAAAAAATATTTTGTTAAAATAAATTAATTATTAAAGTAATATAAATTATTTTGTGAAATTAATTAAATTATATGCAAATTTGCTAATTTTTATTAAACTAATTAAAAATATTTTTTATTATTTTAAGAAAAATTTTGTTTTGTAAAAATAATTATTAAATATTAAATTAAATAATAATTAAAAATCAAATTAAAAAAAAAAATTAATATTTTTTTTTTTAAATATTTTTCTCGCAAAATCACAACTTTGCACCATTGAACAAGTTCAAGTTGAATAAATACCAAAAATGTCCAATTAAAGGTGATCTCATAACTTTGCGATGTACAAACTTAGCGAACATATGATGACAACGTCACCGATTCTGTAACGCGTATGTGAGACATTTAACTACTTTATAAGGAAAAACAACAACTAGAGTTCAGTATCTATGTTAGATTTGTTTTAGTTTGTGATATGTATCGCTCGACACTTCCATTGACTCATCTAGAGCGTATTTCAAAGCATTTGCAAGCATCCCACATTCATTGAGTCAGTTCTTACTTGGAGTTTGCTTGTATCACTTGCATCTTTGTTATATAATATTTTTTTGAAAATCATGAAATTCGCGCCAATTTTCTTCGTTTTTTGTCTTTTTATCGCTTCTGCCATCGGAGGTAAGGAAAATTTCTGTAAAAAATAATTTTTTATAATTTTTTTTTCGCAGCTGACAACATCAAATGTTACGAATGCAAGTCCGCGACGAACAAAAAATGCATCGACTCGCCCAAAGAAGTCAACAAAGTTGAATGTCGCAGTTCGAAAACGTGCGCCAAGTATACGATGACGGGTCCAACGGGTGTTTTGGTAGAGCGCGGATGCAGCGAATCCCTCACGTGGGACAAAATCTGCTACACAGCGGGCGTCAATGCGAGTTACAATGCCATGCAAATCTCTTACGAGACCTGCAACTCGAACAAATGTAACTCCTCATCACGTTTAACGACAGGATTTTTCGTGATTTTTGTCGGTTTTTTGATGATTTTCGCGAAAAATGTTTAAAAAAAGAACTTTTTGAACCACCATCACGCCAAATAAAAAAAAAATAATAAAATTCTAATTGCACTTTGAATATAATAAAATTTAATTGTGTTGTAAAAAAAAATTGTTCAGAACATTTGTGAACATGAGTATGACAATTGAATAATTATTGCGAACATTATGGAAAGATAACAACTTTGGACAGGCATTGACGACGCATTACACATGTCATGATCGCACAAGGCGCAAGTAAAATTGAAACCCGTTGGAATGGAAGACTCGTCACATGAACTTTTTGTTCCGCATCCAAGAGTTAATTTTGAAAAATTTTCATCTAAAACGAAATTTTCTTAAATTTTCTTTTAAAAGTTAATTTTTTTTTCAAAACTTACTTTCCAAAATCGCTATGCTGCAATTTTCCTTACAATTTACGATATTTATGACTTTTGTTCCACAATTTCCTTTAAAAATTTGATTTTCCTTTGTCAAAGTCTCAGAACACTCGAAACACTTGATGCCGTAACTGACACCTGGAAATGCCAAAAATAGCAGGAGAACGATATGAAAAGTTGATTCCATGGCTGTTGAAGGTAAAATGATGGAAAATTTCCTTTCTAATCAGAATTTCAACGACTTTCTATTTGATTTCTTATCAAAGGTAAATATTTTATAAGTTTTTGGCAAAATTGGATTTTTTTATTACGAATGATTGTAAATTTTGATAAATTATCAGGTAAAAAATCATTTTTTGTCGTTTAATTGTTTGAAAAGTGAGTCAAGGGGAATCGCTAAAAATGTATTTGCCATTTTTGGATCAAAGTTCATTTGGTCATCACATTTTTGAGTAAATTTTCATTGAATTGCTATGTAAATAAATTTATATAAAAAATAAAAAAATTAAATAAATTAATAAATTAAATAAAAAAATTAAATTAAATAAAAATAATGTTTAAAAAATTAATTAACAATTTTATTTTCTTATTCTTAATATTTTTTATTATTTTTAAAATTATTTTTTTTTAATGAATAAGGTAAATAAAAATGTTAAAAATAAAATAACAATTTTTTTGAGACAAAATTTTTATAAATGTATGTTTCAAAGATTTTTTAAGTTTTCATGATAAATTTTCAATTTTTAATCTTTTCTCACGTTTAAAAAAAAATATTAAAATTTGAAAAAAAAAATTTTTTCAAAGAAGAACAAATTTTCAAAATTTTTAATAAATTTAAAGTTTAAAAAAAAATTTAAATTTATATAAAAATGTATTTTTAATTTTTAATGAAAAAAAAAATTGAGTAAATTTTTAATATTTTATAAAGGTTTTGTTAGTTTTCTTAACAATTATAAACATAAATAAAATAAAAATTAATTTAATTAGCAAATAAATTAAATTCAAATAAAAATTTATTAATTTTTTTTTTCAAAGATTAATTTTAGTTAATTAAATTAATTTTAATTTATTTTGATTTTAGTTTATTTTGGTTAATTTTTTAATGACAAAAAAAAATTTTTAAAGATTTTTTAAATTTTCTACAAAAAAATTATTAATAAGGTAATTATTAAATTTATATAAAAATAATTTTCATTTTTTTTTAATTTTAAAATTTTATATTATTTTTTTTTTAATTTTAAATTATTTCCAAGAACTAAATAAAAATTTAAAAAAAATAATTAATGAAAAAACTTCAAACATTTCCTTTTAACGTCTTCTTTATTTCCATTTATTTATTTATAATACACTTCAATAGCACATTATTTGACTAAAATTGTAAAAAAAATCAAAAATACTGTAATTTATTGTTTTTTTTTCATTTTGATAAAATTTAGTTCTTTTTGTTAGTACGACATACGACTAAGTTATTAATTAATTATTTAATTATATTTTTTATATAAAAAAAAAACAAAATTTAACATTAAGCTCTTTTCATATATTTTTTTTTTTTTTGATTTGATCCGTTTTTTTTACATTTTTAATGTAATTATGACTCTTGTTCTCTCGCGGAAGCATTTTTTTTTATATAATTTGGTTTTAAAAATTATTCCTTAACGACTAAGACAATAATATAATTAAAAGTAACAGCTATTCCATGTTGACTAAAAAGAGAGGTTTGATTGTTCTTCTCGTTATTGTTGTCCATTTAACATCCATTTAATTATTTTTTGTCACATTTTGAAAGCATATAGGCCAAAATAGGATTTTTTTTTTGAAATTATTTTTTTTTTAATTTTTTTTGTTGTTTCATCCTTTGTGCATTCTCTTCGTCTTCTTCTCATTGTAAAAGTTTCAACAAATATATATTTTCTTCTTTTTTTAAAGGTATTTGTAAAAAATTTCTCAATTATTTTTATAAAATTTTCAATATTTTTAGTTAAGCCACTTTATTTCTTTGGTTTAAATACCTGAAAAGTCACGTGATTATTAAAAAAATTTTGAAAATGTCAGAAACGGATGACTTACTTTAATCGCTCCATTAACCATGAGTTTGAACCAGTAGAATTGCGGGAGCGTGATCGAAATAATGCTGATTTTGCAATGAATTGGAAGTCTTCCGATAGCCTAAAATAAAAAAAAAAATTAAAATTTTATGAAAAAAAATTAAAATTTTATTTAAAAAATTTAAAATTTTATGAAAAAAATTTTAAATATTATGAAAAAAAATTTTTTTTTTCAAATCTTACCTCAAAAAT
Organism: Culicoides brevitarsis; assembly: GCF_036172545.1. Taxonomy (NCBI): domain Eukaryota; kingdom Metazoa; phylum Arthropoda; class Insecta; order Diptera; family Ceratopogonidae; genus Culicoides; species Culicoides brevitarsis. Next base: position 32,091,859 of record NC_087087.1, on the reverse strand, counting down.
TCCAATATTAGAGAAACTGGCATACCAATAAAACGCATACGGGACAATACAGATGCGAAAAATGAAGAAAAATGCCACCATCGTGAGTCCATTGATGACATAAAGTCGCGTTTCTTTCAGATTCATCGTTGCCAAAATCGATCGGAGTGACACAAAAGGCGTCGAAAGTTCCATAATGTAGAAGAAACTCAACACGCAATCGCCCAAAGCGCCACGCAAATACGTAATCACGAGTAAACCGTACCAGCCGATGAAAAGATGATGGAAAACCATGAGGGGACTTTTGCTGATCCAATAGAGGAAACTTGGCATGCCATTTTTGTTGCTGCGAAACCACGAAAGTTGTCCGTTTTTCAGCGAAGGAATCACGTCGCCGGATGGAAAATTACAATGCGAAGTGTTACAGCCATTAGTATTGGTGGGTTTAGTGTCTTGCGTGCCATTTGAGGCATTTTTCAGCTTTTCGCGGGTTTTTGTGCTGAAAACGACATACATCGACCACATGTCGTAGATGAAGTACGGAGCAGCAAAGTACGCTACGAATTGAAATTTAAAAATAAATTAAGGAAATTTTTTCGAGATTAGGTAACAAACTCACCGTAAGCTTCGGACAGGTGATATGACGTACGAATAAAATTACGAGTACAGGAATATTTACAAACAAGAAGACCAGCGACGCTCGAGAATATCGCTTGAACGCCAGATACGAGTCTTATCAGACAAAAAAATCGTTAAATGAGGTCAGATGATGAACGAAAGAGATAAAAACTTACTTGTTGCTGATGTCCAGCACCTTGTACACTGACAGATTGTACTTTTTTTGGAAACGAATGCCGCTCGCTGTCTCGAGCAAGAGCTTATTGAAGAACGTCGTCAGCGATGTGAAGTAGATGAAGCCGAGACTGATGAGGAAAATGCCCTTTTGCAGCGGTATTCGTGCTTCGGAGGGCAAGTTGTAGATTGAACTGGTGGCGGTGATGAAGGAACCGAACGAGTAGGCGAGGGAATAAAGGGCGTCGGATGATGTCATGTTGCAGTCGTGCTTGCGATGATAATTGCCACACAAATTATATGCGAGAAGCGCTAGATGTGATGTCTACGAAAAGGAAAATTCAAATAAAATCAGGAGCTCTTCTCCCGTCTCACGTTTATTATTATTATTTTTTGCTGTGACGATCGGAAAATGCATTGGGCCACACGTAGGTTGCACGTGTTTCTGTACTGAAATGTGTGATGGCGTAATTTTTTTGTATTTGGGCTGAAAATATCAATTTTATTCGTCTCGTCTTACGTCAACTTAAGAGTAACTTAAGAATTTATTCATTAAAGATTTAAAAAATATTTATTTTTTTTCGAAATTTGATAAAAATTTTGAAAATTTGGTACAACAGAAAAAAATCTCCTTTTTTAGGCGAATAAATTTTAAAATTTAATTTTTTTCTTTTTAAATAATTTTTTGTTTGTCATTTTTTAACGTATTTGGATGTTAAACGATGGATTTTTTTTTTCATTTAAAAAAATAATATTTTAAAATTAAGAAAAAAATAATTTAAGTCACGTGACTTACAAAAAAATATATCTAAATTTCAATAGAGACGTCTTATTTTTTAAACAAATTTACTTTGTTCTTTTACTCATTTTTTTGTATTTATTTAACACTTTTGACTTTTTAAAAAATTATGAAAAGTAACATATTTAAATTGAAATTTAGATGATTTTTTTTTGTAAGTCACGTGATCAAAATTATTTTTTTTTTTAATTTTAAAATAATTTTTTTAAAGCCAAATTTCATCAAATTCAATCATTTAACATCCAAAAACGAAGAAAAAATGTGACAAAAAAAATATTTATTTAAAAAAAAAAATATTTATTAAAAAAAAAATAATTAAATTAAATAAATTAAATTAAATTAAATTTATCACAAAAAAATGAAATTTTTAAATTTACTCGTTTCAACGAGAATTTTTTTTTATGTGCCAAATTTTAAAATTTTTTATCGCATTTCGAAAAAAAAATTAAAAATTTTAATTTAATTTAATTTTTTTTTTGTCTGAAATTCTTAAGTTGACGTAAGACGAGATTTGATAATATAAAATTGATCTCAGAGTATTTCAAGTTAAAAATTTAAACTAAAAAATTCATATTTGAAAAAATTTTGAAAAAAAAAATGTTTTTGAAAATATGTTTTTTAGATAAGAACAATATTAAAAAGCAAAATACCTAAACGATATTAAAAATAAAAAATTTTGAAAATTTAAAGTATTTTAAATTTTTTTTTAAATTTAAAATATTTTAAATTTTTTTTGGAAATCTCTTTAAAAATATAAAAAAGACCAAAAACGGTCAATTTTGATAAAATTTTTAATTTTTTTAAATTTTCTCCATTAAATTTTCGAAAATAAAGAAAAAAATTTGAAATGGTCTAAATTTAGAGAAAAAAAAATTTTTTAAATCACTTTTCTTTCGTAATATATTCTCTTAAACACTTAAAACTTTCTCTTGTAATCCGATCAAATGAATTTTGATCATTTCAACGATATCATTATCAAAATACTTCCGTTTCTCAAACATTTCTGCCATTTTGATGGCTTTTTCCATCAACTCTTGCATCTCATAACAATTCGTTATGAGTTTCGACGGGAACAAGTTATCGTCTCGAACGATATCCTCATGTTCCGTAATCCTTTCAAAATACATCTCTTCCTGCAAATTTTCCTCCAAACCAACCACCGACTGACAAATCAACGTATGCAAATAACACAATCTTAGGACTTCTAACTCAGCTTTCTCCCGAAATGGACAACTCCCGATGACTTTAGTGGCACACGTGATGAGATGATTGACTTGCGCCAAGCGATTTCTCTCCAAAAGTTCATACGAAAAGGCAAGAACAACTTCCAAAAAGGGTTTCATCATGATCCGGTTGCGATCGAAAAGGTAAAAAACGGATTTGATGTTCTCGATTCCGGTTTGTTGGAGGAGTTCAAAGTCGCCGAGCAGCAAAGTGACCTTTAACGATGCCAAACGAACGCGATGAACGAGAATTTCAGCGTAAACTGTTTGAAAACGTGAATTGCGGTCTGTATGGATGTCCAAAATTTCCAAAAGATTTTTTGGTTCGACTCCGAAATTTACTTCTTGATATTCGTCAAATGTGGAAGAGGCTTCTTTAAGTCGGAGCAATGCAATTTTAAGGTTTTCGTGAGATCCAGACTTCATTAAAGCCGTTGCCTGTAAATATTTCGACAGCATGAAGATCGTTAATCCATTTGGCAAGAGACGATAAGTTTCGGCAAGCATTTCGCAGTGATTTAGTATCGAACTGCATTTGGAGGCATGATGGGCGTCATAGTTAAAATCTTTGACGAGCAATAATCCAATGGCGCAAGTATTTAACGCAGCTTCCTCGAACAAAACGGAAGTTTCTTCATCAATTGCTTCGACCATGGAACGTGCTTCGATCTCCATTTTCGCTAATAATGCAAATCTTTGGTTTTCATTGACACAAGAACTCAAATTTTGCATGAATTTTGTCTTAAAATCACAAATTTCGGGACTTTTTGGCGAAATTGACTCTCCAAGCAACTCATTTCCGTATTTTTCGATTTTATGGTTCTCGATTTTCAGGTCCTTCATGACGTCGTGTGTGGTAGCGAGGAGTTTTTCGATGTAATAATCGCCCATTTCCAAAATATAGGTTAATTGATCGCCCAAAAGGTCGGTTTCTTCATCCTGAAAGTATTCGTGGAACAATTGGCTGTGTCCCTTGATGGATGAGGATTTTTGGCGGTAATCTCGTACGGCTTTGAGATATCGTTCGACATACATTACAAACAAATTTTTGTAAAAACTGGCGAAAAAATTCGTTTCGAGCCATGTTTCGTCGTACTTTTGGACCAAATATTCGAAAAATCGAATAAAATGCTGCGCTTGATGGAAGAAAAGTCGTTCAATGTACACTTCGGTGACGCAAGCGAGACATTCCAACAAATATTCGAACTTGTCACGTCTCCGATCGTAGTTTTCCTGCAACATAACCGTTAATCCGGGGATTCCGTAGCAAAAAAGGATGTCTTGATTGTTCATCATCTTGCCGATAAACAAAATTTTCTCGTTTAAACAATCACGCAGGGCGGAAAATCCCATGAAAATGTCATCAGTTGTCGTTTCTAAAATGTCTCCGAGCTCAAAAGGCTCCGCGCCGGCATTTACAACCAAAAATTCCGCCATATTTTCTTCCGCTTCCATGTAATGCTTCACCGCCGCATGGAAATTGTCTCTTTCGAAGAAATATTCGCCGAGCAAATACGCGTTGTGCGAGTAAAGCCAAATAATTTCGGGTTCTTGACGCGCATTCAGCAAAATTGACTTCATTTGGATCAAAACAGAGAAAGTTTCGGACGTATCGTAGTCAATTTGGACCTGAGAAATGCATAACATCAACATCCCGCGTAACATGAGCAAATCTGTTGCTTCGGAGCCGTCCATGGGATTCATTTGGTTTAGCTCAGTCAAGACATTTTGTGCATGCACGATGTATTGGGCGTCATGCAAAGCGTCTTCAGATTCCAGCAATTCGGAGAGTTCCTCGTAAAATTCAGTGATAATCCGGCGATATTCCTCAAGCGGCGATGGGGGATCCATTTTTCGTCTAAAACTGCAAGAAATTGATTGAATTTTGTGAAATTTTGAGTGAAATGAGATGAATTACCAGTTTTTCTTTGTTTTTGAGCGTAAAATACATAAAAATTATTGAAATATAGTCAAAAATCCGATCAAATATCGGAGCAACACAAAAATGGCGTTATCAGTTTCTAACGGGAATGTTAATGGAAGGATTGTCACAGTGCTCCAAAATCTATAAAATAAGGTAATTTTTGATTTTTTTTTTTTAATTTTTGAAAATTGATCAAAATATTTTAAAAATTCTTTAATTTCGAAAAAAGTCTTAAAATTTACTGCAAAACTTTGAAAAGTTACAAAATTAAATTTTTTAATTTTTTTTTTAGGCATTTTCGTAATTTTGAAAATTATATTTTTTGAGTTGAGAATTGAATTGAAAAAAAATTTTCAAAAAAATGTTTTGAAAAACTTAAAATTTTATTTTAGAAAAGGTTACCATTTTTACTAAAAAAAAATTGAAACTGAAAAAAAAATTTTCCTTTGACATAGTTTTGTTTTAAAAACTAAATCAAGAGCAAAAAAACTGTGTCAAAAATAGTTTTGTTTTGCTCCAAAACTGAAATCAAGCCAAAAAAGCAAAAAAACTGTGTCAAAAACTGTGTCAAAGCTAATTTTGTCAAATCTTGATCTTGCTCCAAATGGATTGAAATTTGTCAGAGGGCTCTATTTTATCATTTTTAATCATTTTATAACTCAAAACTGCCAAAAAATTGAAACTGAAAAAAATTTTTTCTTTGACATAGTTTTGGTTTTAAAAACTAAATCAAGAGCAAAAAAACTGTGTCAAAGTCATTTTTTTGTCAAATCTTGCTCCAAATGGATTGAAATTTGTCAGAGGGCTCTAATTTATCATTTTTAATCATTTTATAACTCAAAATTGCCAAAAAATTGAAACTGAAAAAAATTTTTTCTTTGACATAGTTTTGGTTTTAAAAACTAAATCAAGAACAAAAAAAACTGTGTCAAAAACTGTGTCAAAGCAATTTTTGTCAAATCTTGCTCCAAATGGATTGAAATTTGTCAGAGGGCTCTAATTTATCATTTTTAATCATTTTATAACTCAAAATTGCCAAAAAATTGAAACTGAAAAAAATTTTTTCTTTGACATAGTTTTGGTTTTAAAAACTAAATCAAGAGCAAAAAAACTGTGTCAAAAACTGTGTCAAAGTCATTTTTTTGTCAAATCTTGCTCCAAATGGATTGAAATTTGTCAGAGGGCTCTAATTTATCATTTTTAATCATTTTATAACTCAAAATTGCCAAAAAATTGAAACTGAAAAAAATTTTTTCTTTGACATAGTTTTGGTTTTAAAAACTAAATCAAGAGCAAAAAAACTGTGTCAAAAACTGTGTCAAAGTCATTTTTTTGTCAAATCTTGCTCCAAATGGATTGAAATTTGTCAGAGGGCTCTAATTTATCATTTTTAATCATTTTATAACTCAAAATTGCCAAAAAATTGAAACTGAAAAAAATTTTTTCTTTGACATAGTTTTGGTTTTAAAAACTAAATCAAGAGCAAAAAAACTGTGTCAAAGTTTTGTCAAAAAATGGATTGAAATTTGTCAGAGGGCTCTAATTTATCATTTTTAATCATTTTATAACTCAAAATTGCCAAAAAATTGAAACTGAAAAAAATTTTTTCTTTGACATGTGTCAAAGTCATTTTTTTGTCAAATCTTGCTCCAAATGGATTGAAATTTGTCAGAGGGCTCTAATTTATCATTTTTAATCATTTTATAACTCAAAATTGCCAAAAAATTGAAACTGAAAAAAATTTTTTCTTTGACATAGTTTTGGTTTTAAAAACTAAATCAAGAGCAAAAAAACTGTGTCAAAAACTGTGTCAAAGCCAGTTTTGTCAAATCTTGCTCCAAATGGATTGAAATTTGTCAGAGGGCTCTAATTTATCATTTTTAATCATTTTATAACTCAAAATTGCCAAAAAATTGAAACTGAAAAAAATTTTTTTTTTGACATAGTTTTGGTTTTAAAAACTAAATCAAGAGCAAAAAAACTGTGTCAAAAACTGTGTCAAAGTCATTTTTTTGTCAAATCTTGCTCCAAATGGATTGAAATTTGTCAGAGGGCTCTAATTTATCATTTTTAATCATTTTATAACTCAAAACTGCTAAAAAATTGAAACTTTTTAAAAAAACTGAAAATTTGAAAGATTCTACTAAAATTCATGAATTTTCAAAAAAAAAAATGTAAATATTATTTTTTCAAAAAGAGTAAAAAGAATCATAAAATTCTCTCAAAATTTCAGATCAGCTGGAAATCTGAAAGAGAAAACCTCAAACAAACGCCGAAAACATAAATAAATAAATAAATTCACGTTATTTACTATTACTTAATAGCTGAGCGGAGAAAATCTATCCCGAAATAGGTCACTCTCACAAAAAAACGAGATGAATTTTCATGCACATGGGAGAACATACGCACGATCTCTATTTTTAAACCATGCATATTTATCGGATCAGGTGGAAAACATTCTTTTTCTCTGCGTCAATGAATGAATTTTCCGCTCAGTGTGTTCAAGAAAGTTGTCGGAAGCAGGAACGGCATGGATTCTACGAACATTTTGGATCTCCCGATCGAGGTTTGTTTGACTTTTGACTAAATTTTCCTTCAAATAATGATTTTTTTGTAGATCATCACGGAAATTTTCACTTATTTATCATGGTTTGAGATCACAGAGGCCTGTCTCGTGTGTCGCAGTTGGCTTAAAATAGGTCAACAACAAAAATTCGCCACAAAACGTTATCTGAAGTTCACGCATTGCAATTTGAACGACGACACCGAACCAGGAAGGAGTTTAATCCACAGCAAAAACACTTATTACGGCATGCGAATCGGCAAATCGTGTTATGTGACGCGAAATTCCTTGAGATTCTTCGAAAAATTGGGACAAAATATCACGACGTTGGAGTTGACGGGAAATCTGGAATGGGAAAGTGGCTTATTGCTCACCGTGCTCGAATTTTTTCCATCATTGGAAGTATTGGAAGTTGGATGCGCCTTATCAGATCATGTCAATACTGCAAATTTCGTGGAAATGCTCTTCCAGCGACGCTTCAAGAAGGTTTCTTTGCACGGATTAACTCAAAAATTCATCGATTACTTTTGGGAACACACAAAAAATGGGCAAATCGGTACCGAATTTCGTCTTTTTTTCAACTGTGACTTTGATTCACGCGAAAAATTCGATAATTTTTTCGAAACTTTGGCCAAAAATCATCCAGAAACCGCTTTAAAACAGTTAACAGTGCCTTTCAAGTACCGAGAGCTCGAAATGTTATCACAAATCCCCTTGAACTTTCAACAATTATCAAAATTGGAGATCACATCACCAAAATCCTTCGAAGATCTGAAGAAAATTTGTCAATTAATGCAAAATTTGCGAGAACTTGTCTTGTGGCGTGGCTGTTTGGACTTCCAACTCTTCGATGTTTTCGATTGTCTTTCAAATTTGGAAGTTTTGCGCATCCAAAGCGGCTTGCGATTCACTCAAACGACAGATTTTTGTGAAAAATTGAAGCCAAAACCGAAAATGCGGGTCCTTGACATGGAATTAATTGAAGGAGAAATCAACGAAAGTGGCTTTGAGCGACTTATCAAAGCAATGCCGAACCTGGAGGAACTGATTTTAGCTCAGAGTGACGTTCGAGACCCACATTTGGCTGTTATTTGTGAGTGTTTGAGGAAATTACGAGTACTTGAAATGGATTGTAGAAAGGTAATTTAATGAAATTCGCCTAAAAAAATAAAATTTTGATGAAAAAAATTTTTTTAGATAACAAATTTGGGAATATTGGATGCAAAAATCAGTAATTTACGCACTTTAAAGCGCTTGAAGTTGGATGGCGGATACGGAATTACCTCAGAAGCCTTTAAAAAATTTCCTCAAAGTCACTTTTCTGACTTAATTGAACTGAAATTGAATTATTTTCCAAAGGTAAGTTCATTTTTTGGCCTAAAATAAGTCTGAAATAAAAATATTTTTTTTACTTTTAGATCGACACAACTTTAGTAGATTTCCTGTTAAATTCATGTCCGAACGTAAAATACCTCAGTCTCGATGGTTGTTCTGAAGTTGATGACTCCACAATTCGTCTTATTTCCGAAAAATTGCGCCATTTACGTCACTTAGATCTCTTTTCATGTCCAAAAATCTCATTTGAAGCCATTTTGGAGCTCAACACGCCACTTCACTTCATCGATCTCTCCGGAATGAACCCTGATGAGGCCGAAAAACAACTTTTATACGAGAAAATGCCTTCGTTGCGTTACATTTACGACTACGACGACGGCATCGACAAGTCCAAATATTTCAAAGGGAAAACCCTGAGAAAGCGGGAGTTGTATTGTACAGCAAACTTTTAGTTTTTTTATAAATAAATCACTTTTAAGAGAACATTGTCTCTCTTTGCACGCGAGAAATGTTCAAAAACGTAATTTAGCGCAGTGCAGTTTTGTCATCCATGGATTTTATTGTCAAAAATCTCGTAAAAAGGCACGTTAATGTGCTTGATTTGCCGCCCGAGGTGCGTTTTTGCTTCCAAAAGTGACTTTTTTCAAGTAATTTTTTTAATTTTAACAGTTGATTACCGAAATAATTCATTACCTTCCGTGGTGTGATGCTAAAGACGCATGTTTCATATGCAAACTTTGGCTGAAAATAGGTCAAAAAGAACGATATGTGGCAACAAAACGCAGTTTATGTGACTTACAGTGCAAAAATGACCCAAAAACCATCGAAAAAGGCAAAATAGGAAAATCTCATTACATGTCGCGCAGTTCAGATCAACTTTTGGAGCGACTTTCTTCGACATTAAAGGCATCTCCGAACAACCCAAGCGCGGAATTATCGGAAAAAATCTTTCAAAAAAGTGCTTTTCAGGATTTTGTAGTGAAAAAAGTCAAAAAAGGACTTTTACATAGCTTGACACATAAGATAACGGAGCATTTTTTGCGAGAAAAAAGCAGTTTTAGGGTGAATTGTGAACTTGGGTCACGTGATGTCTTCATGCCAGACGTGGATGATGCCGAAAAAGATCGTTTGAGACACGAAAGTATGAAAGTGGCGATCCCTTATAGTAATGACATCTTCAAATTTCTGTTAAAATAGGGATTTTATTAAATTTAGAATAAAAATTTATTAATAATTAATACAATTTACGTTAGCGGTAGGTCCATAAGTGTAAAAATTTTCATTAAAAATATTTTTTTTACAATTTTTAGTCAAATTTTTGATGAAAATTAACGAAAAATGTATAAAAAAAAATTTTTAATGAAAATTTCAACATCAATCCTTATTTTTAGAATAAATTATCACCTTTTCGCACATCACAGAGGAACAATACCGAACTCGAACTCGTCATCCGAGTACTTTTCAATGATTTCCTGCAACTTTCCCAGCTTCGCGTACGGCACACCAATTAACCGCACGTAATTTCCAATTGAAAAACAGCTGGCGCGTGTCATCAGATCGTGTTTTGCATGATAAATGACCTTCAGCGACGGTATCCGCTTGAACATCTCATATTTGATATCAACGCGATTGTTTGGATCAATTATCCGGATAGACTGGAAATGATTTGCGAGAATTATTTTACATTTTTCGCCGCGTTCACGTGTCAAAACTCACCTGTAGCTCTTTGCAACCCTTCGTAAGCTCCAACCAGGGACGATCTTTACGGTCAGCAGCTTGTTCCTCAAACTCATTGTAGATCCGGAAGTGCTTGAGACGACTCAAATTCGCAAAAATTAGCCGTAAAACGTCGTTTGTCAGGCGGAAAGTCTCGTGAATCGTAAAAGTTTCAATTGACGGGCATTGCGCGAGGAATTTTCGCATGCCATCGGTGTTGACCTACGAGAAAAAACATTAAATTTGCATCACGAAAACAATTATTTTTTGGATTAAGGCTGTTCCAATTTTTTTTTTTTTGAACTTTTTGTCTCATGCCCCATTTCAAAACTCCAAAAGTCAAAAATGGGGCAAAATAAAAAAAAAGTTTAAAATTTTATCAAAATTAACCGGTTTTTGGTCTTTTTTCACATTTTTTCAAGGAATTTTCAAAAAATTTTTGAATAATTTTTTTAATTTTCAAAAATTTTTGTAATAAAAATTAAATTTCACAAGATTTTTTTCTCTAAAAATATTTTTAAATAAATTATTTTTCAAAATTTTTAAAAAATTAATTTTCAAAATTTTTAAAAAATTAATTTTCAAAATTTTTAAAAAATTTATTTTCAAAATTTTTAAAAAATTATTTTTTAAAATTTTTCGACAGTTCTTTTTTTATTTTTTTTTGTTTAAATTTTTAATTTGAAATACTTTTTGATCAATTTATAAAAAAGTCTTGAAATAATTTTTCATAAAAAAAAAAATTAAACAATTTTTGGTCTTTAATGAATTTTTCAGTTGCTTTTAATTGACCTCCAAGTATTTCAAGTTAAAAATTTATACAAAAAATTTAAAAAAAATTACCGTCAAAAATTTTTGAAAAATAATTTTTTTGAAAATATTTTTAGAGAAGAAAATTCATGTAAAAATTTCATTTTTTTGATACAAAAATTCTTGAAAATTAAAAATATTTAAAAAAATTTTTGAAAATTTCTTTGAAAAAATATAAAAAAGTTCAAAAAATGATCAATTTTCATGAAATTTTCAACTTTTTTAAAAATTTCTCCCCATTGGATTTTCAACTTTCAACATGGAACATGAGACAAAAAGTTCAAAAAAAATTTGTAACGGCCTAACTTACATCAAAAATCTTCCCAAATCCAATATCCCTCAAATTTCTCATCGCGGGCCATTGTAAAAGTGCCTTATTTGGCAAGCAAAACGCCCCCGAGAGATCCAACTTTTCCAAAAGTCTCAAATCCGAGACGGATTTCGTGCCGCAAATGAACTCTTCCGTGACTTGTGTGTGCTCGAGGATGTTCAAACGGGTCAATTTCGGTGCCTGTGTCAATAAAATCCGTACATGATCGTTATCGAGCTGCGTTCCGTACGAATAAAAGGTATTTAGGTTCGGATAACTGCCGAGCATCGCCTCAAAACATGCCAAACAAAGTCTATCCTTGAGATCAAGCAGTTGCAATTCACGCAAAGAACGACATGGGATGCGACTATGACCGAAAAAACAGTTGGATTCGCCATAGGAACCGAGAATTATGAGAGTTTCGATGTTCGGAAGGAACTTTAGGGCATCGAAAGAGTTGACTTCCTTGTGAATACTGACTTCGAACTTTTTAATACTTTCGTATTTGTGACACGGGAAGATGTTTGTGCCTAATTCCAAGTGTTTCAGGGTCGATTGCTTCTCTAAAAATTCATCCAAGATGGTCCAATTGTTGAAATAAGTGATGCAAAGTTTTTCGAGTTGGATCCGTTTGAGCTTCATGATGCACTTGAGGGTGTTCACGAGAGCGATTGCGTCGTCGGGCAACATTTGAAAAGTGATCGCCTTGATTTGCGCCGGATATTTCACGAGAAATTGTATGAGGGCGTCATAGGTGCCCGTATAAACAACCAACTCAATATACCTCAACTTGGGCATTGCTTTTATCAGGTTTTCATAAGGCTCGGCATTTGTTTCGTCATAGGGCCCATGAATGTTGAAGGACAATATCAAACGTTCGCAATTCGGCATTTTGCACGGAAATTGTCTTCCAAACTCGAAATCCGTGTCAATTTTGAGCGTTTTTAGTGCCGTAAAGCGATTTAGCACTTGCGGCAAGTACATTCCAAAATCACAAAATTGATTAAATTCCAAATATTCGACGGTTTTTCCCATTTTCTCCCAAAACGCATCGATCGGTTTGTCACAATCGAAGTAAGAAAGTGTCAGCGCGTGGAATGGACGAACACTTTTGAGGAAAACTGACACGGGAGCAACTTTTTCCGCCAATTCGCAGTATGTAAAGTGCAGATGACGGTCCTTCAGGAAGCGCGGATGTTGCGCCGCATCAAAGAATCGTTGACAAACGAGAGAACTTTCGCGCCGATCGGATGGCGTGAGATACGTAAAGATCTCAACGAGCATCTAGAAGAGAAAAAAAAGGTAAGTCCCTTATGTAATTGTTACAAAGTGAAATTAATATTATATCATTCGCACAAAATTTAACTGTTGCTGCAATTTTTTTTACAATGTACGGTCAATGAACATTAATAATGGAAAAAAATAATGAAAACTAACATGGTCAAGACGTTATTCGTTGTAAATGTGTGTTGCTTTTGTGATATATCAGCAACTCATATGCTTCAAAGTTTGTTAAAATAAGGTTTTCAATGAACTTAGAAACGCCTTTGAGGTTTTTTTTTATGAATTGAAATCGTGATTTTTAATTGATTTTTTTAACTTTTGAATTCTAAATTTATTTTATAAAAATTTAAAAAAAAAAATAAAAATTTTCCTATTTATTGATTTTTTTTTACTTTGATGTTGTCAAGAGGTGAAATTTTTGAATTTTTTAAGAAAAAATAATTAATTTAAATTTATTTTAAAATTTTTGTCTTTCGTCTCATTTAAAAAGTTAAAGATTTAATTAAATTAATCAAAAATTAAAATAAAAATTTGATTAAAAGTTGCTTCAAAAAATTTTTTTAAAGAAATTTGAACCCAGATGTTGAACACAATTCAATAAAAAATTTATTTACTTTTTTTTAATTAAAAACAAAAATAATTTTCTATTAATATTTAATGTTAATCGCCATTGAAGATTTTTTTTAACGATTTTTTTAAAAAAATAAATTTTTACCGAAATTTTTATTTAAATTTTTTTTTACATTTAATTGAAATTTTGACAGAAGGACATAAAAATTTGAAAATAATTTAATTTAAATATTTGAATATTTTAATAATTTAATTTAGAAATAAAAAAATAATAAAATAAAAATTTTTGAAAAATAATTTGAGTACTTAATTTTGCGAAAAATATTTTTTGACGAGAAAATTCATGTTTAATTTTAATTTTATTTTTTTAAATGCTTTAAATTTATTTTTATTCAAAATTAAAAAAAAATATTTTTTTTTATTTCAAAATTTTTTAAAAATAAATTTAAAAATTATTGAAAATTTTTAAATTTCATAAAAAATTTAAAAAAATATTTAATTTTGTATTTTTTTTTAATTTTAATTTCAGTTAAAAAAAAATATAGCTATTTTTTTAAATTTATTTTTTTAATAATTTTTATTTATTATTTTTTTTAATTTTTAAATTTTTTTAAAAATTAAAAAAAAAATTTTTTTTTTTTATTTAATTTTTTAAAATAAATTTCTTTAAAAAAATATTTTTTTAAAAAAATAAAAATTTACTTCAAGATTCCTTTTTATACTTTCATGAATTCATAAATGGACAAGAAACAAAAAATTTAAGAAAAAATTTGAACCATCCAAACAAATTTTAATTTTTAATCCATTGTTCGTTGTTACTTTCAGCTAAATTTGCAGCTCAAACAAAAAAAAACTAGATTGATCACGTCGTAATTACAGCATTAGGTGTTCGCGACTTGACCATACAAACCTCCAACGGCAGCTGGGTGATGTTGTAATCGGACAGCATGATTGTCAATGATGAAGGTCGTTGCTTTAATAAGGCTTTGCAAGAATAATTTATTTATTTATTAACTCGTCGTCGACTAACGGACCGAAACACCGCCGTCGAATGTAGTCTAAACGAATTGAATCAAACCATGAAAGGCAACCAGTTGCAGAATCATGACAAAGAACTCGTTCGCTGCATTAGAACTTTATTTTTTTGCTTTTTTGCTCTCGAGAAGAGGATGAATGACGCACTTTCTTCCGATTTTTTTGTGTTTCTCTTTCCGTTCCGAATATTCGAGCTGTTTTTTTTTCGTGTTATTGTTGTTTTGTTTCTTCGTGTCACTGCCTTTTTTGTAGTTTTTTTCGTGTTAAAAGCACTTACGTAAGTCAAATTATTATTATTAAAAAGAGATTTATGAGGAAATTTTTTATTTTTACGAAAAATTTGCTTTTACGATTGAATTTTGAGTAAGATTTGGGAGATTTTCGATTTTTCGGCAAGAATTTGTTGATGGTGTCATTAACACTTGAAGTTTTTTATTTATAATTGCTGCGTTTTTTAAAATGTTTTTTATTTTTTGTCTCGCAAGTAAACAAACAAGTCCGAACGAAACAGAGTGCGGAGTAAAACTAGTCGTTGATTCACATTTCTGTAGGCACAATAATGATATGTATGTGTGTCGATGTGTTGTTTTGAAGGGTAAAGCAACGAATATGAGAGATATGGAATTACATTCGAAGTTGAAAATTTTTCAAAATATTTAATTTTTGTGAAATTTATTGCAAAAAAATCAAAATTTAAATAATTTATTTTTTTTTTTTGAATAATTTTCTGTTCATTTTTCAGAAATTTTCAAGAAATATCGAAAAATTATAATATGTATAAATAATTATTTTTTATGAAATTTTTGGTAAAAAAATTGAAATTTAAGTCAATTTTATTTTTTTTTAAAATAATTTTACAGAAATTAAAAAAAAAAATAAAACAATAATTATCTAAAATATATATTTTTTATTTTTAATAAAAATTTAAGAAAAAAGATTAAAATTTAAAAAAAATTTTAAATTACAAAAAATTTTAAAAAATTAAAAAAAATATTCAAATAAAAAATTAAATTTAAATAAAAAAAAAATTTTTAATTTTAAAAAAATAAAAAATTCAAAAAAAATAATTTTTTAAAAAAAAGTTTAATTTTAGTTTTAGTTTTATTTTTTTTTAAATTATTTTTTTTATATTTTTAATTTTTTATTTAAAAAATATTTATTTTATTTTAAAAATTGTTTAAAGTGAAAAATTTTCTTTTTTAAATTTTAATTTTTTTCTTAAATTTTAATCAAAATTGAAAATAAATTGATATTTTAGACCAATATTGTTAAATATTTCTTGAAAATTTTAAATTTTTAAAAATTTTGTTCTATAGTTGATTTTTTCTGATGTTTTTTTAAATTTTTGAGTAAAAATTTTTGATTAACAGTAAATGAGCCAGTTTCTTAAATTTTCAGGGCATATTTTGAAGAATTTTGCTCTAAAGCATAGAAAAATTTACAAATCGAGCATTTTTTCAATGAGGTTTGCTTTACAATATACTCAAAGCTCTTTTCTCTTGAAAATGATAAAAAAAATTTGAACTTTTTATGAAATTTTCTTCTTTTAATTTTCTCCAAATTCAACTTTTCATCTAAAAAAAATTTTTAAATCAATAAAAATTAATAATTACACAGGAAAAAATTTAAAAAATTAAGGAAAGATTTTTGTCATTGAGCAATTACCTTGATTCATTCAACTTTTTATACTGTCACGATTGCTTGCTGTGAGAAAAAACGAACGTAGGCGAGTATCTACGAGCTTTCTATACCGAATCGCAAATTTTTTTATTTGTATTTGTGAATGCATTGTTCTGAATCAGAAACTAAATGGAACGTTTCAGAATAATAAAAAAAAGTGTCGTCGTGCCTTTTTTTGTTGTTGCTGTAACAAAGCTCACGTAGTTGTTGGGTGATAATTATGGAAATTACAGTTCAACTAATTTTTTAGCGTTAACGTGAGAAAACGACAGATTTACAAAAAACTGGTTTATTTTTGAAGAAATTTTGGGAAAAAGGGAGTTTATTCTACGGTTTGGAAGTTATCACTGCTGACGGTGCTGTAAATGTGTCCCTCATCGACCAATACTGAAATAACGTCATCTACCTCGGATTTGGGGATTTTCGGAAATTTGGCGTAAAGTTCATCGCGAGTGATTCCAGCGCCGCCATTCGCTCCGTTATTGATCGAAATATGTTGCAGGATCAAAGCATTTTTGCCACTCATGCCATGAGCAGCTTGCCCTCCGCCCGATTGACTCGTTTCCATTGGTTGATGGGTTGACACGCCATTTGTGCCGCCATTTGTGAAGGCGCCAAGTCCTCCGCTGTTAATTTTGGTTACCGCACCGCCGGGTTGCGAGAATTTTTCCGCCTTGAAACGAGTGAAGAGCACTTCCAACAAATGCGTCGTGACTTCGTTGATTTTCTCAACTTCTTCGGCATTGTAGACAATTATGACATTTTGATCGGAGACCTTTCGAAGGGATCCAACGACATGTGCGTAGGCATTTTGCGTCATTTTCGGATGTTTGCTGTTCTCGTCGTCGAGCCAGTAATGAGCTTCGATGCGACCCGTATGGTCTTCCAACGTGTATGTGATTTTCGTCGAAGTGTAGTCGATTTTTCGCACAATAGCCACTAACGAGACCATGGCGTAGGAGAAATTGAACATCT
Organism: Culicoides brevitarsis; assembly: GCF_036172545.1. Classification (NCBI taxonomy): domain Eukaryota; kingdom Metazoa; phylum Arthropoda; class Insecta; order Diptera; family Ceratopogonidae; genus Culicoides; species Culicoides brevitarsis. The sequence continues at coordinate 32,074,864 of NC_087087.1, read as the reverse complement.
TGACTTCATCGTCGACGAGAAGTAGTTGTCGAACGCACACGGGAAGGATTCCATCTTTTTGCGTCTCTCCTCCGGCGCCAGATGCTGTGGTATTTGGATTGAAACCGCCGCCGCCAACTGCAAGAAATTAAGAGAAATTAACAAGATGCACGGGGTTAAGAAGAGTTAAACTTACAACTATCGTTCATTTTATTGATTGTTTTTCAGTAATTTTTAGGGAAAATCAGGATTTTAAAGGACTCTTTTGTTTCCCGCTATTTATTGTGAAATGCGATTTGAGACGAAAGAAAGTGATAACACAAATCGCAAATGCTAATTCAATAATACAACAGCTGATCTGCACCAGCATGCAAAAAAAAAATCCTGCCCACCCCAGAGCACATGGGCAGGAATTTTTTTTTGCATGCTGGTGCAGATCAGCTGTTGTGGGTGAGACGAATGAAATTGAATTTCAGGGAAGGGTTTCAAAAACGGTTTTTGCTCCTCATATGATAAAATCGTTTTTTTTTATTTTATCAAAAATCGATCAGATATCAATGGAAATCAACTTTAGAATGCATATTTATTAACTTTTAGCTTTGAAACCCATCAAAAATTGGTTGAAACTTGACTTGAGAAAAAACAACGATTTTTGCTCCTCATATGAAAAAATCGTTTTTTTTTTATTTTATCAAAAATCGATCAGATATCAATGGAAATCAACTTTAGAATGCATATTTATTAACTTTTAGCTTTGAAACCCATCAAAAATTGGTTGAAACTTGACTTGAGAAAAAACAACGATTTTTGCTCCTCATATGAAAAAATCGTTTTTTTTTTATTTTATCAAAAATCGATCAGATATCAATGGAAATCAACTTTAGAATGCATATTTATTAACTTTTAGCTTTGAAACCCATCAAAAATTGGTTGAAACTTGACTTGAGAAAAAACAACGATTTTTGCTCCTCATATGAAAAAAATCGTTTTTTTTTTATTTTATCAAAAATCGATCAGATATCAATGGAAATCAACTTTAGAATGCATATTTATTAACTTTTAGCTTTGAAACCCATCAAAAATTGGTTGAAACTTGACTTGAGAAAAAACAACGATTTTTGCTCCTCATATGAAAAAATCGTTTTTTTTTATTTTATCAAAAATCGATCAGATATCAATGGAAATCAACTTTAGAATGCATATTTATTAACTTTTAGCTTTGAAACCCATCAAAAATTGGTTGAAACTTGACTTGAGAAAAAACAACGATTTTTGCTCCTCATATGAAAAAATCGTTTTTTTTTTATTTTATCAAAAATCGATCAGATATCAATGGAAATCAACTTTAGAATGCATATTTATTAACTTTTAGCTTTGAAACCCATCAAAAATTGGTTGAAACTTGACTTGAGAAAAAACAACGATTTTTGCTCCTCATATGAAAAAATCGTTTTTTTTTTATTTTATCAAAAATCGATCAGATATCAATGGAAATCAACTTTAGAATGCATATTTATTAACTTTTAGCTTTGAAACCCATCAAAAATTGGTTGAAACTTGACTTGAGAAAAAACAACGATTTTTGCTCCTCATATGAAAAAATCGTTTTTTTTTTATTTTATCAAAAATCGATCAGATATCAATGGAAATCAACTTTAGAATGCATATTTATTAACTTTTAGCTTTGAAACCCATCAAAAATTGGTTGAAACTTGACTTGAGAAAAAACAACGATTTTTGCTCCTCATATGAAAAAATCGTTTTTTTTTTATTTTATCAAAAATCGATCAGATATCAATGGAAATCAACTTTAGAATGCATATTTATTAACTTTTAGCTTTGAAACCCATCAAAAATTGGTTGAAACTTGACTTGAGAAAAAACAACGATTTTTGCTCCTCATATGAAAAAATCGTTTTTTTTTTATTTTATCAAAAATCGATCAGATATCAATGGAAATCAACTTTAGAATGCATATTTATTAACTTTTAGCTTTGAAACCCCTCAAAAATTGGTTGAAACTTGACTTGAGAAAAAACAACGATTTTTGCTCCTCATATGAAAAAATCGTTTTTTTTTTATTTTATCAAAAATCGATCAGATATCAATGGAAATCAACTTTAGAATGCATATTTATTAACTTTTAGCTTTGAAACCCATCAAAAATTGGTTGAAACTTGACTTGAGAAAAAACAACGATTTTTGCTCCTCATATGAAAAAATCGTTTTTTTTTTATTTTATCAAAAATCGATCAGATATCAATGGAAATCAACTTTAGAATGCATATTTATTAACTTTTAGCTTTGAAACCCATCAAAAATTGGTTGAAACTTGACTTGAGAAAAAACAACGATTTTTGCTCCTCATATGAAAAAATCGTTTTTTTTTTATTTTATCAAAAATCGATCAGATATCAATGGAAATCAACTTTAGAATGCATATTTATTAACTTTTAGCTTTGAAACCCATCAAAAATTGGTTGAAACTTGACTTGAGAAAAAACAACGATTTTTGCTCCTCATATGAAAAAATCGTTTTTTTTTTATTTTATCAAAAATCGATCAGATATCAATGGAAATCAACTTTAGAATGCATATTTATTAACTTTTAGCTTTGAAACCCATCAAAAATTGGTTGAAACTTGACTTGAGAAAAAACAACGATTTTTGCTCCTCATATGAAAAAATCGTTTTTTTTTTATTTTATCAAAAATCGATCAGATATCAATGGAAATCAACTTTAGAATGCATATTTATTAACTTTTAGCTTTGAAACCCATCAAAAATTGGTTGAAACTTGACTTGAGAAAAAACAACGATTTTTGCTCCTCATATGAAAAAATCGTTTTTTTTTTATTTTATCAAAAATCGATCAGATATCAATGGAAATCAACTTTAGAATGCATATTTATTAACTTTTAGCTTTGAAACCCATCAAAAATTGGTTGAAACTTGACTTGAGAAAAAACAACGATTTTTGCTCCTCATATGAAAAAATCGTTTTTTTTTTATTTTATCAAAAATCGATCAGATATCAATGGAAATCAACTTTAGAATGCATATTTATTAACTTTTAGCTTTGAAACCCATCAAAAATTGGTTGAAACTTGACTTGAGAAAAAACAACGATTTTTGCTCCTCATATGAAAAAATCGTTTTTTTTTTATTTTATCAAAAATCGATCAGATATCAATGGAAATCAACTTTAGAATGCATATTTATTAACTTTTAGCTTTGAAACCCATCAAAAATTGGTTGAAACTTGACTTGAGAAAAAACAACGATTTTTGCTCCTCATATGAAAAAATCGTTTTTTTTTTATTTTATCAAAAATCGATCAGATATCAATGGAAATCAACTTTAGAATGCATATTTATTAACTTTTAGCTTTGAAACCCATCAAAAATTGGTTGAAACTTGACTTGAGAAAAAACAACGATTTTTGCTCCTCATATGAAAAAATCGTTTTTTTTTTTTATTTTATCAAAAATCGATCAGATATCAATGGAAATCAACTTTAGAATGCATATTTATTAACTTTTAGCTTTGAAACCCATCAAAAATTGGTTGAAACTTGACTTGAGAAAAAACAACGATTTTTGCTCCTCATATGAAAAAATCGTTTTTTTTTTTATTTGATCAAAAATCGATCAGATAGCAATGGAAATCAACTTTAGAATGCATATTTATTAACTTTTAGCTTTGAAACCCATCAAAAATTGGTTGAAACTTGACTTGAGAAAAAACAACGATTTTTGCTCCTCATATGAAAAAATCGTTTTTTTTTTATTTTATCAAAAATCGATCAGATATCAATGGAAATCAACTTTAGAATGCATATTTATTAACTTTTAGCTTTGAAACCCATCAAAAATTGGTTGAAACTTGACTTGAGAAAAAACAACGATTTTTGCTCCTCATATGAAAAAATCGTTTTTTTTTTATTTTATCAAAAATCGATCAGATATCAATGGAAATCAACTTTAGAATGCATATTTATTAAATTTTAGCTTTGAAACCCATCAAAAGTTGGTTGAAAATCATTATTTTCACCCGTAACGACAATTTCGAACAAGTAACTTGGATTTCCTTACAAAATCCATTTACGAAAATTATCCTCCGCAATGACGTGACATTGACAGTTCTTTTTAGTCAGATTTTTGACGCGTGAACACGTTTTGGTAATACTTTTTCCCATATTTCGCCGATTTCCACGCATTTCGAGACCCAAAACTACTGAAAAATGCAAAATTTGTGTCAAAAGTTTCCTGCAAAGACAAAATTTCACCTGGATAGTTAGTAAAAGTGCATAAAAAATCCAAAATAAAATTGTTCATCAACTCAAATGGAAACATGGCGACACATATTTCACATTTTTCGGGTCTCATGTGTGAGAATCCAAAAAGTTTTTATATTAACAATATTTTTTCTGTGTTTTAGATTCATCTAATTGATCAAAATCTAACAAAATGGCTGAAGTAAGTTTAATATTTTTTTAAATAAATTTTTTAACCTCAACGATATTCACGGAAATTTCTCTTTTTTAGCAACAAGATGCTGAACTTCTCAGAAAGAAGCGTACTTTCCGTAAATTCACCTACCGCGGTGTTGATTTGGACCAACTTTTGGACATGAAGAAGTAAGTTTCTTCGATTTCCGTGTATTTTTTGTGTTTTGGAATGATGAGACGATGACGAGAATGAAACAAAAACTCCGCCACAGACTTTTTGATAGAGTTTTTCTATCAAATCGTCATTACAGGAGTTTTTGTGACAAGATTATTTATGGCAGTCTGACCTTTTTTTTAACAAAAAATAAATTTTTGTCTCAAAATTTCTTGAAAAAAGAAAAATTATTAATAAAATTTTCATTTTTCCACAGAGAACAATTGTCCGATTTGTTGGGTTGCCGTGCCAGACGTCGCATGTCGCATGGCTTGAAGCGCAAACCACAAGCTTTGATCCAAAAATTGCGCAAAGCCAAGAAGGAAGCTCCTCCACTCGAGAAGCCTGCCATCGTCAAGACACATTTGCGCAACATGATCATCGTTCCCGAAATGGTTGGCTCCATCATCGGTGTTTACAATGGAAAAACCTTCAATCAAGTAAGGAAATTTTGAAATTTTAAAAAAATTTTTTCGAATGAAATGATGACACGATGACGAGACTTACACAAAAACGCCGCTTTTGACAACTTGATAGAGTTTTTCCGTCATTTTGTCGCTTTAGGAGTTCTTGTGAGAGGATTATTTATGGCAGTCTGATCTTTAAAGTCAAAAAAATCCCTTAAAAAAATTTTTTTGATCAAAAATTAATAAAAAAATTATTTTTTTCACAGGTTGAGGTCAAGCCAGAGATGATCGGACACTATTTGGGTGAATTCTCATTGACATACAAGCCTGTTAAGCACGGTAGACCCGGTATTGGTGCTACTCACAGCTCCAGATTTATTCCATTGAAGTAAATTTGCTTGTTTTGTACAAACTTCCACACGCGAACATCAACAGCAATCCAACTGATGTGGGAAATAAACATCTAAAAAAACCTAAAATCCCATTTTTTATTAGTTTTAAGTCAAAATACAGTATAAAAATGTGTTAGAGGCTTCATCAAACTCTCGGTCCCGTATAATTCAGTTCCCTCACGTGTTTCAACGAGTTGAAATAATGTTCGGTAAACAGAAATCCATCATTTTTGGGCAACAACAACGCTTTCAAGTACTTCAAATGGATATTTATCAACGAAATACAATCGGGAGTCACCCCTTCACAGCCAATCAGTCCCAATTTCTCGATATTCGGGCAATTTTGCAGCAAAAAACTCAGTCCATTGTTCGTAACGCGATTCGCACTGTAAATTTGCACCTCCGTAAGGTATTTAAAGTGAAAACAAACGGCAAGTACGCGATCTGTGATGGCATCTCCGCACTTATTCGCCTTAAAAGTCTCCAATTCTTCGAGATTTTTCAACAAATGCCCGGTATAAGTTGATTTTCGTTCCTCATTCTCTTCTGTGGGCGTCACAGTGACCCATCCCGTGAGACCTTCTTCGGTAATTCCGGGACATTCAGAGATATTTAAGGATTTCAAACGGAGACAAGTAGCGAAAATTACTTGAAGTCGCTCGTCGTTCATATCGCTCAAGCCAGAGACATCCAAAGAAGTCAAACGTCTCGAAGCCACAAGTAAAGCATCAAGTGTGATGGGATACAAGGGTCCAATCCAAAAAATCGTCTCCAGAGAGGGAAATTCAAAGGTATCCGTGAAATATGACGCTCCAATGGTCTTAATGGCGAATTTTTCCATGTTTTTGTTGAGAGTTGCCTTTGCCAGCATCGTCAAATTTACACTGAGATCGACTTCGAGTTCCAATTTTGGGATTAAATCGAGTTGCATGAGGATGTCTTCGAGCTGTTTTGACTCCTCCAGTACACAAATGTCAAGTAAATCGACTTTTTTGACTTTTTTCATGAATTTTAAAATTTCTTTCCACATTTTTTCGTTTGGTAAGTTCGCCCGGGGGATTCGGAAGAAGCCAATTTTGAGACGAGGCAACAGCGGATCCACATTTTGCATGAATTCAATGTCATAATCGTAATAATTGTGAATATGCAGCTCTACGGTGTCAATTTTCTCCAATAAAGTCTTTGTGAAGCCCAGCATCGAGGGGTACGGATATTCGGTGAAACGATCTTTGATGTTGTCTGACACCGAGATGAATGTGAGACGCGGGCAAGCGTTCATCATGTTCTCTATTTGGCGGAAATTCATGAAAACGTTTTCCAAACGGAGTTGTCGCAAGTATTCCAAACGGATATTTAAAGGAATTTCGCTCAAAGATTGCTTTCGTTCGATCTCCAAGACGTGAACGGTCGAAAAATGCGCCATAAGTCGTTCGAAAACTTCGTTTGTCAAGCAGATGCATCCCTCGAAGACGACATGTTGTATGCCCGAATGATCCACAGAGTCCCAAAAGTCGGAAAATCCATCGACAACATCGTCGGAATAGACGTACTCGAAGACAATCTTCTTGAAAGGCAACATTTTGTGATAAAATTCCGGCAAACGAATCTTGCACGGATACAATTCTTGGTGCAGACGCAACGTATCGAAGAATCGGGGGTGACGCGCTGCCAAATGCCATTGTTTACACACGAGAGCCGCATCTCGCCGTTCAGTGCGATGCAAAAATTTGAAAATTTCGGTAATGACCTACACATGGAATTAGTAAAAAAAAAATCATTAATTAAGACGAAGAATGACAATGCAAAAAAAAAATCTTACCTCGATGGGAAAGTCACTCAAAGAAAGTGACTCTGACGACGACACGATCTCCTGATCTTCGTCCAGAGACATTTTTCGCGCGAAATTCGCTGGAAAATTCAACAAAATTCACAAAAATTGTTTTGAAATTGGCGAAAAATGAAAAAATTCGTGTGCCAATGAACTAGATAAGCGTGAGTAATGAATGAAAATGCGTCGAAAAACGAAAATAAACTTACACCGGGGGCAGCTGATCTTTGTTCTGCTCCGCACGCATGCGCTCACGTGAGAGTAATTCTCGATCATTTTCTCTTTTTTCGCGAGACAACACAAGGAAAACTCTTATTTTTGTTGTTTTATGTGCTTTGGATGATTGTTTGTTTTTCGAAATTCATGAAAAAAATGCCCTGTGAGATAAAGAGAGGTTAATTTACTGCCTTTGTGAAATTTTAGATGTTAAATTAGCACCATTGGGATGTTAAATTAACTTCCAAATAATTTTTATGTTAATTTTTAGATTTAAGAAGTAGAAAAATTAAATATTTGACCTTAAAATGACCTTGAGAATTTAAATTATTTTTTTGAGGGATTATATTTAACATCTTTAGGTGTTAATTTAACACTACTTTTTTCATAAATTCAAAAAATTCTATTTTAAAGTCAATAAATTAAAGCCAAAAGTAAAGCTTTAAACAAAAAAATTAAGAAATGTAATAAAATGAAATTCTAAAAGGTGTTAAATTAGCATCTCAAGAATTAACATAACCTCAAAATAAATTTTCAATGAGAGAATTTTGCTTTAATCGTGAAAAAATTAACTTTGAAATCTCAAATAAAGATTTTTTATGTTGAAATATTATCCAAAAGGCACAAAATTAACCCTCATGTTGTTAATTTAACATCTTTTTAAAGAATTTTGTATCAAAAGAGGTTAAATTAACTCACGTAACCTCAAAAACACATTACAAAAATTTTAAATTTTTTGAGTTTGAAATTTAAAAGGAAGAAAATTGAAACTCAAGGCTAAAAATGACACATTGTATGTTAATTTAATCCTTTAAGGGTGTAAATTTATTTCTTCTAAGATGCTAAATTAACACACTTTTATTAAATTTTGAGTTTTAAAAATACTGATCAACTTCTCAAACTACTTAAATTGATACTTTAAGAGAAAAATAGTCAAGATTGATCAAAAATAATCCCCCATAGATGTTAAATTAACATCTATCGACGCTAAAAATGGTATGTAGTTCTATAGATACAGCGTACGAAGAATCCAATTTAGAGAAAAATAAATTCCTCGCATTGATTTTTATTAAAAAATGAAAAAATAAAATAAAAAAAAATTATTAATGCATTAAGAAATTATTAATTTTATAAATTTTTAGCTTTAAATTAATTTTTTTTAGCTTTATGAGCAATGTGAAAAACCGATTGTCAACCGATTCAACGTCTTTTTCATTAAAATTTCAAATATGACACTCGTACACGTACAGCTACGACATTCTATAGGCAACTGAATGCAAAATCTTCGCGCTATTGTCACTATTGTTCTAAATATGCCGTGGGAAACGCTGCCAATCGCAAAAATTTTACAATAATTGGCAATACCGTCAAAAACGAATACTCAAATTATTAGAATTCGAATTTAAAAAAAAACCTGCAAATTTATCAAAAAAAAAAAAAAAATGTCAAAATTTTAAAAGTTTTAAAGAAAATTTTAAATCAAAAATAAGTTTTACTAAAAATTTTTAACAAATTAGAAATTTCATTTTTTTAAACAAAAATTAAAAAAAAATTTTTTTTTGAGGAATTTCAAAATTTTAATATAATTTTTTTTTATGATATTTTGATTTTAATTTCAATAAAAAAGTAATAAAAAAAACGTAAAACTTTTGGTTGAAACTTTATAGAAATTCGAGAATAAAATTTGATTTAATTGAAAAAAAAAACAATTTTGGAAAATTTCGAAAATATTTTATAAAATTCATCAACTTCATTCGTCTCACAGGTCGAAAAACTGTCCGAAATCGTTTGACCCAATCTTGGCTCTAACAAAAATTAGTGATGTCAAAAGCCAAGTACAAGTCGAATTGACAACCCGTACTCGAAACTTCACTACCGACGTCAAAACAACAACGTGCAAGTTAAAAGGCAGACTAAAAAAGCCCATTTTGCCCAATTTTACCGTGTTTTATCGCAGAAAAAATGTGTTAGTCGACGCAGAACGATGTCGTTGCGGATCCCCAAGTAAAATTGTGCCGGAAAATCTGTTATTTCCACGTGAAAATCGCAAGTATCTTGGATTGTTTTCATCAATACAAAAATATTGCGTTTCGCTTGCTCACACTAAATACACGACGAACGCGTCCAATAAAAAACCTCACGTATACCCCATACACACAAACACACACGACTCATCGCATAGCGAGTCTCGAATGTTTATATAAATAAAGAAAAAAATTGGATTTCGGTGAGCTAGTTTGCGAGTTGCGGGACTAAAAGTGCGAGAAAAAGTGCGTGAAAAGTGCTGAAAAATCGCGTATCGACAGTGAAAAATCGGAAAAACTCGAGAAAAAACGCAAACAAAAGCCGAGAAAAAAACTTTTTTTTTCTTTCTACACACGTACGAAGTCAATAATAGGCTCTCGGCTCACACATCGCATAAACAACAACACATCGAAGCGAAAAGAAGAGGAAAAAAAGTGATGACCTTCTGTGTAAAATGTGATTTGATGAAATTTCGTTGACACTCGAGAGGATTTTAGGACATTTCGGGCATTTTGTTGGCGGCGTAGCGTTCGCACACGCAACGAGCGACTCGTAAATAAAACGAGGAACGAAGAAAAAGCAAATAAATTTTTATTTAGTGAAAAAAGGAGGGCACATACAGCGTGTCTACGTTACTCATACAACACAAATATTCCACACACACCGCAATAAAAACATTTAGCGAGGCAGCGTGCTTGTTTTCTGTGCGAAAAATAATAAAAGTGACAAGTGTGCGACTAAATTTGGAGAAAATTTACGCGAGAAGCCTTGTTGCACATTCAGTTATCGGCGATTTATCGGCGAATTATTTACATAACGAGCCGCCCGAGTGATTCTCTCGCGCTCTGCGATCGTTCCCTTGCATCACAAGAGCTTCGTTGTTGTTTTTTATTAATAAAACAAAACATTCTATATTAATAAAAACACGAAAACAACATATTATTGTCGCTCACTCGCATTCAGAGTCGCGTTGTAACAAAATAAAGCACACATAGGTGCTGTAGCGAAAATCAATATATATCTATACGGTGCGACGAGAAGACATACGTGCACGCTTCTGTGTGTTATTTACATGAGGAGACGAACAAACAACTCATTTCGTACGGCAGGATACTGAAAAAGCAGAAAAAAAAGCGTAAAGAAGAGAAAAATTCGAAAATATGACGGACAACAATAGCACGGCGACGATTCACATTACGACGACGACGCAGCCCGTCGTAACGAACAACGGCAAATCGAGCAGCAACAACTCCACACAACAGCAAAAACGGATCTCAAACAGTCAAATCATCCAGGAAGGTGTCGTCGAGGAGGAACATTACGAAATTCTCGAGAACAATAATCAAGCGGTGCAGCAACAGCAGGCGGCGCCGCAACAACATGTCTTTCTCGAGCCGGCATCCACGACAATTGTCACGAGTACACACACGGAGCCCGATTACGAGGACTTGCTCGACGACATTCCGCTGAATCCGGCGCAACAAGTGCACTACGACGACGACGACTTGGACGACGAAGACGGTTTGGAGGACGACGACACCTCAGATGGCATCTCGAATCATCATACGCAGGGAGGAGGCTTGCATAACGCCGGCTCCGGATCTGGGAATTTTATCGCGCGTCTCATGTCGAAAGACAACATTCTCCTTGTGAGCGATCACACAATCGAGATTGGCAGGAATTCCTCAAAGTCCAGTGTGCACTTTCACGTTGGCAAGAATAGTTTTGTGTCGCGGAAGCACATTGTCTTGCAATTCGATCCCAAAAGCAAGGGTTTCTACATGCTGTGTCTGAGTAAGAATGGCGTTTTTGTTGATGGCGTGTTCACAAGGAAAGGTGCCGAGCCACTGAGACTTCCGAAGCAGTAAGTTTTTCCACATTTTTTAATAAATTCTTCGATAAAAATTCATTTTTTTGTGAAATTTAGATGCGCGCTACGCTTCCCAAGTACAAACATTCGCATCAACTTTGAGAATTTGGCCAATCAACCGTTTGACGTTGCACACAATACGGGACACAACAAGAATTCTATCAACTCGGTTGAAAATTCGAACATGATCTACTCGCCATTGAAGATTAGTATACCTGATGGAGACAAAATGAAGAGTCCCTTCCCATCGCCAACTGGTATGTATAAGTTTAAAGTCAAAAAATTCTCGAATATGTTTTGAATTTCATCCTATTTAATTAAAAAAAAAAATAATAAATTACAATTTAAAATTTACTTCTATTGAAAGTTTCATTAAAAAATTAAAGTAAAATAAGTTTTTTTTTGTTTTTTGGTACATTTTTGAGAAAAAAAATATTTGAAATTGTTAAAAATTATAAAATTTGTGTTGAAAGCCTTTAACAAGTTATGTTTTTAAAATTTATTTTAATAAAAATAATTTAATTTTTAATATTTATAAGAAAATTTAATATATTTTTAAAATTTTTGAGCTCAAAAATATACAAAAGTTTACCTAAAACATTAAAATTTGTTAAAATTTTAATTTCTAATAATATTAAAAAAAATTATTTCAATTTTTTTCAATTTTTATTCAAATAAATTTTTAATTTGTAATTTTTAAATTATTTATTAAATTAATAATTAATTATTAAATAAAATTTAAAAAATTATTAAAAACTGAAAATTATTTATTAAAATTTTAAAAAATTAAAAAATTTAAGAATTTTAAAAAAATTTAAGGTTAAAAATCTTTAGATAATTATTTAAAATAATTTTTGTTAAAAAAAATGACTAAAAGTTTACCAAAAATTAAATTTTTTAAATTTTTTTGTTAGAAATATCTTAAATTTCTCTCAGAACCTTTTAAATTTTATTTCAAAAATTATCTTGAATGTAAAAATTCTTTAAAATTATTCTAAAAAATGAAAAAAATTTTAACTTTTTTTTTCAAAATCATCAATTATAAGCATTTTGAGGTTCAAAAATGTAAAAATCTTGTTTAAAATACACTTTTACTTCAAAATGTTTTAACAAATTTTTCAATTTCGTTAAGAAAAGTCAGAAAATATTCAATATTTGGTTAATTTTGATAAAATTTTATGGAAAAGTTATAAATTTTTATTGAAATCGTTTTAAAAATCAAGCGTTTCTCATTTTTTTATGTATTTTTCGAGAATAGCAAAAAAGTTTCGTATAAAATGTTTACTATTTTTACAAAATTTTTTACAATTTTCACAAATTTTTAACAATATTTACGAAGTTATCAAAAATTATGTATAAAGTCATTAAAAAATTAAGAAATTATTAAAAAATTTTACCTTTTAATGCTTAAAATTCGATAGACTGTCTTCCAAATATTTCAAAACTTCGGGAAATTCAAAATATTTTCGATTCTCATGAATTTTTGTAATGAAAAATCAATTAAATTTTACTTTTTTCTCTTTCAGGAACCATAAGTGCGGCAAATAGTTGTCCAACAAGTCCCCGCCAAGGTTATCACGAGTTCCCCTATCATGGTCACAATTCTAATCACAGCTACCAATCTGTAAGATTTCCCATTTCTCATCGAAAATTAAAATTTTTGTTAATTAAATTATTTTTGCAGGAGTCACAAGGAGTCCCCTCAACATCATCCAACAATGAAAACGAGAAACCACCATACAGCTACGCTCAACTAATAGTACAATCAATATCGGCATCGCCCGACAAGCAACTTACGCTATCTGGCATATATTCGTTCATTGCAAAAAATTATGCCTATTATCGTACGGGCGGCAACAAAGGATGGCAGAACTCGATTCGGCATAACTTGAGCTTGAATAGGTAAGTGCATCGTCGTGTCGCGATTATTATTTTATTATTATGAATTTAATTTACGTTACACACTCGAGTACAACAACAACTGATTAGATGTTTTTATTATTCTCGAGATGACGTCACGCGCAATATATTATTTGTTTACACAACAAAAAAAAATCCGTACTCGTATGTGTCAATATACAACGAATGACAACGACGACGACGACGATATGCTAATAATAATAATATTTTGCTTTGTTCCACAGATACTTTATCAAAGTACCACGCTCGCAAGACGAACCGGGAAAAGGCTCCTTCTGGCGCATCGATCCGCTGAGTGAGCTGAAGCTGGTTGACCAAAGCTACCGGAAACGACGACAACGTGGAAGTCAGGGTTTCCGCACACCATATGGTATGCCTAGATCTGCACCTGTATCACCAAGTCATATAGGTGAAAATTATTTAAAAACAAAAAAAAAATGAACACTCTCGACTTTTTTATTAAAATATTTTTTGTTTAATTTTTTTTTCGATTTTTTTTAAGAATTTTAATTAATTTTTTTGTTTTTTTTTTCAGACAATTCTCGAGAAAACTCACCTTTGAATGATGTCCTTATGCAATCTGCTCCAGGATCTCCGGGTTCTAACAATTACAATTCCAATCATCGTGAAGGTGAGTCTTTTAAATTTAAAAAATACGACTTTATGAGGAAAAAATTTTTTAAGTGAACTTGAAAAAAAAAATCATCAAAAATTGATATTAAATTAATTTTTGAATTTTTTATCAATTAAAGACATGAAATTGGTTCAAAAAATAAAATTTTTCATAAAAATTTATTTTTGACTATTTAATAAAAAAAAATTTTTTGAATTTTTGAAAATTAAATATTTTTTAATTATTTTATAAAAAATCATTATTTAGAATAAATCATTAGAATAAATTTCATAATTTTTTTTGAAATATTTTTGCATGTAGAAATTATTCAAGTTTAATTTAATAAACTTGAATTAAATTTAAAAATTAAATTTAAATTAAAAAAATTAAATAAAATTAAAAAAATTAAAAAAAAAATTAAATTAAAAAATTTTAATTAATTAAAATTAAAATTAAATTTAATTTTTTTTTAATATTAGAATAAAAAAATATTATTTAAAAAAAAATATATATATTTTATTTAATTTTTTTTTTTTTTTAAATTTTAAATTTATTTATTGAATTAAAATTAAAAAATTATTTAAAAATAAAATATGATTAAATCTTATGATAAAATTTGATTTGTTTGAAAATCTGATGTGATTTGTTAAAATATTTTGATAAAAATCATTTACTTTTTAATTAACTTTTGATTAAAATTTTTATAAAAAATATTTTTTTGACAAATTTTATGATTAATAATGTTGAGAAAAATAATTTAAAAAAAAAAATAAATAAAAAAAAAGTAAAAAAAAATTAAATATTTTCAAAAATTTTACTAAAAATCATCAATATTGTCCCGAAAATTATAGTGTTACATGGTCAACCAACAAATTTAATCCGTATTTTTTCCGTATTTTTTACGTATTTTTTTACGTATTTTTTACGTAATTTTTCCGTATTTTATTTTTAAAAATTTATTTCGACATGTATATGTGAGAACACAAAAATTGGAAATTTTTTTTGAAAAATTTTAAAACTTCCAATAAATAACAAAAATCATTATAATAAATGATAATTTTTTTCATTCCAGATCACAACTTTGGCTCTGCATCAACATTCAAACACCATCACAACTACGATCAAGGCTTAAAGAACGACACGAACGACATTTACGAAGATCAAGAGCAAATAGAGTATTTAAGTGATGAATATGAACCAAGTATTAAACGTCAGAAAAATTAAATCTCAAAACAAAAACAGAAAAAAATATAGAAAAAAATAATTAAATAAAAAAGGAAATCAGGCTCCGTAACTTATAAAGGTTTGTGGGAATCGCGGTGATTATTATTTAAAAAAAATGAAAATAATTTGAAGTAAAATCCCTTTCTTACAAAAAAGTAATCAATTCATGAGAATATTTATTTCCACACTCATCAACAGACTCGTAACGAAAAAAAAAATTAAAAAATGAGAATTTACTTTAAATCATAAGTGTGTATTAGATTGAATATACAAGAAACTTTAAAAAAAAATAAATTACAATATTTTACTCTTTTTTCAAACAAAAAATAAAATAATAAATGTAACTTTATGGATAAGAAAATGCGTTTTAAGTTCAGTAACGAAAGAAACAAAGTACTGTACCAAAAAAAGCAGCCATTTAGAACAAGGAGTCCTCTCATGGGATGTTGTGATCGGATGCGGAAAAAGATAGATCCTGGAAACAATACAAGAAATTATCGTGAATGGAAATAAATATAAAATTAAAAAAAAAAGAAATAAACAAGTTAGTTAGTTTTTAAGTGTGTATTCTTATTGTATTGTAAATTTTTAAGAACCTGATTATTATTACAACTATATATACAAGAAAACAAGAAAATTCTTCATAAATGTGAACATTTTTGTGATGATTCTTCTCTCGCATCGCATCAAACGCGTTAACGATAAAACAATAAAAAAATATATAAGAAAACTAAAAAAACAAAGAAAGCGAAGCGAATTGTCCGTCTTTGTTCCAATCATCATAAAAATATATTTATTAGAATATACAATATTTTATATAGACCTTAGACTTCTAGTTATCGGATCTAATATTAAATAAAGTAATTTTAAAAATAAATAAAATTAATAAAAAAAAAGAAATTCAAATTTAACAATATATAGGATTGTTGTAATAAATGCACTATACTATTATTAAATAAAATTAATTACTAATAAAAAAAATTATTCTTTAAAAGAAAACAAAAAACTAGACAAAGAAGATTTTAGAAATAAATTTAAAAAATGAGAAAAATAATAAATAAATATTATTACAAAAAAAATTGAAAACAACTACAACAAAGAATATACATGAAGAAAATCCTAGATTTAAGTCCTTTTTATTAATTCTAGTTGTATGTAAAATAAATACTATTAAAAAAAAGTAAAAAAAGAAAGGAAGTAGGTCATCTTATATAAATATAACTCTTTTTCATTGTTGCTGATTTGTTTTTAAATCCAGTCGTATTTTTTTTAATTAATAATAATAATATTTAAATATATATTCGTTGTGCGCTTTTATTTTTTTATTATTTTTATTTTTCTACATGATGAATATTTGTTTAAAAAAAATATTTTTTTTATTAAAATTAATTTTATATTTAATTAATTTTAATTTAATTAAAAATTTTAATAATTTTTAAAAAAAAAAAAAATTAAAAATTAATAAAATTAAATTTTAAAATTTTTTATTTTTTTAAAATAAAAAAAAAATAATTAAATTTTTATTAAAATAAATTTTAAATAAATGAATAAATATTTAATACATAATTAAATAAAAATTTAATTATTTTTTATTTTTGAAAAAAATTAAAATTAAAAATTGATTAAAATATTTAATTATTATTTTTTTTTTATTTTTGAACAAAAATAAAAAATTAATTAATGAAAAATTAAAAAAAAATTAAAAAAAAAAAAATAATAAATTAATTTAATTTTTTTTTTTGTTAAAAAATAAAAAAAATAATTAAATTATTTAATTTTGATTAAAATAAATTTTTACTAATTTTTTTAAATAAAAATAATTAAATTAAATTATATTATTAAATATTTTAAATTAAATTTTAATAAATTAAAATATTTTTTTTAAATAAATATTCTTAATTAACATTGGCACAGGCATCTAGCTTCAAAAAAAAAAACGAATATAATTCGTACCTTAGTAGCGTCGATTTTTATTAAATTCATTCGTAACTAAACAAAACAAACAAAAAAAAAACAAGGAATTAACTTTTTTATACGTTTTATTGGTAAAATAATTAATTAATAATAATTAGCTGCATGCAGTCATGTTGCACGAAAGAAAAAAGTTTGAAACAATTTTATTTATTTTTGAATTATTATCGAAGCATTTCCGGCTAAGATTTTCGTTTTAATAAAAAAGGCATCAAAAAGCAATTGAGAATGAGTTTCAAATATACAACAAAGAACAAAAACACAAACACACGAATGTATAAAAAAAACTAGAAAATAACCCAATAAAAAAGTATCTGTCTGAAAAACAAGTTTTTTTTTTGTATTTAAAAATATTTTTTTATTTTTGTGAAAGGAAAATAACGAAAAAAAGTAATTTTTATCAAGAAAAAGTCGATTTTTCAACCTAAACTTTGTAACATATTCAAGATATAACTGCCCAAATCTTCATCTTGATTCGTCCATGACAGCAAAATATTTTTTTGCAAATCCGTGGGACCCAATTCAACTTTAACTGACACCGTTTCGACATTAATGGTGAGGTCTTCGCCCATTGTGACTGTCCATTCGGAGAGTTTCTCGCGAATTAAGGCATAAAGTTTTTCCGTGATGGCTGGAATGGTGCTTGCGTCATCGAGTTTGATGGATGATGTGAATCTAAAATCATGAAAAATTTAGAAAAAAATCAATTTTAAGGAGGAAAATTTACTTAATGACATGTCGATTCATCCCGGTGACCTCTTTGAAGTGCTCGTCAATGTGTCGAAGTGAAATTTTATTGTCTTTTATGACTAAAATGCCGTGCAAAATACGACGTCGCTTCGGATCCGGCGGGAGTGAATTGTATTTTTTCGCTTCTTCCTTCAGCAGGGAGCTTGAGCAGTCAATTGGGATTTTTACGGGAGTGTTAATGACACATGTCTCGCCATTTGCGGGCGTATAGCATTCGATATTGAACTCTTCTTTGATCTTTTCTTTCAGAAATTCCATTTTTGCGGCTTCGCCATGTACTAACATCACGTTACGTGGTTCGCAGTACTGAATTAACTGCATGATTCCTTTGGCGTCCTATAAAAAAAAATGAATTTTAGACGTTAATCCTTTATTTTATCAAATTTTTATAAAATTTTATCATCTTAATTTTGAAAAATGTTTGTTTCAAAATGTGAAATTAAAAAAATAAAAGTTTTTAATACCTATTTTTTCCTTTTTGAAAAATTTAAGTAAAAAATATTTTTTTTAAATTAAAAAAAATTACTTAAAATTTTTTTAAATTAGAAAAAAAAATTCGCTTAATTTTTTTTTAAATTAAAAAAAAATCACTTAAAATTTTTTTAAATTAAAAAAAAAATTCGCTTAAAATTTTTTTAAATTAAAAAAAGAGAAAAATTCACTGAAAATTTTTAAAATTAAAAAAAAAATTTCACTTAAAATTTTTTTAAATTAAAAAAAAAATTCGCTTAAAATTTTTTTAAATTAAAAAAAAAAATTCGCTTAATTTTTTTTAAATTAAAAAAAAAAATTTCACTTAAAATTTTTTTAAATAAAAAAAAATTTGCTTAAAATTTTTTTAAATTAAAAAAAAGAGAAATTCACTCAAAATTTTTTTAAATTAAAAAAAAAAAAATTCGCTTAAAATTTTTTTTCAATTGAAAAACATTAGAAACTATTAAATAAAAAAAAGCATTAAAAAGCAAGGAAAAATCAAAAATTAAAAATAAATCCTGAATTTTAAGACGTAAAATGGTGAATTTTTTATATTTTTGTGATACTTACGGCATGTGCGCTAAAACTCATATACTCGACAGCCATTTTCACGTCGATTACTTGACGATTTTCGAATTCAACCTTCTTCGCGCCATTCAATATTTTATGCCCAACCGTGCCTTGAACGCAATATCCCGGCATAATTACCATATTGTTCTCATTCGGTGCCCATTTCTTGAAAATTTGCAAGGAAAGTCCCGCATGCAACATGCCAGGCGTCGCAAAAACCACCATACTGCCCGGATTATCGATATATCCCTTGTCAAACGGCTTAATATGCTTAAAATCGAACATGTTACGTTGCACAAAAGTCTTTCGAATTTTCTGATTGGTCCATGTGATGAACATTTTGTAATAATTGTTCGCCTTTTCCGTCAATCCAACGGCAAAATAAACGGGATATTTCAAATTCATCCGTTCCCAATACGTTTCCAGCAGGATACAGAGCTCCTGGGCACGTCCCAAAGCGAAAACCGGAATCAAAACTTTACCTCCTTTGGCAACGCATTCATGTACTTTCTTCAAAAAATCCCGTTCGCGACACCGTTTCGAGTCCCGAATCGTCGTCGCATACGTACTTTCGGTAATTAACAAATCAGGCTTGCATTTATCGATCCACGCTGCTCCCAAATGTCGATCTGGCGTCATGTTATAATCGCCGGTATACACAACACTTTGACTTCCGACGCGAATCCAAAACATCGCCGCTCCCAAAACATGCCCCGCGTAATAAGCTTTGATCTCGAGCTCCGAATCAACCATGACGCTCTGATGCAAAGTCACGGCAATGACTTTTTTCATGCAATCTTTGATCATTTGTGTCGTGAAAAAGTTCGATTCGCCCTTGCGTTCGACCGCTACTTTTCGCATGTCTTCGAGCAAGATGGGCGCAATGGCTTTCGTGGGATGTGTCATGTAAATGGGGCCCGTGTAACCAACCATTTCCGTCATATAGGGCAACGCGCCGCAATGATCCAGATGAAAATGCGAAATAATGACGCAATCGATGTGTGACGTGATGGGACCTTCGGGCACGATATAACTGAAATCCGGGAAACGACGCTCGTCATTAAAGCCCATGTGCATTCCGCAATCCAACATGATGTTTTTGCCGCCCATCGACAGTAGGATACAACTTCGACCGACATCCTACGAGAAAAAATTAAAAATTACAAAAAAAAACAGGATTTTTTTTTGGGAAATTTTTACCTGACCCGCTCCTAAAGGAGTAATTTTAAAATCTGGCATGATTTTTTTTGTGTTTTGAATTCCAAGAAGATCAAAACGGGTTAATTTTCAATTTTTTAATATTTTTTTAAGCATTTCCAACTAAAAATAATGCTGAAAGAGGCTTATTTTGTGGTAAAATAGCAATATTTACTAAAAAAATGACAATTTACTCACAAATCGCCATTTGCTAATTCAAGTGAGGCTCATGGCGACTTTTGCACGCAATCCATAATGACAGTCATCCTCCATTTCGGTGGCGAGGTGCATCAATAGTTAATTTTTCCTCGATTAAACCGCATTAAAAGGGCTGCAAGTGCTCTTCGGGACGCCAAATCGACGCGAAGCGCTGCAAAAAAGGTCGCAGACGACACAAAAGTGCGGCAAAAGTTGAAATTCGCGTAAAATTCGGGGAAAATCGCATACGGAAAACACACAAAAAATGTCTCAAAGCTCAAATTTGACTGGGCGTGGTGGTGAAGCAAACACAAATGAGTCGAATAACTCGCAAACGATAAATATTCTGATATCCACGACGACGGGAACGCAATTCGACATCAGTTGCGAGAGTCTCAACACCATCGAGCACCTCAAAAAGGTCATTTCGAAGAAGCTAAAAGTGAACAAAGACAAGATTTCGCTGCTGTTCAAAGAAAGGTTTGTACATAATCGTCGTCGTCAAAAAAAAAATTTATACACGTACACGCACAAATTTCGTCGCGTGTGTGTCTCTGTGTAGGTATGCAAGCGATATCCGCCTGCGAAGACATAAAAAAAAGATTAAAAGCAAATTTATTCACGAAAAATGTCGTAAAAAACGCATTTTTGCTGCTAAATTGATGCTTTCGAAACGCGTCGCGATGCGTATGACAGACATTTTAATTTCTTTTTTCGCTTTTTCTTCCCACAGAGAACTGCAAGATGGCACCTTGAAGGATAATGGCATCGTTGAAGGGTCAAAAGTTGTGCTTACGCCGAACGTTGAGACGGGATTACTCACGCAACGTGCCGAAAATACGGTAATGCAAGCCCTGGAATCGCTAAATGACTCGCAAGTGAACGACTTTCTCAGCGGGAAGTCTCCGCTGAATTTGAGCGTGCGTTTGGGCGATCACATGATGCTCATACAACTGCAGCTAAGTACAATCAATCCGAGTACCGTGCAAAATATCGCGACGAATGCCACACAAACGTCGCAAATTTCGTCACAACAACAAGTTAAGCAATCAACGTCGACATCGACTTCGTCACAAAATGTCGCAATGCCAAGCACCTCGAAACACGTTTCGACACGACACACGAGAATGCCGTCGACAAAGAACTTGATCGACTTGGAAAGCAATCAGCGCGTCGTTTTTGACGCATCGCAGCAGCAAAAATTCGAACTTTTTCACAGTACTTCGTCTGCAGCGGCAACAAATTCGACAAAAACGACGCGATCGCCTACCGACAACTTTGAGCATAATGATCTCAACTCGTATCTGATCAAAGATGTCGATAATTTGGAGAGCATCGTTAAGAGTTTGTCGAATTTCATCGACGAGGACGAAGATTCGAAGCAAGCTCGCTTGTCGGATCCCATTTTGGAACAAAGTCCCATCAAGTCGTTGAGTAATTTGGTCTCGAATTCCATCACGGAGCCAAAATCCAACACAAAATCAGCTCAAAAGCAAAAATCTTCATTACCACAGACGCCAAGTACGTCATCAGCGGCAGCTTCAACAAGCAGCAACCCACCAAACAATCATTGCGCCGAACAAATCGACCCGAATTTGTTCCATTCGATTACTTCCTGTTTGTGCAAACGACTCGATAGCAATAACAGTGGATGTGTTCGTACTTCCCCGCCTGATTTCAATCCGTGTTTCAGTCACAGCATGTCGCGATCGTCGTCTTCGAAGCCCTCACGATATGCCGAACAGCATCCGGACCCGAAACAAAACAATTTTTGCACAAAACGTCGCATAATGCGATTCTAAAGTCCAAATCGCGTCATGGCAGCTTCAAAAAATATCACAGTACGAATACAATTTTACCCTTTGTTGATGCCGCATCGACTAGTTCCTCGTCACGAATGCCCCCGATACCGCCGACGGAGCCTCCTGCGAGTGCCGATGAGACTTTAGAGCCCATTGCGGGTACCATTGACAATCCAGCGTTGGCGGAGGCATCGCGAAATTTGACACAAACGCTCCGGAAGTTGTCGAAAAAGGTGTTTCCGCGTGGCGATGGGTCGCGTCGCATTACTTCCGGTGCCGTAATTGAAAGTATGAAGCATCACGGGAAGGGGATTTATTCGGGAACGTTTTCGGGGACACTTAATCCGGCGCTTCAGGACAAACATGGAAGACCAAAGCGCGATATTTCGACGATAATTCACATTTTGAACGATTTGTTGAGTGCGGCGCCGCAATGTACGCGTTCCGGAGCGAAAATTTACTTTGAGCCGACGACAAGTGTGTCGGCGCTTGGATCACAATCAGCACCTGCGTCGCCTGTTACGAAGTCAAGTGTAAGTTTTTAATTTTTTTTTATATGAAAAATTTTCAATTTCTATTTAATTTATTTCTTTTAAACATTTTATTTTTAAAAAAATTAATTTTTTTTAAAATATTGACATTTAAAAAAAAATATTTTTTAAATATTAAATTTTTTGTTTGTTTGTTAACATTGTTTACTTCACAAGTAAAAAAAATATTTAAAAAAAAAATACAAAAAAAAAATTTATTACAAAAATTATTAATAAATTCAATTATTTTAAAGAAAATTATCCGTAAAATTTAAATTTTATTAATAAAAAATAATTCAAAATCCAAAAACTTTTAAGAAAATTTTTATCAAAAGTATTTGTTTAAAAATTTATACAAATCAATGAAAAAATTAAACTAAAATTTTCCAAAATTTTTTTTTTTTTTTTAAATTAAAACTTTAATTTTTTATGATATTTAATTTTTAAAAAAATCTTTCAAAATCCAAAAATTTTTAAAAAAATTCTTGAAAATTTAAAAAATTTAAAAAAAAAATTTTTTTATCACCTGAAGCTTAAAAAATTTGTTATTGAATTTTTTTATTATTTTCTTTTATTTATTTATTTTTTTATTTAATTTTTTTTTTTTTTTTTTTGACAAAAATATTTTTTTTTAATTCTCACATAAAAAAAAATAAATTAATTTAATTAGTTGAATAAATTTAAAATTTTCATATTTTTTTTTGTAATATTTTTACGATTGTAAAAAAATAGAGAAAAATTGAAATGGAAATTTTTTTACATTTTTTAAAAAAAATATCATAAAAAATTAAAATTTTCATTAAAAAAATATTTAAATTTAAATTTTCTTCAATTTTCAGTGCAAATCCGAAATAATATTAACTAAAATTAATTCATTGTTTGTTGTAAAAAATGTTAAAAAATAACAAACAAAAAATTTAAAATATTTATTATTTTTCTTCCCTCATAAAAACTTTGAAAAAGAAGGAAAATGACCAAAAAAAAAAAATTTTTAAGTTATTTCGCCCATTGGATTAAATTTTGGGGCAGGGGATAAAAATTAAAAAATAATTAAAATGTTTGCTTTTTGTCAAAATAGATCATTGGAAATTTTAAATATTTTTTTTTAATTATTTTTTTTATATTATGATGTTTTAAACACAAAAATTTATAAAAATCAACCAAATTTCTAACAAAAATTTAATTTTTCTTACTTTTTTCAGTCACCGCAGCGCCGTGCATCGATCCAATCTGTCGACGCATGCAACCGATGTCCATCCGCTTCCTCTTCCAGCAAAATGATGCGCTTCAACGAAGACTATTCGGGTACCATAAAATCCTCGACACATCATCGGAGACGTGCATCATCCTCCTCAACGTCATCTTCAACGTGTCACAATCACAATCACTTGCCAACGGGACACGTTCCATTGCATCATCCCGCATGCACGCATCCCGCAGCAAACAAAGTACCTAGCTCGTTAGAAATAGAAAATAGTAAAACCAAGTACAAATTGGATCAGTTGCGACAAGTGATGCAGGAGAAAAAGGCGCGTCGCGAAGCGCGAAAACTCAAAAATCTACCGTACCACATGAATCGGAGTGCTGTCGGTGTGTCGCAGGCATCACTTTCGCCAACGACAACAACAACAATTACCGCACTCGCGTCTCCCAGTACAACGCAGCCGCCCGCATCCAGTCCGAATGCGAATGTCGAGTCAATTATCGAGGAAGTTGACACGGTTGCGTGAAAAACTTCTCGTCCTATTAACGTTACGACTCTCACGAGAGACTAATTTACGCAAATTTTCACAATTTTTTTTAACTACTTTATTATTGATGATGATTCGTCGAGCGATTTTCCTCAATTCGCGGAGGAAACTTGACTCGTTTAATCCTGGTTTATTTTTAGATATCGTGAATTTTTTAAAAATAAGGGCCCGGGAGTCCGTATTAAGACACACTTAGGTTTAGAGACAAAGGATGATAAAAAAATTTGGGGAGGAATTAATTAATTAGTTTTCTTTTGTAGTGAATATTATGAATTTTTTATTTGTTATTTGTTAGAAATAATGATAAACTAATGATTTAGATTAATTTGCTCACTTTTGCCTTATGAATATATTAAATATATGTTACTTTTATGTTCTCCTTACATTTTATTTTTGTTTTTATTTTATTTTTAATTTATTTATTATTTTGGGCTTCATCTCTGGAGTGTTTGTGTGTTCAAATTATTATTTAAAAAATATGTATCTTTTAATTTTTCCATATTTTCTTCATAAAAAATTAAAAAAAATATTTTTAATTAGGCTAATACAATTTTTAAAAATTGTTTCTGATTTCTTCTTATTAAATTTTTAGGAAAAAAATTAAATTTCAAAGAATTATTTAACGAAAAATAATTAATTATATTTAATTAATAAGAATTTTTGATTAATTCAATTATTTTTCGTAAAATAATTTCCAATTTAATTAATTATTTAATTATAAATTAATACAAAAAAAAAATAATTTCTTAAATTTCAAAAATTCATTTTTTAATAATTTTCTGAAATTATTTAATAATTAAGCTTAATTGAAAAAATCGCTTTTGAAGCTTTTTTGAAAAATTTAATTCCTTATTTTGTACTTTTTAGTAAACAAAATGGCAGATATTAAATTATTTTTAAATTAAATTTAATTAAATCAACTTAGTTTTTTTTTTAATTGAATAATTTAAATATTATTTATTTAACTAATCAATAATAATTAATTAATTATTCAGTTACAATATAAAAAATTTTGAAATTTTGTAAATTTTAAAAATTAAAAAAATAACAATTAATTTTTGAGAATATTTAAAGCTACAAACTTTCAAAAATTATCAACATTTTTATTTTTTTTTTAAATCTCTTTAGAAGCATTTTAGAAAAATTTAAATTAATTTTTTAATTTTTTAAAATTTTTAAATTATTAAAAAAAAAATTATAAAATCGGAAACAATTTTATAAGTTGAGCTAGCCTAATTTAAAATATTTATTTTAATTTTTAAAAATATTTTTCTTATTTATTTTTATTTTTTTGGTTAAAAACCTCCTTAACTATTTCTCATTAAGGATAGGAAGAAAAAGAATAATTCGTGGTTTGCAAGAAAAAAAAACTTTTTTAATGTTGTTTGTGACTTTTTATTAAATAATTAAAAATTTAAATTATTATTACAACTTCGATTGTGCAATTTTAGTGTTTTACGTGAAAAAAATTAAAAAACTTAAAAAAATATTTTCCCTTTTTCCGAAAATCACAGAATTCGTGAGAATCAGACTTGAATAATAAATTTTTTTTTCACGAGTTTCAATAAAAAAATTAATAATTTTAGCGAAATAAATCAATAATCGGCTACAAAAAGGGATCAATAAGTGGAATAGTAACAGTAAACACAAAAAAAAATAGAAATAGGATAAATTTTTTAGTTTGTAAGTGAATGTTGGGAAGTATTTGTACATCTAATGACTACTAGATAGTTAGGTTAAATATTTAATTTGTAGATTTTTTCCGTTGAAATTTAACTTTATTCTGGCTTCGTACTTTTTTTGTTGGTATAAAATGCATTGAATAGTATTTCTATAGGTAATCTAAGACTAAATATTAGACATAAAAATAATAAAATAGGAGATGAAATGAAAAAAAAATTTTTTTTAATTCATTAAAAGTCCGGAAATTGAAGAATTATTTTTTTTATTAATTAAAATAATTAGCAGCGGTCAAATAATAACAATTTTTTATGAATTATCGTAACAAATACACTAACTTTTTGTACAAATTATAATGGAAACATCAAATATTCAACTAAACGTTACGTATTATCACCGGAAAACCGTCACCATGGGTCTGTTTTTGTTCGTAAGAAACATTTTTTTGCGTTTTTCTGTGGATCTATGACCCGAATTCAGCTTTGCTTGCGTCGATTGGTCCAAATTCGAAGGCACCCCTGCCATCAAATTGCAAAAAGTATTCGTGATAGGTCCATAAACTCTTGCGATGTGACACGGTGAAGAGAGTTATGCCTACTTTACGGCAATATTGGTACATTTCACCTAAAAAATTCATCAAAAATTAATTTTTTCTCAATTTTAAGGCTTAAAAAGCTTACCTTCAACATCGACACTGACAGCAGATGTACATTCATCCAAAATCGCAAATTGCGGATTGTGATAGAAGAGACGCGCCATGGCAATTCGTTGTTTTTCGCCGCCACTCAGCACGTCAATCCAATCTTCAATAGCATCCAAGCCATTTTCGCGCACTTTTAGATACGATAATTGCACAATTTCCAAATAACCCTCGAGATCGGCATCAGTTTTGCCTCTTCGTAACATCTCCTCGTGCGTATGCGGATAAATAATTTGATCGCGCAACGTGCCAAGTGTCATGTACGGCCTTTGTGGAATGTAAAAGAGTTTTCCGCGTGGCGGTTTTATGACTTTGCCGCCCCAGCTGGGCCATAATTCGCCCAAAATGCGGAACAAGCTAGACTTTCCGCATCCATTCGGGCCACAAACGAGCACATTCATGCCGGATTTCACCTCGAACGTGAGTTCTTTGACCAAAACATCGCCATTTGGCGTCACAAGCGGGACTTTTTCGAAGTGAATGACGTTATCGCGATACGCCATGACGCCTCGCCCCGGTCCAATTTTGCTGTCGGCAGATTCAGAGTTGCTTACCATCGTGCGTTCGTAGCGCCCGTTGTTGATGTCGTTCAGAACTTTGATGAGTTCTGTCATACGAGCCGTAAATCCAGCAAGACGACTCATTTCACGACCTGCTAACACTAAACGCCCAATGGCTTCTGCCATTTTTACTAACATTCGACCGAAAATGTAGTAATTCTGGAAGAAAATTGAATTTTTAATCGATTTCAGGTAAAAAAAAATTGGAAAAAATTACCTTTAACCGCTCTCCCTCAACTTTACTGGCAAGAACGGGATGATCTTTGATAAAGAATGGACGAGAAACTGCCCAAAATCCAACAATTGTAGCAATATCTTTAAAAAAAAACAAAAATTATTACAAAACTCAACCAAAAAAATCATAAAAAATCTTACATTTCGCTACCATATTGTCAATAATTCCCATTCCAACGCGGAATTCCAAGAATTTCCGAATGTGCGTCGTTAATTTGTTAAAACTCGCCAACAGAGTCAACTTTTCCCGGTTATTTCCTTGATAAAAAGCCACTTCTTCAGCATTTGTTATCAAACGACTGTTCACATAACTACAAAAAAATTAATTTTTCATCAAAAATCGCCTAAAAACTTAAAGAAAAATAATTTTTACCGATATTCTCCCTCAAGTTTCTGCTCTTGCACTGTCAATCTTCCCGTAGGACGTCTCAAATGTGTCAAAAATACACCCGAAACGATCAAATAACTAATGAGAACGGCCGGCGTCTCAAATCCAAGCGCTGCTGTGACACGATAAACGTAAATCATGACATCCATGAAGGGTTTGCACATGTTCGAGTACAAGTCACATACGCTATCCGAGAATTTTTCAATGTCTGTCGTCAGCAATTGATCCGGATTGGCAATTCTTGTGTCTAAATTACTCATTTTATAGTAAGTGTACCCTCTGAAAAGTCAATTTTAAATCAAAAATTGGTAAAATTTTCATAAAAAAAAGAAAAAAACTCACTTTAGATACTCATTGTATAAATGCTTCGTTAAATTCGTTCTAAATCTAAGCTTCAATTCACCTATGCTCCATCGCAAGACGTTATTAACCACAGCAATCTATAACGTACCGCGGTAATTTATGTAAATCAAGCAGGAAATTTATATTTTTCTACATACCAGTGGCAATGCGGCAAAATATCGCAGCAAAGCTTTCTGAAAACCGGGCTTGTGCATCGTAATAATGGTACTTTCGACCTTTGTGGCATTCGAAATCATCCAAACGTCGCTGATGGACCGAGCAATTAATGAAGCGGCAACCGCAATTAGCAATCCGCTCTCGACACTCCATGTTCGCGGGATCAAAATTCCGAGTAAAAGCCTTAATTGACGGAAAAATTCGGCATTCACATGGGCTTTTATCGTCTTCTTATCTTTTTTCTCTGTGATACAATACTGAATTTGGTCCTCAGGTAATGGTTTCCTGCAATCGATTAAAAAATCATCAATATTAGGTGACTTGATGAGGTATGACAAAGCGAAAAATTCAAAATTTCGCTGATTTTACATAAAAAAATAAAATAATTTTTGCAATTTTTCGTAAATTTAGCATTTTTTTATAGTTTAGTTCCCTTTTACGGCATTATCTGATCAGACAAAAAATGATAAGCGACGACAATGAACCAAAAAGTAATTACTTGTCATCGAAATTCTTGTCTAAAGTTGTTATCAGACAAAAAAATGGATTTATTACTTAATATTTTGTGATGAAATGATAAGAAGGAGGGCTTAAATCGATCATCAGGAAGCACATCTCTTCAACTTTGATCTATTTTTCGAACAAAGAGATAATTAGCATGTGAACAAAAGCTTAATTGCCGCAAAAAATTCAAATTACAAAATTTTTCAAACAAATTTTGACCTATAATCGTGCGTTCCAAAGGCGTAAAGTCCATTGAAGCACGAAAAAAATTAAGTTGGAATTAATTGCAGCGTCATTATTCCAGTTTTGTCTTGTAACTGAAGAACGGAAAAAGTCAAGGTAACTCGAGCTGGTTCTGAACAAGTTTTTTTTTTCGGGCAATTTTCGATGAAGTCAACAATGTCGAAGTGAAAGTACCAAAAAGCTTGCAATAAGTTGTGTATGAAAGCGATGATTATACGGTTGTTTGGCGTTTTTTTTTTACCCATATACGCGTCTTACACAACGCGGCATAGAGTTAAATAAATAAAGTATAATAATAGTTATTACACAATCGCACCGTGGCTACGGCAAAACGCGATAGATAGTGCTTTAATTGTACTTTGATCGCCTCACCTTTTGTGAGTTTGTCTGCCGTAAATGAGGATCCAGGCGCTTGCCACGATGCCTGCCGCACACAGCACGGAATTTTGGTTTTGGCTCACGAATTTGCTGATGTTGGGAGCCATCTTCCTTTGTTTTTTTTTCCTTTTTTTTTTGTTATTTATGCAAATCTGTCTCTCTCTTGTTTATTTATTTCTTTCTTTTGCAACCTTTTTTTTTCGTCTCCTCCTAATTTTTTGTGTTTTCGCTGGAGTCGTTAATTTATTCCATATTATCTGTGCCGAGAGGACAATTTGCACAACTTAACACCTAATAATCTCGCGGATTGTAAAATATTAATTAAAAATATCGGAGGAGCGACGATTTTCCATCCGCTTTCATGAACTTGAACACTTGGAATGGTCAGTATGTTGCCACAGAGTTCGTACACCTGTTCGCACAGTGTTCCGAAATGGAAATTTTATAAAAATTTTGCAAATTTTTTTCATAAGAAATTGAAAAAAATTTGAAAATTGAAAATTTATGGTAATTTATGAAAAAATTACAAAGTTTATAAGAAATCTTTTGATGAATTCAAAATTAAAATTTCTTAAAAAATATTTACAGAAATGACTTTAAATTATATTCATAAAATTTAGTTAATTTTATAGTTAATTTAATAACTTTTTTTTAAAAATATATTTTCAAAATATCAAAATAAAAAATCAATATTTTTTTTCAGATTTCTTTTGAATTAAGATATAAATAGTTCAATTCGTCATTATTGAAGTTAATATGAATAAAATTTTTATAGTTGTTTTCAAATAACAAAGGACAGTTCTTTATGAACACGACAAACAAGAAGTCGTTCCGATCATATTGCAATGATTGCTCCTGTGCCTTGACAATTTTTTTTAAATATTAGCTGCGATATGGATTATATCAAAAATTCATCATATCAAATCCAGAGCTTTGAAGACAGTTTATCAAGGTAGATGCTGTTGTTCCATTATTCATTGGGTTCATAATTAATATACTTTAAAAGCTACTTCTTTTTTCATGATGGGGTTGAAGGTGTAAACTATTTAGTCGATTTTGTGTTTTTGTTTAATGTCAATTCCGGTTGTATAGTTTGTATAGCTTTTCGTCGTCGTTTTAAGTATACCACAGTCTCAATTTTCTTCGCTATTGTATCTCTAGTTTTGTGAATTGTTTGAATACGATATATTTTTGAATACGGAGAAATTTTCTCTGGTTAGTTTGATAAAAGTTTTATCGAATGGCGACTTTCCAACATGTTCATCGACGACGTTTTTCATGTCAATTAAGATTTTAGGAAACTCTTTACGATTTTGAACGCAATTTTCTATTAAGAATTACTTTTTCTTATTAAATTGACATCAAAAAATGATATTAATTAAATATGAAATTTTCATTCTAAATATGAAACTTATATCAAATTCATAACTACAGATAAAAAAATTCAAAAATTATACTCAAAAGTACCTTTAACAATTTGTGTCAAAATTTACATGATATTTGCTTGGATTTTCGATTTTTGAAAAAAAATTTATATCTATTTGATATTGAATTTTGAATGTAAAATTAAAATTTAATATCTAATTAATATAAATTTAATATCATGTTAATGTAGAATTAGTATGAAAAGTATTAAAAAAAAATTGGAGAAAAAAAAATTTTTTTCTTGAAAATTTCTTCTCTACATTTGTTTTTTTTTTATCCAAAAGATTTTGTGATCAGAGTTATTTTTACAATTTAATTTTTTTTTTGTGAATTTCACTCATTTTTACTTTTTCGAAAAAATTTGCACTAAAATTTGAAGAAAAAATTTACAAAATTAAAAAAAAAATTTTTAAGAGAAAAAATGAAAAATTCCAGAACACTGTGCTTCATACCCATACACACGCCTTCCATAGATAGCGTAATGTCAAAGTCCCGTATGACGATAGTTGACAGCTCGAATCGGTAGTCGCTCCTTAAAATCTTTGCAGCAGACGAAAAATTCCCGTTTTCCCCTAATAAAATAGTGTAGAAAAAGAAAACAAACAATGCATATCGCATCATCGATACAAAAAGTTGTTTGCCAATTATTGCTGGTAAGATATTCGCTGCGAAATTTCCGTGATTTTGTCATTTTTCGATGACAATTGTCGGCATTTAGCGACGGAATGAATGTGAAAATGCCACGACATTCTCTTTTTCTCCTGTAAATAAACGCATCGAACTGTGACTGGAAAACGCTGTGATAACAAGTGACCTTTGTAACGATTTCTTTCGATTTTTTAGTTGTACTTGTTCAGTTGTTCCGTGGATGGCGAGACAAAGGGAGCAACGCAATTGACGAATCAAAATATTGATCTTACATTAGGTGAGTCGAAAGTTGTTTTCTCGTAGTTTCTGTTTTAATTTGAATTTTTTTTGTAGCAAGTCACGAGCTCGTTTTCATCAACTTTTACGCAGAATGGTGCAGATTCAGCAACTTATTGCAGCCGATTTTCGATGAGGCAGCGGATAAGGTGCGTGAAGCCTTCCCCGAGGCGGGGCGTGTTGTGATGGGAAAAGTTGATTGTGACAAGGAAAGTGCTGTCGCATCGCGTTTTCATGTCACAAAGTACCCCACGTTGAAGGTAATTGTCAATGGACAGCCCACAAAGCGAGAATATCGCGGGCAACGCAGTGTCGAGTCCTTCGTGGAATTCGTGAAGAAACAATTGGAGGACCCAATTAAGGAATTTCACAGTTTACGCGATTTGGAGACCCTGGACGACAAAAAACGCATCATTATCGGGTATTTTGATCGTCGGGACCAAAATCCGGAATACACGAATTTTAGACGAGTAGCTACTAATTTGAAAGATGATTGTCAGTTCCATGTCGGATTCGGAGATGTTGTCTCTGCGATGCATCCTCCAGGTGAGTCATCCAATTTTTTTACGATTGCATGCTTTTTACTAATAAATTTTTTTGAACATTGCTTACTAACATCCAGGATGGAGTAAAAGTAAATAATTTTTTTTTCTGTAAAAAATAAAAAAAATTTTTATCACATTTTTTTTATCATTTCAAGGTCACCCAATCGTTGTTTTTAGACCAGATGTAGCGATATCGCACGAAAACGACGAAACGTTCGACGGAAAATTGACGAATTTTGACGAGTTGATGGTTTGGACACAGACCAAATGTGTCCCATTGGTGCGTGAAATTACCTTTGAGAATGCCGAAGAGCTCACGGAAGAAGGTTTACCATTCCTTATCCTCTTCCATGCTCCCGATGACTTTGAGTCGATCAAAGATTACAAGGCGATTGTTGAAACGCAGCTCATTGGAGAGAAACGTAAGTCCTGAAACCTAAAAAAAATCGAAAAAAATTAAAATTTTTTTTTTTTAGAAAACATCAACTTCCTCACTGCCGATGGCAAGCGATTCGCTCACCCATTACATCATCTCGGCAAAAGTCAATCTGACTTACCTTTGATCGCGATCGATTCATTCCGTCACATGTACTTGTTCCCCCGATTCAAGGACATCTACCAACCCGGCAAACTGAAACAATTCCTCCAAGATTTATATTCCGGCAAATTGCATCGCGAATTCCATTACGGGCCTGATCCAAGTGACAATAATGCCATCGAAGGCGGTAACGACGATGGATCACGTAAACCAACGACGCCGCCAGAATCAACCTTTAAGAAACTCGGACCCAGCAAAAATCGTTACACATTACTGAAGGATGAATTATAAGAAAACACACAATTCTAAGCCAATCTCGTAGGAAAAACAAATAAAAAAGTATGAATGTTGCTGAATGAGGTGACGAATGCATTTAGAACAAACACCGGATTTTATTTAGGAAATTTTTTTGATGCACGCCTTTTTTCGTTTAACGTGCTTCTTCGTGATTCTTTCGACGGTTTAATTAAATTAATTATAATTATTATTATCGAGTTACTTGATGATATTTGATGAATATCACACATTTTCAAGTTTTTGGTCAGTTATTCTACCTCTCTTGTCGTATTTCATCTTGAATTGTAAAGTATGTTAGTTTTAGATCTGTAAAAAAATACAATGTGAGTCAATAAAGAGCGAAAGAATTTTATGAAAATTATATTTTTAAAGAAATTTTAGTGACTTCTGAAAGTATGCAGTTGAATCCATTTTTTAAAAAAAGTTTTAATTTTGCTTCTGTGATATGCAATGAACATTTCATTACATTTTTGAAGATTTTTCCTGTTTTTCAAGAGCTTTTCGTAAATTTTTCTGTACTAAAATCTTTTGAGATTCAATACTTTCGAAAATTTTCATTCAAATTCAAAATTTAATGAAAAATAAACTTAAAAAAAAAAAATATTCCTGAAAGTATGCAATTAATATTAAATTTAGAAAAAAAATTCAATTTAGTATTTCTATGATATGCAATGAACTTCTCATGACAATTTTTGAGTTTTTTCCTAATTTTACAAAAGTTTTTCGTTTATTATCTTAATAGACTTCAAAGTTTTTCAATAGAATGTCAAATTAATAGAAAAATAAACTTTAAAAAAAAATTTTTTGAAAATTAAAAAAAAAAATTATAATTGCTTCTGTGATATGTAATTAACTTTACATTACATTTTTGAAAATTTCTCTTATTTTGCAAGAGTTTTCGTAAATTTTTTCTACTAAAACCTTCTAAAATTCAATATTAATGAATTTCAAAAGAAATTTAAAAAAAAATTAACCCTGAAGTTGAACCAAAGCGTTACAAAAATAAGAAATTTTGAAGTTTTTCGTTAAAATTTCTCTAATTTTTTTTGTAAATTTATAAATATTTTTATGAAAAAATTATTTTTTAAAAAAATATCCCTTAAAATATGCAATTAATTTGATTTAACAAAAAATAAATTTTGACTCTTGTGATATGCAACGAACTTTACATGACATTTTTTGATATTTCTTCTGATATTCCAATTATTTTTCATATATTTTCTGTACTAAAACTTCTAACTTTGAATATGAATCTATAACTAAAAAATATAAAGAAATTTTATGCTGAAATTGAATTTAAATTCAAAAAATTCAAGATTTCATTAAATTTCTCTATAAAAAATAACTGTAAATCCGATATTTCATCGAAAAAAAGTTGAGATTTGTGTTCGAAGGAAAATGTTAGCGTTGTGTTATGGCATTCGGGCGTGATTCCGTTACACAATTCTCAAAAGTTCCCCTTTGAGGCGTCAGAAATTGTGAAACATTGAAAAAATACACAACAATCCTCGAACTCAATGGTCTTAAAATCGCTTTTGCAGTGCAAATAAAGCCCCCGCAGTCCCTTTTTTCCTTTTTAATTTCTTTATTTTGGTTTACACGCGACTCTCAGATGTATGATGATTAATGAAACATTATCAAACATAGTGAATTCTGTAAGTTTTAATGCGCAAAACGTTCTACCACAGCAGCAATCGCAACAACAACAAATAATCAATTTTATAAATACAAAAAAGCAGGCAAGCCAAAACTCGAATAAGAACTCAATAAGTGTTAATGGACAGAATAATGAAAGTAGTAGTTGGAATGGCAGCACGAAAGGTGCCGCTGGCAAGAAACGATATTTTTGTGATATCTGTGGGCAAGCTGTGTCCGCGTTCAGCAGCATAAAGCGCCACAAAGACGCTGTGCATTTCAAAATAAAGAAAAAGTTCAAGTTACGCGAGTGTCCCGTGTGCTTAAAGAGCTTCTTTCAGCTGGCAAAACATATGAAAATTAAGCATCGCGATTCCAAAGTCAAATGTACCATTTGTGAGCGCGTACTTAGTTGTTCGTTTTCCTACAAGAGACATTTGAAAAAAGTGCACGGATTTTTCAAGGATTCCGATTCGAGTCAAATTGCACCCGAACCCATCAAAATTACGAGCAAAGACAGTCAAGACATGGATTATTCGTACCCGTATAGTCACAATAGTAGCGGCAGCAAAAAGTCATCGAGCTCCAGCAGCAATTCGTCACACAATTCGAGCTCGCATTCGTATCAAAGTCCCTCAGCAGGTAAATTTTCCCCCGAAATTTTCATTTTTTAACAAGATTCAAGTTGAAAAAATTTTTCAGCATACGATCCGGGAATGATGCTATCACGTTTAATGGTCGACAACACATCACCGATGGATTTTAAACACGACTGGATGTCCTATGCACCTCCCTTTGTGCCATTCAAGAAGCCCTTTGCCACAGATTATACCGCCGGCGCATCCAGTCATTCCAAATCGACGGGCATGATGAATCCAGCGTTCGCCCATTCGGCATTCGGCAGTCCCGAAAGTAACGCTGCCCTCAATTCGTTCTATCCAACCAACTATCCTTTTTATCCGGCCGCCGCAATTGATTCTCAACGTACCGCAGGCACCTCAGCGAATGCCGCAAGCGCCAAAAACGAAGCTGTCAAAGACTTGTCGCAACTTTTGGGCATCGAAGGCGCCGTCGAAGCAAGTTACATTCATCCTAGTCAAGTGTCAGCCGGTACTAATTCCGAATCCGGGGCAAATAGCGGCGGCAGCGGACCTTCCTCAAACACAAATGCCTCAAACACGAACCCGAATGCCGTCATTTGTAGCATTTGTAATCACAGTTTTCGCGATTCGTCGTCGTTGCGGCGTCACACGAAGTCAAAACACGCCAGCAAATTCGAACAAATGGAAAATTCGAAGCAGCAACGGAAAAAGTACAAATGTACCGTTTGTAATATGCATCTTAGCTGTTCCGGATCCATTCAGCGACACATGCGACTTATGCACAACAAAGTGGGCGATCAGCCAGGACAATCCGCAGCATCGAATCCCGATTATCAGTACACCTGTAGCGTCTGTCAGCGCAGTTTTATGAACGAAATTTCGCTCCAGCGACACTTTAGCTACCATCGCAAGAGCAAAGAGGTCCCCGATGGCAAAAGTAGCAACAATACGTCGTCAAATACGGCGCCCGTGAATACTTACAACACTTGTCCGCCATGCGATAGGGGCTTCGAGAACAGTTGGAGCTACGAGAGACACATGTTGACACACCCGAATTCGCCGCACTCCGCATCAAATCCAGCAGGTAAGGTAGGTAATAAGTTAAGTTTAAGCTTTGGAGGTCTGAAATAAGTAAAAAAAAGTCTCATTATTGGTCGATGTTGTACTAAAAAAAAAAAACCCTTTGCTGTTAGATTCAAAATTAAATTTGGGCAAAAAATGAAAAAAAAATTTTTTTTAAAGAACAAATTCCGAAGTAATTTGTTCAAAACACCTTTCGCACGTTCTTTTCTTCTCGCAGGTCTGCACCGTGTGTAATTTATGGGTGACGACCACGATGTCCCTTAAGCGCCATAAAAAATTAAAGCATCCCGATGTATATAACCGAGAAGAACGCCTTCGTACCGAATTGGACGAACGGAAAAAGTACAAGTGCGAAATTTGTGACAAGAAAATCGCTAGTTACAGCTCGTTGCAGCGTCACCACAAACTCGTGCACAATCCGGAGAAGAAAGCCCCGTACGACGAATCTAAAGACAGCTTAAGTTTCCGAAATGGCTTCGATCTCTCGATGGGATCGAGATACCCACAAACTTCGTCCTCCTCCTTCATCCGACAAAAATTCAATAATTTTTAACAATTTTTACGCATATTACTCACAAATTACACACAGACTCACTTATAATTAAAAAAAAATTACTATTTAACACAAACACAGTTAAAAAATATCGATAAACATAAAAATAATCAAATATACTATAGCCATATATTACACAAAAAAATAACATTAGAGAGTGTAGCGATTTGAAGTTAAAAAAGGATGCTTGAAGTGAAACAAGTGCAAATATTAAAACTCTTGTTAAATATTAAATTAAAAAATTATTCTTAGTCAGCTTAAAGCCCCGTTTCGAAAAAAAAACCGAAGATCATTTAGAAAAAAAAAACAAGTTCCTTTGAAAAAAAAAATTGAATCGTACAGAAAAAAAATAAAAATATCAAAATTAACTAATAAATAATAAAAAAATATATTATGAAAAACAAAAAATATGAAATATTAGAATGTAAGGCAAAAATAATACACAACTATGAAATATTTTAGTAAAAAAAATGAGAATATTGTATTTAAATAGCAGTCAAAGAAAAACATTAGAAATAAATAAAGAGGTCAATGTTCACGTTTTATAAGGAACAAAATTGGAATTGGGTTTTTCGAGTGGATAATGGAAGGAATTCAGATTTGAATTTTTTTTTTTAAGCCAATAAGAACTTTTATAAATATTTTCTTATTGGAATCTGATTTGAATTAAAAAAAAGAATTTTTTGGACTTGAAATTTTGTTAATTAGTGTAGTTTTCATATTGAGTATTTGTGGAGAATTTAAATTAAAAATTTGGTAAATTTTTTGGAATAACTTATCACGTAAGTAATTTTAATTTTTTATTTAAATAATTTTTATTAATTTTTTTATTTTATTTTTTTTATGAATTTTGACAAAAAAATTTAATATTTTTAGCAAATATTTGGGTAAAAAGCCAAAGGTAAGTTTCTAAAGTTGATAATTTTTACTTTTTTGATGCATTGATGATTTTAATTTTAGAAAAAAAAATGGTAACTCAAAACTGCCAAAAAATAGAAACTGAAAAAAAATTTCCTTTGACATAGTTTTGTTTTAAAAACTAAATCAAGAGCAAAAAAACTGTGTCAAAAACTGTGTCAAACCAATTTTTGTCAAATCTTGCTCCAAATGGATAAAAATTTGTCAGAGGGCTCTAATTTCTCATTTTTAATCATTTTATAACTCAAAATTGCCAAAAAATTGAAACTGAAAAAAATTTTTTCTTTGACATAGTTTTGGTTTTAAAAACTAAATCAAGAGCAAAAAAACTGTGTCAAACTGTGTCCAATTTTTGTCAAATCTTGCTCCAAATGGATAAAAATTTGTCAGAGGGCTCTAATTTATCATTTTTAATCATTTTATAACTCAAAACTGCCAAAAAATTGAAACTGAAAAAAATTTTTTCTTTGACATAGTTTTGGTTTTAAAAACTAAATCAAGAGCAAAAAAACTGTGTCAAACCAATTTTTGTCAAATCTTGCTCCAAATGGATAAAAATTTGTCAGAGGGCTCTAATTTATCATTTTTAATCATTTTATAACTCAAAACTGCAAAAAAATTGAAACTGAAAAAAA
Organism: Culicoides brevitarsis; assembly: GCF_036172545.1. Lineage (NCBI taxonomy): Eukaryota > Metazoa > Arthropoda > Insecta > Diptera > Ceratopogonidae > Culicoides > Culicoides brevitarsis. Next base: position 32,036,122 of record NC_087087.1, on the reverse strand, counting down.
TTTTTTCTTTGACATAGTTTTGGTTTTAAAAACTAAATCAAGAGCAAAAAAACTGTGTCAAAAAAAAAACTGTGTCAAAAACTGTGTCAAAGCAATTTTTGTCAAATCTTGCTCCAAATGGATAAAAATTTGTCAGAGGGCTCTAATTTATCATTTTTAATCATTTTATAACTCAAAACTGCAAAAAAATTGAAACTGAAAAAAATTTTTTCTTTGACATAGTTTTGGTTTTAAAAACTAAATCAAGAGCAAAAAAACTGTGTCAAAAACTGTGTCAAAGCAATTTTTGTCAAATCTTGCTCCAAATGGATAAAAATTTGTCAGAGGGATTTAATTTATCATTTTTAATCATTTTATAACTCAAAACTGCAAAAAAATTGAAACTGAAAAAAATTTTTTCTTTGACATAGTTTTGGTTTTAAAAACTAAATCAAGAGCAAAAAAACTGTGTCAAAAACTGTGTCAAAGCAATTTTTGTCAAATCTTGCTCCAAATGGATAAAAATTTGTCAAAGGGCTCTAATTTATCATTTTTAATCATTTTATAACTGAAAACTGCAAAAAAATTGAAACTGAAAAAAAATTTTTTCTTTGACATAGTTTTGTTTTAAAAACTAAATCAAGAGCAAAAAAACTGTGTCAAAGCAATTTTTGTTAAATCTTGCTCCAAATGGATAAAAATTTGTCAGAGGGCTCTAATTTATCATTTTTAATCATTTTATAACTGAAAACTGCAAAAAAATTGAAACTGAAAAAAATTTTTTTCTTTGACATAGTTTTGGTTTTAAAAACTAAATCAAGAGCAAAAAAACTGTGTCAAAAACTGTGTCAAAGCAATTTTTGTCAAATCTTGCTCCAAATGGATAAAAATTTGTCAAAGGGCTCTAATTTATCATTTTTAATCATTTTATAACTCAAAACTTCAAAAAAATTGAAACTGAAAAAAATTTTTTCTTTGACATAGTTTTGTTTTGAAAACTAAATCAAGAGCAAAAAAACTAAAAAAAAACTGTGTCAAAGCAATTTTTGTTAAATCTTGCTCCAAATGGATAAAAATTTGTCAGAGGGCTCTAATTTATCATTTTTAATCATTTTATAACTCAAAACTGCAAAAAAATTGAAACTGAAAAAAATTTTTTCTTTGACATAGTTTTGGTTTTAAAAACTAAATCAAGAGCAAAAAAAAAAAACTGTGTCAAAAACTGTGTCAAAGCAATTTTTGTCAAATCTTGCTCCAAATGGATAAAAATTTGTCAGAGGGCTCTAATTTATCATTTTTAATCATTTTATAACTCAAAACTGCAAAAAAATTGAAACTGAAAAAAATTTTTTCTTTGACATAGTTTTGGTTTTAAAAACTAAATCAAGAGCAAAAAAACTGTGTCAAAAACTGTGTCAAAGCAATTTTTGTCAAATCTTGCTCCAAATGGATAAAAATTTGTCAAAGGGCTCTAATTTATCATTTTTAATCATTTTATAACTGAAAACTGCAAAAAAATTGAAACTGAAAAAAATTTTTTCTTTGACATAGTTTTGGTTTTAAAAACTAAATCAAGAGCAAAAAAACTGTGTCAAAGCAATTTTTGTCAAATCTTGCTCCAAATGGATAAAAATTTGTCAGAGGGCTCTAATTTATCATTTTTAATCATTTTATAACTCAAAACTGCAAAAAAATTGAAACTGAAAAAAATTTTTTCTTTGACATAGTTTTGTTTTAAAAACTAAATCAAGAGCAAAAAAAAACTGTGTCAAAAACTGTGTCAAAGCAATTTTTGTCAAATCTTGCTCCAAATGGATAAAAATTTGTCAGAGGGCTCTAATTTATCATTTTTAATCATTTTATAACTGAAAACTGCAAAAAAATTGAAACTGAAAAAATTTTTTCTTTGACATAGTTTTGGTTTTAAAAACTAAATCAAGAGCAAAAAAAAACTGTGTCAAAAACTGTGTCAAAGCAATTTTTGTCAAATCTTGCTCCAAATGGATAAAAATTTGTCAAAGGGCTCTAATTTATCATTTTTAATCATTTTATAACTCAAAACTGCAAAAAAATTAAAACTGAAAAAAATTTTTTCTTTGACATAGTTTTGGTTTTAAAAACTAAATCAAGAGCAAAAAAACTGTGTCAAAAACTGTGTCAAAAACTGTGTCAAAGCAATTTTTGTCAAATCTTGCTCCAAATGGATAAAAATTTGTCAGAGGGCTCTAATTTATCATTTTTAATCATTTTATAACTCAAAACTGCAAAAAAATTGAAACTGAAAAAAATTTTTTCTTTGACATAGTTTTGGTTTTAAAAACTAAATCAAGAGCAAAAAAACTGTGTCAAAAACTGTGTCAAAGCAATTTTTGTCAAATCTTGCTCCAAATGGATAAAAATTTGTCAGAGGGCTCTAATTTATCATTTTTAATTATTTTATAACTCAAAACTGCAAAAAAATTGAAACTGAAAAAAATTTTTTCTTTGACATAGTTTTGGTTTTAAAAACTAAATCAAGAGCAAAAAAAAAAAACTGTGTCAAAAACTGTGTCAAAGCAATTTTTGTCAAATCTTGCTCCAAATGGATAAAAATTTGTCAGAGGGCTCTAATTTATCATTTTTAATCATTTTATAACTCAAAACTGCAAAAAAATTGAAACTGAAAAAAATTTTTTCTTTGACATAGTTTTGTTTTAAAAACTAAATCAAGAGCAAAAAAACTGTGTCAAAAACTGTGTCAAAGCAATTTTTGTCAAATCTTGCTCCAAATGGATAAAAATTTGTCAAAGGGCTCTAATTTATCATTTTTAATCATTTTATAACTCAAAACTGCAAAAAAATTGAAACTGAAAAAAATTTTTTCTTTGACATAGTTTTGGTTTTAAAAACTAAATCAAGAGCAAAAAAACTGTGTCAAAAACTGTGTCAAAGCAATTTTGTCAAATCTTGCTCCAAATGGATAAAAATTTGTCAGAGGGCTCTAATTTATCATTTTTAATCATTTTATAACTCAAAACTGCAAAAAAATTGAAACTGAAAAAAATTTTTTCTTTGACATAGTTTTGGTTTTAAAAACTAAATCAAGAGCAAAAAAACTGTGTCAAAAACTGTGTCAAAGCAATTTTTGTCAAATCTTGCTCCAAATGGTTAAAAATTTGTCAGAGGGCTCTAATTTTGTTGTCTTATCAATTTTTATGATTCCAAAGTCACAAATCCCCCCAAACCGCCCTACAAAAAGTTACAAATTTGCAATTTCATACAAAATAAAAAAAAATAAAAGGAAATCCGGTCCAAAAAAATGTCTCCGATTGTTCAATAAAACATTGAAATTCCCATAAAAAAAATCTCAAATGACACATTACATAATATAATAACAGAATAACAACACTGCCAAGTATCAAATCACAAACATTTTTTTGTTACTCTATCTTTTCATCCTTCAATGATTCTTCAGCTCGTAATGAAAAATCTGCTTCCGTCTAAAAAAAAACAAAATATTGAAATTCCATCAAAGAAGAAAAAATCAACAAACAGTAGCTTATCATGAGGAGGACTCAAACACACTTCATTAATAACTTTCTCTGTCTCTGAAGTTTAAATAAAACCGTTTAAACAAGAACACCCATGGGACGATAAGATAAGACAAAAAAATGTTCACACACTCGTAACTCCTGACAAAAAAGGAGCTTGGCGATACGATCGCTAAAACAGGTGTCCCTTGTTTCTAACAAAATTTATAACAAAACTTACCTGATTTTTGGGTAAAGTGCAAAAAAAAAGATATTCGAAACTTTTATAGACTTGTGAAAGGATAAAATAGCACCAAGGTAATTTGATATCATTAATTTTTTGTTTTTTAATGTTTTATAGTGTCTTTTTTTATTTCACAGAGATCCGAGCGTGGTAATATGAGGTCATGGAATACGAGAAAAAAGGTCAGTTTTTACGTCTTTTGTCTTTAGAAAAAAAGTTCACCCGTACCTAGATGAAAAAAATTGACAGAAAAAGGACGAATTTGAGACTTTTAACCTTCCATAGAAATTACAGACGAAATTCGGTTCGCTCTTTTGATCCTTCAATGTGTTGCGGAATGTTGCACTGACTTGAGGATCTTTGTCGGTACACAGCAGGGGTTTGTCAGCACTTGCAGTTATTTTCTTCTTCTTCGTTCGTTTTGTCTTGAAAAAAAGGTCTTGCAAAAAAAATATCGAACAAATATTGATCAAACATTTACCAATCCCAATTATAATTAATAATAATTATAATTAAACTTCAACGCCGAGTTAACGAATTATTATTACATTTCTTACGTCACCACGAGTCAATCAATCTTTCATAACAATTATATTAATACATACCAATTTAATAACAAATAGACCTTGAAATGTTTGTTACTCAATTTTTTCTGACAGCTACAATTTTGGACCGAAACAAAAGGAAACGATCATCAATTTTCCCTCGGAGGCTTGGAGTAAGTTCAATTTTATAAAAAAACTCTTTTACTTGTTTAAACTTTTTTTTTCACAGATAAAAAGAATTGTTTTCGTCAGTCGAGGTAACTTTTGACCAGAAAAGTCCATAAGTTAATTCTTCGGATACAAAAGGCAAAGTAAGTATTTAGTACGAGACTAAAGAGAGAAAAGAACCATAAATCATCGATAACCAAACAGTATATTCTCTGTTGTGCGATTATTACCAACTTTTCTTCTATCGTCGCATTGAATAGAAAAGCTCCTGCTGCGCGTAAACAACAGTTAACTAGATAATATTTGTTTTGTGTTATGCGTGCCAGTTTTTTTTCGAAAAATTTGAATTTTACGTGAAATATGATTCCTGAAGGCGACTGCTTCTGCTCATAATTACGAGAAATCGCACGACGACACATGTTTTTTATTTCATGTATGTCGCCTTTCCCCGACAGGATTGTAAAAAACTCGAAAAATATAAATCATTTTTCGATCCTTTCGAAAGATTTATTATCTCAATGGTAATTACTTCGTTATAAAAAAAGGATAGACAGAAGACTACCGAAGTCATGTAACTCTTTAATCATAATTAAGTTTAATTTTCATAAAAAAAATACCTCCATGTTCGAAAAAAGGACCTTCAGCTATTTTTTTTAAAACAGAAAAAAAACCACAAACTAATAATAATGAAAGATTATTAGTTTATGGCTGTTCTCTGAAGGGGTTCTTTCCTTTTTTGACCACAAAAAAAAATTATGCATAAAATATTTTAACTTTTGGGAAAAGTCATAATAATCCTTTTTGTTTTGCATTATCAATGGGTGTCAATAAAAGTGTAGAAATATTTATAATAATAACAAACAGAGAGAAAAAAATATGTTTCGAGAAATATTTAGGTAATAGATAATTCCTTTATATGCTGACACAAAAGGATTGGATAAAGACCATGAAATTCGGATAAGTAAAAACATCTTTCCTTTTTTCGACGAAACTGACTAAATAAATATGTACACACAAAAAAAATGAATTTTATAAGATCCGAAACTAATTCCTTAATAGGTTCTCTTTTGATGGACGTTACACGCTATTTCAGCTCGATTTGATTTTACAATAAGGCACGATGACGAAGAATTCATTATTTTGAAGGATATTGGGCACGATTTGGAAGACAATGGAACGGCGTGCGAGTAATTTTTATTCAATTTATTAATTTGGGAGGATTGACCTGTAGAGGAGTTGTGAAGGATGATGAATTTTTCTTATTTGAAGAGCGACAAGTATCAAGGAAGTTTGAAATATGGTAAGTTTTGTTAATTTTTTCCTAAAAAATATTTAAAGTATTTAAAATTTACAGCAAAGATTCAATATATTAAAATAGGAGCTTCAATAAGAGGATCATCTGGTTTGCTTTGATGGGAAAACTCTAGGTTCTATACATCATATCATATTCTGAAGTGACACTGCTGACACAATGCTGCCAATGCGGAAAATACGCACTATCACTAATCCAAAAAATGTAAATCAAAAAGCCATGTATTGAAAAATAATATCTAAAGTAAGAGCTTTGACTTTGAAACTAAGTCTCGTCCCAGTAGATCACACTTTTTGACGAGCCAAAACTTAAGAAACAATGCAAATTTAAAACCATGACAAGAAATACCATACAATGAACAACAATCAGTTTGGTACAGAGATGTCAAAGCAATATAAAACAGACTGTGATAGTATTCAAGAATTTAAAAGAAACGCTTTGAATTATGTTAAAAGTGCAATAAATGTGAATGTTTAAAAGTATACCTTGCCCAAAGCATCGCAAGAAAGACTTGACATCAACAACATCTTTAAAAATCCTCTGAATCTCTTAACAGAAATGATAAAATGGGTTGCACAATGGATCTGTTCGTTGCATATAAGTGCTGAGCTTTTTGGATGAGAAGCTCATTCGCAAAATCTGATCTGATCTGAATGATCTCTACCCAATATGTCGATCTTTATATGTTAGAGACGAGTTCCAAGTTTGACAGAAAGTTCAGTTGGATTACCTCTAATTAATTTTTATGTTTAAATTTTCTTTTTGACTGGACCTCTGTGTTATTCGATCGATTGTTTTACAATCAATGATGATTTTTTCAAGAAGTTGATTTCTGTAAAAAAGAAAACTCAAATTGTTAAAAAAAAAATTGTTTAACAAATTAACAATCCGTTATTGTCAATTATATTCAAAATATCTTGAATATCATGAATATAAGTTGAAAATTTAACCTACATATACTTACATTAGGATCTTGAAATCCGAGGTTGAACCATTCATAACTACCTAACCTATATAAAATAAAAAAGATATCTTACTTATTTTGAAAAAAGTTAATTTTTCACTTTATAAAGAAATTTAATAAACATAATTAGAAAAAAAAACATCAAGATAAAATCAAAATGCGATAAATATCGACTAAAATCTTAATGAAAATCATATCGAATAATCCAAAGATTTAAATTTTAATGCAATTAATTTCATTCAGATGAAATCTGCAAAAAATCATCTTAAGGAAAATATTTCATTACAAAAATTTTACATAAATATACCGTGAAATTCCAAACATTCCTTAAACAGTAAAATTTTTCATACTCCGTGCCACATATGCGAACATAAGTAAACCAGAAAATGTAAGTTCAACCATTATCGTCTTTCAGTTAAAATAAAATGATAATAATAATGTACAAAATAAAAGAGGAAAAAAATAATCATCAAAAACGGTTTTAAGTATAGTATTTTCAAGAGATAATGATATAAATAAAAGAGAAAGAAGCAAAGAGCAAAAAAAACTAAGAGCACGCTTTTCTTGCTGACGAATCTTCATTTGCTACTTTATAATAATAGGGTCTCTGATGCTTTTTTTATATTATTATTTTTTGTTGTTGAGCAAGTAAATAAACGGTAATGTGTGAGATTGTAATGTTATGGATTTAAGTAAATTAACCCTGAGCTCTGTTCTGGATAAGTTTATCAACATTGCATATTTTTGCGCAATTGTATGTGTTTGTGTTTGTGTGTGAATCAAATGAAAATTAAATACCTACAAGAGATTATCGAGAGTAATAATTATGCCACGCCTAGCATTAATTTTCATTGGACCATCTTGCACACACTTTCACATCAATTGCGCGCACAGTACCGATTCCTCACACACACACACACTCCGATCATCGTCATCTCTTCTTTACTTTGAAATTTCTATTAAAAGTCGCTTCTACTCTTCTCTATAATCACAACGCATGTCAGAGATGCCCGAAATTCCGTATATGTAGTGTACAGCATAATGAAAGGATCGCTTCTAGCCCGATGTTGATGTAGTGGTAAAAATAAATATGTATCACCATAGTATTAAATACATGTTACACACCATACTATTATAAAATACTTTTCTTTTTCCCCAGTGTGTATGAGGCGTTGCGTGTACGTGTGTGTATGAGTATGTGTGTGCGTTCATATACAATATAACACACGAGGACGACAGTCTTAACAAAAATAAAATCAAAATCGATTTAGTTTGATTTTGTCTGTCGTAAATGCTATATAGATAAATACTGCTTTGTAGTGAAAAAAAAGTCTACATGTCGTTACACCACATAACATATATTTTAAAATAATAATTATAGAGATTATTCGAGACTTATTACTTACTTATTATTACTACTTTGTTAATATCTGTGATTAAATGATGCGTTTTTATAATAAAACGTTCGACAACAATTTTTCTGTCTCGCAACTATAATTAACGTGATTTTCGTTACAAATATCATTCCTTAAAAAAAAAATATTTTTTAAATTTTTTTTGGAAAAAAAAGTGAAATTATTAAATTTGTGAAAAAATAAAAAAATATAATTTACAAAAAAAAAAAACTAAATGAAAAATTAAAACTGTTGAAAAAATTATTTAAAAAAAAATATAAATGAGTTCTGCTGGATATTTACAACTTCCGCAATATCAAACTTCAAAGGTACATAAAATTTTAGAAAAATAAAAATAAAAAAATATTTTAAAATAATTAAAAAAAAAAAAAATTAAAAAACAATTTTTAAAAATTTTATTTAAAAAAATTAAATAAAAATTTTAAAAAAATTTAAATAAATAAAAAATTATTTAAAATTAAAATTTAAAAAAATATTTATTTAAAATAAAATAAATAAAAAACAAAAAAAAATATTTATTTTATAAAAATAAAATAAATTTTAGTGAAAAAGTGAAAAATCATAATTAAAAATCTAAAATTATTTTTTTTTTATTTGAAAAAATTTAAACAGATGCCTACCTTGAATATTCTGCCATACCAATATCCTCCTCAGCCATCATCTGTTGGTTCAATCGGATGTTCTACAGGCTCCGCAAGCATCTCACCAACACAATCTATTCCCTCAACTGGAAATGCAAGTCCTGATGTCTCAACTTCATCCACTTATAGTTATCCCGGATTTCCTCATTCTTTGGATATTTCATCAAGGTTAGTTAAAAATTTCGTATTTCCTTAAAAAAAAAAAATTAAAAATTTTTAAGAAAAATTTTAAACAAAAAAAAAATTAAAAATTTTCAGACAATCAATGCACTTTTCCTACCCGCAATATCACGGAAACAGCTATTACGATCACAATTCGTGGTTCACGCCAACCGAAACCGCAAATCCCTTTTACCAAAGTTGGCATCACAACGACACGTATCACAACTTGAAGCTCGAGGAGTATTCTTTACCGCCGCAAGTTGCACGTCGGTGTGCTCGTTGTACCTGCCCGAATTGCATTAATGAGCTTTCGGGACTCCCGCCGGTTGTCGGACCCGATGAAAAGGGAAAGCGGCAACATTTGTGTCATATCCCGGGATGCGAAAAGGTTTACGGCAAAACTTCTCATTTGAAGGCGCATTTGAGATGGCATACAGGTAAAATTTTAATTGAATTTTTTAAAAAAATAAAATTTAATTTTTTTATTTAATTTTTTTTTTTAGGAGAACGTCCTTTTTCTTGCAAATGGTTATTTTGTGGAAAACGCTTCACTCGTAGTGATGAGTTGCAGAGACATTTTCGAACTCATACCGGAGAAAAAAGGTAAAAAATTTAATTTTTTAAATTTTTTTGTGTGATTTTAATTTTTTTCAAAATTTTTGAATGATTAGATTCACGTGTCAAACGTGCAGTAAGAAATTTATGCGAAGCGATCACTTGGCTAAGCACATAAAAACGCACGAGAACAAAGTAAAACGTAGCAATAATAGCAAATCGGGCGCCAAAGAAAGCAAAAAGAACGTCAAAGAAGACGAGCAGGTCGTTAGTGCCAGTGATATCGTAATCAAGAAGGAAAAGGAGGACATGTCGAGCTGTACAATTGCGAATAATAACAATAATGATAGGTCAATTTGTGACATAAATGCAGAGAAGAAAAATCAAGAGCAATTTTTGGCACCAAATTACACATCTCCGTACACATCCGCCGCATATTCGTCGAATTTCCAAGCAGCATCATCCTCCCCTTCAAATAATCTGGGAACTAATCACAACAATAATAACAATTTTTCGCCACTTCTTACCGAAAGTGACACGAAAAATATGTTTCCCTCATACAATTCGTCCGCTTCAATGTCGACATCTTCGTTCAACAACACCTATAATCAGTCCCGGGCATCGTTAAGTCCATCCACGTATGCGACAAACAGCAGCTTAAGTCATAACAGTCATTTCCTTTCGCCCGCTTCGGCAACAACGACAACATCCGCCGCAGCAACGACGCCTCAAAACAGCTATCACAGTTACTTTAACGACGCAAATCCGTACTCGGCAACCCATTATCAGCATCATCATGCGGCGCATCACCAAACTAAAAGTCCGTATCATCAAACTCTCAATAACAACTCTTATTACATGACAAATATCACAATTAATCAACTCAGTCCGTTGGCGAGCCCAAATGCGACACGACCTCTCAATAGCACGAATCCAACCTCCTTCGCTGCGCCGTTACATCTCTCAAGGTAGGAAGGAAATTTTTACGTTTCACTCAAATTTAACTTAAATTAACAAACTCAGAGATTATTATGTGCCATTATAACTTACAAAACAGACGACACACAAAGCAATCGAAAAATTTGAACCTCAATATGCTCAATAATAAAAATGAAAAAAAAATATTTTAACGAAAAATTTTCAATTGTAAAATGTTTTAATAAATGTATGAAAGTGTATTATTTATGTGTAAAGTAGTTGTAAATTTTAGTGAAAATTGTAAGAAAATGTAAACGAATAAGTACAAAAAAAACTTAAAATTTGTCTAAATTTAACATTTTATGTCAAGAAATTATATTAATAGATTGAATCCTATTAAAAATTATTATTATTATTATTCAATAAAGTTAGATTAAAATCTATTCTATATGGTCAAGTAAGTTGTTTCGATTATTAATTTAATTTTTTTTATTTTTCAATTGATTATTCACGTGATTCAGTTCAAGGCGTTTTGTTATAGGTTTGAGATAAAAAGGTGAGTCAGTTTCCGTTGGAATTTTATTACATTCATTTAATTTTTTTATATGCGAAATAAATTCATTGTTGTGAACTTAGAGGGATTTATTAAAGTATAATTTTTTTTTTATTTTTTTATTTGTTTGAAAAAATTTTTAAGAGGTCATAAATAATAATTTTTTAAAAAAAAATTTATTTAAATTTTTAAATTAAAAAAAAATAAAATTTTATTTTTTTTTAAATTTTCAAAAATTTTTTTTTTAAATTTATTTTTTTTATGTTTAATTTGAAAATTTTAATCATTAAGAAAAAAAATTAATCAATATTAAAATTCAGTGAAAAATAGTTAAATTTTATTGAAATTAGTTGAATAAGAAGACATTCGAAAAAAAAAACCAAATTATTTTTAAACTTTTTAGTTTAAAATAAACGAAATTTGCAAAAAATAATATGAATAAAAATTTTAAAATGTCAATTCATTAAATGTCAGTTCATTTATTTTGATTTTTTTTACAAATTAAAAGCAAAATGAATATTTTTAAATTATATCATAAAATTGAAAAATAATTTTATAATTTTATTAAAAAAGTTGAAAAATTAGATTTTCTTGAAAAAAAAATTATTTTTGAACAAAATATTAAAATTTGGAAAAAATAATTTCAAAAAAAATCTCAATTCAAAAATTGCTGTTAAAAATTTGAAAATCGCTTATGGCTAATTCAAACTTAAATTTGATAAAAAATTTTACTTATTTTGAGAATTTTTGCAAATTTTAGTAAAATAAATAATTTAATAGAATGAATTGAATTATTTATATGAAAAAGCTTTTTTTATAAATTGATTCGAAAAAAAAATTATTAAAAAATTTTCAACTTTAATTACTATAATGTTTCGAAAAATTTTAAAAAAATTTCTAAAATCTAAAATTTTTTAAAAATTTAAATAGAAAATTAGAATAAAAAGTACTTTAGTCATTTCAACACTTCAAACACTTTTTTTTATCAAAAACTTCCGTTTCCTCCTGAAACGCTTCTCATCGCATCCTTTTAATTCAACCAAGTAATTTCTCCGACATGGATCTCTTCGAAGTTTCTTCTTACCTCCAACTCCTCTTAACAATTTTCCTGACTTCCATCATCATTTTCACTTCTTTCTACTACCACAAACTCCGAGAATCCAAATTATCCGTTATCGCAAGTCTCACAGATCAGTTACGAAGCAAAAAACTCTTCATCGATCAAGCAACTGCTGCTGCGGAATACGACACTTATGACAACATCAATACCCCGAAAATCCCGAATGATCAATATGATCATCTGCAGTTCAAGTGAAATGACGTCGCTGGCGCCTCGTTGTCCCTTTTTCTGCCGCTCCGAACAAAGTGAAGTAATTTTCTATTCAAATACTTTGATCGGTTAAATGTATTTTTGACAGCAATCTACTTAACTCTGGCGCAAATCGATGAAAAAAAAATAAAGTATAAAAGGGGAGAAATATTTAAATTGATCAGCGTTTCATTTAAGGTAGCAAGCAGCTCCTTACAAAATGCAGCGTCATCCAAGTCGCCGTCTGCGGATGCTTAAATCTGATGATACGATACTAATATAAATCAATAATTGACAATTTTGTATCGTAACTGTAATTATATCATCATTATTTAGTGGCAAAAGAAGAAAAAAAAACGCTTTTACTTGTACCGACAACCGAGAGCATGACGAGCAACGTTGATGAACAACCAGGTCATTATCGACTTTGTATCGATTAGTACGAGTTAATGTTCAAAAAAATTATTTTTCGGTAAATATTTTTACCTCTTCTTGATGTTGATCTATTTTTTTTTCTCCGTGCACTTGACGTCGTGTTCGATTAGGCTGATCATCAATTTTTACGTCTTTTCGTTTCATCTTCTTCTCACATCTGCTCGTTTCGGGCCCATCCTAGTTTAGGAAAGAAGAAATTCTATTGTTTATCACTTCTTCTAACACATTCGATGCCTATAATGAAGGTAAGGTGTTTTTTTTTGTCGAACAATAAAACACAAAAGCACATTTGAATCGGCAATATCAGACACGTACCTTAATGGTTCTCTGGTTTGGTTTGATGGCTAAGTGTACCGAATTATGGCGCCACTGTCTTGCGTTACGGTTGTCTCGTTGATTTTTGTTGTTGATGAACGCACAATAGCGCATCCGATGTAGCAAAAGAAATGCTAAATAATAATAAATAAAGGCGCATGAGAAAAAATATTTAATAAATTAACCGATTATTACTTTTTTTTTTGTTAAAGGGCGCTTTCTTTTTTTATTTTTTAAAAAAAAGTAATAAAAAAAATAAAACAAAAGCAATAAATTTCAATATTGAGTAGCTTTCAATATTGATACTAATTTATTACGAATTAGAAAAAATATAAAAAAAGCCGCCTGCCAACTTCTAAAAAAAAGGGAAAAGTGCATAAAAATAAATAATATTTTTGAATTATTACTTTGCCTACCACGATGATCCTGATATTTGTACAAAAATTAAAAAATATTTTCTGGAACTAATTAACGGTTAAACAGCGGCGGCGACGACGACGTCACACCTGTAAAAAAAAGTCTAGTCCTGCGATGGGAAAACATAATAAACTCATCATCATCGTTAATGTTTGAATAAATGATGAATGGAAATATTCAGGTCGTTAAATAATGAAATAAGGCAAAATATTGAAAATTCATGCAACTTAATTGAATTGAATTATATCGAAATATATTGAAATTAATGTTGTATTATCACGCGTAAAAGTAGTAATCACTCGACTCAAATAAAAAAATGCTCGAAGCAAATATTTTCGTAGAAGACACACTTTCTCACCAATCATCACGGCGCTATTGTTTGGATCGTTACACAAATCAATAAGTGCCTAATTTGAGCTTTGTTTCGTAGTTGTTATAAGACACCCCTTTTTTCAAACCATATAAGGCCAATGCTCAATTATTTAGATACGAACTCAAAGAAAGAAAACTTTAATGAAGTCATAATCCTTTCGCTTCTTTTTTTCAATTTGAAAGTCGTTACTGTATCATTATCGTGAGTTTTGATTAAAATTAGCTGGATATTGAGACGTTTTGTTGCGTCGGTTCGTCAAACTTCATTGATCACAGATTTTATGCGATTACAAAGGCAAATGAAGTCATCCATCCGTGTAGTGTGAAAAGTTTTTGTTTTGCAGGGGGAGCGTTTCTTATGCGAAATGATAGTAAAATTCAAACTTTTTGAAAAATCATGAATTTTACGGTATATATCATAAATTTACAGATGATGTAAAAAAAAATCAAAAAATTTTAATTTTTTTTTAAATTTAAAAAAAAAATTAAAATTCTTTTTAAATTTAAAAAAAAAACTAAATTTTAAAATTTTATTAATAAAGAAAAAAATTTTATCAATGTAAAAATTCAGTGAAAAATAGTTAAAAATTTAATTAATTGAAAAATAAGATTTTCTTGAAAAAAAAAAATTTTTTAAACAAAACTTGAAATTGAGAAAAAATCATCTGAAAAAGAGTTTGAAAATGTCAATTTAGAAAGTTAACGTTAAAAAATTTGAAAATCACTCTTTGCTAATTCAAAGTTAAATTTGAAAAGATCTGTGCGATGCGAAGAATTTTACGGGTATATAGGTCGATAATTTACAGATGATGTTGACCAATCAGATTTTTTTTCGTTATGGAGTTCTATGATCTTTGTTTTGTCATTTAGGGCGACGAAAAATGAATTTCACATACATTTTCAAGTTCTCTAAAAATTCTTTTGAGTCAGTCGATGGTGTTACTACTCGCTTCATTTTGTTGTATTCATTCAATCCTCTGTAAAAATTGAGGTCTGCTTTCGTCAGATAGTTTGGCAATCTAAAATCGTTTCTTCTTCAAAGGTCGTAAGGTTGTGATTCGCCCATCATTGTCAATTTTTCTGTCAAGTATTCCGGGAGCAGATCATTCTTGGCTTTGTCGATAAGTTTCAGAGCGTTAAAGTAAACTCTTTGCTTCACGTCAAGTAATTTCGCATCATTAAATTTAACCTCAAAATCTCAGTCTCTGTTTGTTTGGACCCTAAAATTAATCAAATTAGATAAATATGAAAAAATATTTACAAAAAAAACTTACCTTCCTTCTTCATTTCAGTTATACATCTCAAGAAGCCCGAAAATGCTAAAAACCTGAAAAAAAAATAAAATGTTAATAAAATCCAAAAATTTAAGCAATTCAAAAAATATGCGATACAGAAATTTTTCACAATAACCACGCGTTAAAAAATCGCGCGAGGGGTGAAAAGCATTTCAATACTTTGAATTCCTCACATAACTAACGACTAATTTATGGGCATTGATGAACTCCGTAACACAGAAGAAAATCCCATTGATGTATTTCCATGTTGACTCAAAGACACATGCGATTGCCACGTGTCGCTTCCTCTATTTATCCACACATTATAACGATGTGATAATCTGAATGACTAAATTTTTGAAATAATTTCAATGAATGAAAATGTTGTTTCTGATGATTAATAACCCCGAATAAATAAAAATCGACTACTGCTCATTGTTACGTAATTTAATGGTCAAAATTGCGGCTCCATCAATGAACCTCTCCGATGAAGCTATCCCGAACAAACATGCCGAAATGTAATTTTATGTTAATGAAGATGGAAAAAGATAAATCTTAATCATCATCATGATGACGACGATATAAACGAGAGAGATGAAGAGATATTGAGAAGGGAAAGAGTCAAATTCTTCTCAAATATCTCAAACAACACAACAAATCATCAAAGGAATGCTAATCAATTTCAAAAGGGGGCGTCAACTCTCTTTACACTTTTAAATTTAGTGTGTGTCTATAACTCTTTTATTTGTTTATTTATTTTTGGCTTTATTGTCTCTTTTTCATAGTTTGTCGCCTTTTAATACTCAAAATGGGGCGAATGAGACTTGTAGCTGTCACTCAAACATTTTTTATTAGTTGTTATGATGATATTGGAAAAAGGCAGAATTGTTGACAGAGATAAACAAACAAAGACAGTGGGAATTATTTTTTCATTGAAAAAAAAAATCTAATGAATGACAAACAATTATACATCCATGACTTGCGATGAATGAAAAAACAAAAAAAAAATCTGCATTTACATGAATTTTCTACAAATTCAACAAAAATGCCATTCTCTCCAACTCGCGTTTGGCATTTGACATGTCGATGTCGAGTCTATCAGTTGTGCATATAAATAAATATAAACTCTACTTACAATAATAAACACAGGCATGAATAAAACATACGATGCTAGATTTATGGAAAACAGACTTCGTCAGTTGTTGTGCGAAATTTTCCTATAGATAGAATGCGAAATGATACAAGTTGCGGGGACTACGGTGCTTGCTTGAGTGGTGCACTTCAAGTAAAGTGATTTATAGGATAAACACGCCTACATTTAGTCATAGATGTATCCATTTATTGTGTTTTGTATGGTTTTTAGAGAGGAAAATTTCCGTTTTTTCTTTTCTTTTCTTCAACGTTCCAAACATTTGCTTATCTGCCGAGATCGCGTTCCTGTTTTTTATACATGTTACAATCGCTAATGAAAAAAAAAATAGAGAAAAGTTAAAAAGGAATTTCAATTTATTTATTTCTTGTAGAAAAATGTGCAAATTGAAAGGAATTTTTTTTCTAAAATTTCTTTAAAGTCCATTCATGAGAGTTCCCCTCTATTTCCTCGTGTTCCATTCCCCATTGAGAAAGACAGAAAAAGAAAAGTGGAAATAAATCCACTGACTATCATTAATGGTAAATAAAAATAATATTGTCTGAATTATAAGATCAAAATAAAACGCCCACTACTCGAGAAATTTATTACCTTGCTAGATTTCCTCTATGCTCTGTGCGTTGTATTTCCACTCGGTCGTAATGTTTTTTTTTTCGGTTAGATTTTATTTGCCACAACAATATTAAACATCACCCCAATTCACTTTATTTTCTTCTCTCTTTTTTTATTTAGATGTTTATGTAGACCCCTACATCGAACCAGCAGCAAACAAAACCCAAAAGCATGGAAAAACAAGAAAAATTGTTAAGTTATAAAATAAAAGCATTTTGGAATACTAACTAAATGAAATACTCAGTTTAATGCCATTTGGTGTTATATGTTAATCCACATAAATAAAAGTGAGGAGGGTATTGAGCAGACCCTTGGGGAGAATCAAAACACTCATGAATAACAAAAACAACGAACAAATTTGACGGAGACGGTTAGTTAGTTATTTAGTGTCAGAAGTGATTCCAATTAAAATATCGAATGTAATTGACCCCGAAGTCGACCTATTTGCCATCTTATTTAAATATACATTTTTTTTTTCATTTAATGTGCAAAAAGAAACCTCTATAATTGATTTTGAAAAAAAAACTCAATTGATGGTTTGGCTAAAAACACAACTGTTCGAGGAACGTTCCAACTACTGTTCTGTTAAGTTAAAGTATAGTAGGTAAGTATCGATTGCTTTTTTTCTGTGCTACTGTTCAGATAACATTATTTGGATTCAGTTCATTATATTATTATACAGTAGAGTCAAGCATTGATTGAGAACAACTAACGTGCTGCTCATTTATATACAAATTCTACAGGGGGTTTCAAGAATTTTTTCAATGGTGTTCAGTTACCTAAGTTTAGATATTTTTTGTATAAGAAAAAACTCTTAAGCTAAATGAACTGAACTTATTAATTTTTAAATCATATAACAAAGAAATTTTTTCGTTACAGAGAGCAAAGTCCCTTTAAATGAATTGAGAATAGATTTTCAAAAATCGAAAGTAAGAAATGAAGGAAGAAGGCTCAGTCGAAGCATTTAATAGCATCATCGAAAGCATTTAACCAGGTATCATAATTATAATACTATATTTTTTTCAGAACTTTAGTTCGAGGACAAATCAGATAGATGACAAACCACAAACTTAAAGGAAGATGTTGATCAAAAGTTGTAACAATCTTAACAAAGCTTTATTACGGCATTTTACGCACTTTTACTGAATTTTTAAAGTATTTGGGCAATATAATTTATAATAGGAGGCAACAATCAAAAGCTTATAACATAGTCTGCCTACGCGAAACCCGGTCAGCTGCAGTGAGTTTTTGGTGAGCCTTTTATCGCCTTTACTTCAAGACATTCGAGGGAATTCGCCCTGCGTAAATATAAAGAAAGAAAAGCTCAAGTCCAAAGAAAAGAAACACTTATTATGATGATCTAAGAGCCATCCTTGAATAAAAAAATACATGTGTCGAAGACTATATGGTAATTTCTCAAATTATCATCAACGCAAGAAGAAGTTTAAAATTTCATGATATCTGGTCAATAAGTAAAATAAGAAAATTCAAAAGAAATTAAGAATTTAGAAAAGTTTCAAAAATAAGTTTATATCGGAAATTAAGATGTTTTCAATAATAAAATATTGTTAAGAGGATTAATATTATTGACAACTTAAAAAAAATCGAGCAAAAAAATTCTCGATCGAAAGACACATTGAACTCCCTGTACAATAATAACATGACGATATAGAGAGAAATGTTTTCAGTAAAGTGAACCAGATGGTTGATTATATAGCAAGCAGTTAGGTTTTCTATGAAGCATCATCGTCATTATATCCATTATGATTTAATTCAGGCGTTGCGTTTATATCATTCGAACGGCATAACGAGGAAGAAGAGCTATTGGCTCGAACGACAAAAAAGGAAGAAACATCTTGTGGCTTGAGTGACTTTGCCGCGGCGTGCTTAGCTTTCATAACACCATTAATGAGTTTACAGAAGTTGAAGAGTTTACATTCTTCCACGTCATGTCAATAAAATGTTTATCTAGAACAACATTATGCCGAGCATGAACACGACGCACGATGATGATACAGATCTTTTAATGAAACTTTGTGTTTTTTTTTTTTTGTAATTCTCTTTGCTTTCATTAATGTACATGTATTGCGCTTCCATTTAAACTTGAACAAACTATACAATATTAATTACATCAAAAAGCCTGTGTGTAATAAGAAATAGCTTCTGATGACGAACACGACGACGATGCGTCGTACAATTTCATTACAAAACTCATTTCGTTAATGGCTCACATATTTTAATTGATTTAATCAAAACACATATAGAGTTTAATGAAAAGCGACTCCGTTCCGTATTTATTAATTTTTCGTGTTGTAAAAAAAGCTTTTAATGGCGATCAGCAGCAATCAAGATCTTCTTCTCTTTCTCCGTTTTTTTTATACTTTAAAAAAATAAATAAATAATTATTTCTCTTAAAAGCCGTTCGATCACCAATAAAAGAGAAGAACAAAAAAGATCAATAAACAAGGACCGTGTGACCAAATTAATAACGAAACATTTATCTATGAAATCTACAAAGGAACCATATTTTATCCTCAAAATAAATTTTGTTCCCTTGAACCTTGATCAGAACGTATAAGAAAAAAAAAATGCAATATTTATAAATAAAATAAAAATAAAATATGAAAGAAAGACAAACGGATGAACGTTATAATTACAAGGTGCAAAATTATAAAAAAAAAGTTTCATATATATACATAAATGGCATGGATGGAGATTGGTGATGCATAATTCATGCTCGCATTGCAAACGAAGAGCAAAACTTTTTTCTCACGATCCGAAAGGCGCCCTTGACAAAGCAAAACAACATTAGATGCGCGAGAGACAGGATACATGATCGACGAGACCTGCTTGATTTTTCACCGATGTTGATGCGAAACGCAGTCGAAAAAGGAAATCACAACTTTAATTAAAAATTTAATAATTTTTGTTGATCGTTTCTAACATTTTCTTTTGTCTTTGTGGTTATTTTTATTTTGGTTGCGCTTTAATTTTCGCTCCAAGCCACGCAGAAAATCCCCAACAAAACGTCAGTAAATTAATTTTTGTAAACTTTATGCGGTGTTGTCTTCATCATTGAAGATCAAAACAAAAAGAAACTTTTCCCACGACAAATTTTTTTTAAAGGAACCAAAATGACTTTAATTAATTAGTAACGAGTTTCGTCACCATGGAATGTGCTAATGACATAAAAAAGTGAGTCAATTGACATATAACGAGACCATTAGTATAACAACTACATTATTAAATTATTAAAATGAACTCGGACCGCGCAGTAGTCAGTTGTTCCATCATAATTATATTCTTATTAATCACAATTATTTCGCAATTAGACAGACAAACAAACCATACCCAAGTTTAATAGAATAATTTCTAACACACCTTCGATGTGAGTGACAATGATCTAGAAAAGAGGTTCAAATCAACACGGTTAGCAGCAGAAATTACTGCAGTAGGCAAAGTTGCTGACTTGACTTCTTAATTGGATTGCACTTCACGTTCCTAAGCTCACTTTTCGAGCGATTTGCTGCAAATCTGATGCCATTGACGTTCAATTTAATCCACAAAACGATGCGAAAAGCAACGAGATAAGTAAGACAGAAAAATTGTGTTAAATTACAGAAAAATGCGCGAGTTGTGCGAGCAAGACATGGCATGAACCGACAAAATACAATGCAAGAAGAGAAAGAAAAAAGGAGATAAATCGTGAAAATATTCTAGTTAATCGTACAAATATGTATTTTAATGTTTAATTCATATTGTCATGCCATGGTTATTTACGAAGGCACACAAACAACAGTAACAGTTAGGTTGTAAAAATGGTAGCAAAATAAGAAAATTGGCTCCGTTTATCCGTCTAATGATAGTGATTTGCACATCACATTTTATTTTATTTCATTTTAAAGTTACGTACGAACAATTGGAACCATTTGACTTTTTGTGTTTATTTTTTTCTTCATTCTCTTTTTTTTTAGTTCAATTCAGTTCAGTTACTGTTGCGTACATCATCATCGTTTAACTATTATCAACAAAATTGTGGTTATTATTATAATTATCGTTTACTAACTTTGCTCACTCTTCTCCTACCTAAAGCTTAACACCACGTTTTATTGCCTCGATTTAAATCAGAAGCTCCATCCGGGTGTGTATGTGCAGCAATTTCAAGTTGTTTGAACAAAAGAGTTTCCATTAAATATTATTATTATCACCTAGGTTCAAAGCACTTTTATGGGTTAGATAACGTTCATGTTTTGTCTTGCCACACACCCGAAAAATTCGATCAAAAGTTGGATAAAATTAATTATCGTGCGAGGTCCGCAGGTTAACTTCATCAATTTATCCAACAAACAAATAAACATTCGAATACAATCAACAATGACAATTATTTTGTATGGATGTCAAAGTTTACGTGGCAAGACAATGAGCACTATGAGATGGTGATTAATCGTTATTTTATATGTGCTTATGATGAAAGTGATATGTTGGTACAAAGAAATGTTTGTTTGTGATGTTTCTTTTTATAAGAGTTTGAGAAAGTTTAACAATAGACATTTTTTTATTAATAGTTGGTAATAAATGAGAATTTTTAAAAGGAATATTTTTTTTTTAAGAATTGAAGGTTTGAAGATTATTTCACGAAAAAGCAAATTAAACATTAAGAAATTGTATAAGGCATAAATTCAAAATCCAACAATTTAAAAAAAAATTGTAAAATTTTTTGATTTGAAAAGATTTTGAAAATTTTAACCATAAAATTTAACCAAAAATGGCCGGTTTTAGATGTATTTTCATAATTTTTCAAAAAATTTTTCAATTTATTCTAATTTTTGTTTTGAAAATCATGTTTTTTGTAAATTTTGTAAAAATATTTTTTTGTAAATTTTTTTTTAAAATTTTGTAATTTTTTGTAAATTTAAGTTAAATATTTAAAATTTTGTAAAATTTTGTCAAAAAATTTTTGCTCAAAAATTAAAATCATTTGTGAAAAAATTTCGTAAACTTTTTTTTAAATTTTCTTTAAAATTGATTTTAATTTTGTAAATTTTGTAAAATTTTGTAAATTTTGTAAAATTTTAAAAATTTTGGTAAATTTTGGAAAATTTTGTAAGATTTTGTAAATTTTGATAAATTTTTGATAGAAAACTTTTTAAAAGGAAATTTTTGCATATTTTTGACAAAGGCGTTGGATATAAAAAAGAATATGTATTAAATTAATTTCAGAATCTATTCATTGAAGGCAAGCATGGGGAACATTACTACATATTTACATTGAAAACGTCGAGCTATCACGAATTTTCCTGTAATCAACATATTTCGAATGCTTAAAGACAGCAAACCACACATATGATGCACTTAGATACCTCGAAGAGCAAAGGACTTTATGCTCACTAACATCTTGAAATTGATGTCTTTAATTGTATTTCTTAAATTTGAGCATTTGTATACTGATGGTTTTCTTTTGTCTTCTTAAAAATATTCTAATTTTAATTCAAGTTTACAAATGGCGATATGTGACAAAATTCGTTATTTCTGTCAATAAGCTTCGTCTTGTAATTCATATTCTTCGTTCAAAGACCTAAAAAGACAAAAAAATAAAAATTAATTAGAAAAAAAACTTACCAGCCATTTCTAAAATTTTATTCAACTTCCTCGTCATGCTAATCCATTCCATCATTTTAAAGTTAACAAAATATTTTCACACATACCACACTAAATAAAAAAAGTTAACTATTGTTTTCAACGTATTTTTTTTTGTAGTTATTATCAACCACACTCCGGTTACTTTTCTCATAATTTACTGCCAACCAAGTAAAAAAACTCATTAAAGCAAGCAACTTGATGAATTATTAATTCAGTCAAAAAAAAACTTTAATATGCTGTCATCAATCCCTTATACGCACGGCGGCAAGTCTATTTACGTCTTATTTACACCATCGCATAATGAATAGAAAAATGTGTAAAGAAAAAACTCTGCCTGAAAATTGTTGACGTGTGCTCCTCATTTTTATGAAATATTTCAACAAATATGTAAAATGGGGTGACAACGAAAAAAAAAAACCGGGGAAAAAGTAAATAGGTAATTATAAACTTTTTTTTTTAATTACATTGAAAAAATTTTTTCAAAGTTATTTATTTAATTATTTAAAACTTAATTGAGTGACTTGAGGATCCCTCATGGTAAAAGTCGATAAAAGTAAAAAATAACAACAACAACAACAACGTGAAAAATAATAATAATAAAATAATAATGTTTATCGATACACTTCATTTTCATTTCATTTTAATGTTAATAAAAAGTTTTTTTTTTACAAAAACATTTATTTACTGATTCACTCGCACTCACCTTTGCAGCTTATTTTATTTTTATTTTTTTTTGTGTTAAAATATGTAAGTGTTCCGAAAAGCTATATATTTGTCTGGAATTATATTTTTTTATTGTAAAACTTTTCATAGCAATAACTCAAACCTGTAATTAGTCCGGAGAGATATATTTTCGATAATATTTTTTTTTTCTTTTTGCTCTTCAAGAGTCTGATGTTGTATGAAAGGAATATAAATTTTGCAACGAGAAGAACATGAATGGTGGATTTCGGACAGACAGACCTTTTTGCAACGACTAATCGTAATAATACTGTGTAATAAAGAGGAGAGAAGAGACGAAGATGATATTTTGAAAGGCAACAAAAAAAATACCGACCGATCAATTAAAAATAATGTTTCGTTTTTTTAGGGAAGGTGTTTTCTATTTGGTTTGGATTTAATCATAAAACTTACCTTTTATGAAAAATCATCAGAATTTGGCTCAAAATTTCTGAATTCGTTATATTTTTCCTGTTGAACGAAGTTTAAATCCTGAAAAAAAAAATAAAATAAAAATTTAATGAATTTAAATAAATAAAATAAATAATTTTTATTAATAAAATAAATTAATTTAAAAAAAAATAAATTATAAAAAAATTAAAATAAATTAAACAAAAATTAAATATATTAATTAAATAAATTTTTAATAATAAAAATACTAAAAAAATCAATAAATAAATATAAAAAATTAAATTAAATTTTCAAAAATTTTTTTTTTTTATTTTTAAAAAATTACAAATTCATTAAATAATTTAAATAAAATAAAATTATAAGAATAAAATAAAATAAAAAAAAAACATAAAAAAAAATTAATTAGAAATTAAAAAAATAAATTATGAAAAAAATTAAATTAAATTTTAAAAAAATAATTAATTAAAAAATTTAATTTAAATAAATAAATAAATTTTTAAGAATAAAAATACATAGATATAAAAAATTAAATTAAATTTACAATTATTTTTTTAATTTTTAATTTTTAAATAAAATAAATAAAAATTAAATTAAATAAATAAGTTATGAGAAATTAAATATTATTGAAAAACAAATTAAATAATTTAAATTAAATAAATCAAATAAATTATAAGAAATTAAATTAAATTAAAAAAATTAATTTAATTCAAAAATTAATTAGAAATTAAAAAATTAAATAAATTTTAAAAAATTAAATGAAATCAAAATTAAAAATTTAAACAAAATAATAATTTTAATAAATAAATAAATAAAAAATTAAGTAAATTAAAAAAAAATAATTAACTAAAAAAAATAAATAAATCTTTGATAATAAAATAAAACTTAAATAAAATAAATTATAAGAATTCAAATTAAATTTTAAAAGAATAAAAAAATTAATTTAATTAAATTTAAAAATTAAAAAATAAACAAATTTAATTAAATCTTAAAATGAAAAAAATAAACAAATTTTAAATAATTTAATGAATGAAAAGTAAATAATAAAATAAAACAAATTAAATATTTCTAATTTTAATAATAAAAAAAAAATAAATTTAAATTATTTTAATTTTTTTTTGTAATTAAGTAAATAATGAGACACATTTTGACACATTTTGACACCCATGCCGCACGGAACACTACTTAACTAACTTTAAACAACAATAAAAAATCCCTTAAAATTAATTTAAATTACCATTCATTTTCTCGTCAAATAACGTTCAATCTTTCAATACGAACGCAGCAATCCTTATTATCATATAAATTTCACGTGTTTACACAAAAACTGTGTTTTACAACATTTTGATCGTTCTTTGATGGATCTCTCTCCAGCTCTTGTATGCGGAATCGATCGAGTGTTGTTGTGATGTATTTAAACGCATAAATCTGCCTAAGGGTTTCAAGATATATTTTTTGTTGTTGTTGTTGTTTGTGAGTGCGTCGATCAATCGCCTGACAATATTTTGACATGTAAAATAACATGATGAACTTTATAATAATAATTATTAAAAATATAAATGAAACATTTTATGTGAGAAACTTTTTTTTTTGTTCCGTACCTCTTTGCGTAGTACGGACCGCATTTTCACATATTTACTGTTGATGATGATTATTATTATTATTTAGGTTGTAGATTAACATATTAATAATATTGGTTTATTTTTTCTCTTTTTGGCTTGTCGACAAGTGACAGGACTAAATGTTGTTATTATTGCTATTAAAAAACACTTTACCTCTTTATTTTCAGCTTTTTTGCGTTGATTCTTGTGCGACTTGCCAAAAAACGCAAAATTATGTGATGAATGAATGAATAATAGAGTCAAAAGTTATCATTATCCGCATGTGAGCGAAATCTCTGACGTTAAATGGTTTTTCCGTGAATTTCGTGATTTATTTTTGTAGAAATTCAATCGCCAGATCGAAAAATGACACGTGGTACGTAAATGTTGTAATAAATATGGCAAGACAGGAAGTGCTTATTTTTCATTCACCTTTAAGTAACGAGATGCCTTCGTTCCGTTCTTCGTTTCAAAACGAGCAAAAAAAACACATTTCGGTTACTTTACTATTTTTCGTATCAAAAGGCGTTTGATACAAAGCGAATCCCTTTTCTTTCTTCCTTTTTTACATTTTATTTTTTAACAATGGTAATGCGCTCCTTCTGCTCCTATCTTACACATTTATAAATCAATCAATTGCGCACACCCAATTCCGCTCCGAATGAAAGTTGAGACCTATTTAAAAAAGGTGAATAGGTAATTTTTTACTTGTGTCTCGAATAATTGCTTGAATGGTATTGTGCGCGATGTTCAAGGATTTTATTTCGGTGTTGTTGTTAAATGTTTTTTTTTTTGAATTGTGAATCGAAAAATCCTTTGATATGTTTTTTAAAAAGCGATTCATTCAAGAGAGTTCTTGATGGTAAAGGTTAAGGAGAAATAGATTGAGAGGGCGATTTTTTTGTCTTTGAAGATATTTTTAGCGGAAATTTTTGATTTAGAAAAAAAAATTAAATTTTTCTAATTTTTTAAATTTTGAGATTTTTAGCAGATAATTAATTTTAAAAATTTATTTTTATAAGTTTCTTTTAAACTAAAGTAAAAATTTAATTAAGGTAAATTAAATTAATTAAATGAATAAAAAATTATTAAGAAATAAAAAAAATTCAAAATTTCTTTATTAAAAAAATTAAAAAATTATTAAAAAAAAAAAATTAATAAATTATTTATAAAAAATATATCTTATCGTAGGTTATTTTTTAAAATTTATTAAAAAAATAAAATTTCTTTATTAAAAAAAATTTAAAGAAAATAAAATTAAAATAATAAAAAATATATTTATTTAATAAAAAAAATTTATTATTTATAAAAAAATATTAATTCAAATCTTAAAAAAGTTTTTTAAAATTATTAGGTAAAAATTAAGAAAAAAAGTTTATCAATTTCTGAAGAAAAATTAAAATTAAATTAAATAAATAAATAAAAATAATTAAATTAAATAAAAAAAATTAGTTTGATTTTAATTAATTATTAAGTTAAAAATTATTTTAAAAAATAAAAAATTCTTAATTTAAAAAAAAAAATAATAAAATAAAAGATTAAAAAATTAAATTTAACTTAATTTGCTCAAATTTGTTAAAATTTTATTAAAAAAAATTTAAAAGTAAAAAAAATTCAAAAATTATTTTTATAAGTATTTTTTCTAAAATTGTTGAAATTTTCTTAAAATTCTTAATTTAAAAGAAAAATTATTAAAAATAAAATAAAATTATTTTTTTTAAATTTAATTTTAAATCAATCAAATTCTTTTGTAACCAAATTTTTTTTTTTGATTTTTTTTTTCAGATATTTCATCAAAGTACTGTCAAAATATCACCCTTCCAACTCATCAATTTTGTCATCATCAGTCACGGCAAATTGGCATCCATGTTCTAACCAGGTCATTTGCCAAAAAATGACAAAATGTTTTTACAGCATCTAATAACGTGCAATTTTCTTTTTTTTTTAGACAATTTGCATGTTCGTGCTCTCTAATTTGCAATGAAAGAAAAAAAAAGTTGACAAAAAATTTGAATCGTTTGTAACTTTTTTTTTGTCTACTCTGTATCATTATTTTCGCTTGTTTCGAAAAATTGTAAAAAAAAACTTGTGTAATCAAAAAAAAAAGTAAATTTTCACCAAAATAAAACCAAAAAATCATCACGCACACAGAGACAAGGGTAACACTAACACCGAGACACGAACAAACACAAACACATGTAAAGAGGTTTCGTGATTGGCTGTACGTTGGTTACGTGGGAGGCGGAGTCGAGAATTTTTCCAAGTTGGTTAACGCACCAACACATCGACGCAAGCGACGAAAAAAAGCAACAAAAGTTTCCGACTCGACGAACGACGAAGGCGTAACCCATCCACATAACAGCGCGCCGCTACATGTTGCCATGTGTGTGCCTACGATCGAGTGCCGTGCGAGAACGTGAAGAATCCGACTACAAACAAACAAGTTTTCATATTGGAAGTTAGTTAACAAGCTGCTTGTATGGTAAGCATACGCGAAAATTTTAGTCACGGATAAAGAGGAAACCTTGCGCTCCGTTCTTTTTATCAACCGCATATCAGTATATTGTTATAATTCAATTTCGCAAACGACGATCGTCGCGAGACAAAAGAAATTTTTTACGGAAAAACTTGGCAGAAAAAAAAAGTTGAGACAACTTCTTTTGTTTGTTGCTTTTTTGTGTGTGTCAAACAATACCAAAGAATCATAATCCTGAATAATCCTCGTATTGTCCGGCAAACGAAAAAAAATTTGCATCGAAATCGGAAGAAATTATGTCAAGAAACTCCATTCATGCCTCTCAGATTAATCAATCACGATGAGTTATTATTATCGAAAAAACAGTTAAATCGGTCCTTTGTTACGAAAAAACAGCAAAGATAAAAAGAAGACGATCTGACAGTGTCGAATTGATGTCTCGTCATCTTCATCAGTAACAAAAATAACAACAACTGTGATGATCGAAGAATCCACATAAACAAAAAAAAAAAAAGATTTTTGCCGCACAAAAAAAAATCTAAAAAAAAAAATAACAATTGATCATTGACCTATTTTTTGCCTTTTGTGTCCCAATTTTACGAGCAAAAAGAAAAAAAAATAAAAGAAACCAAAAAGGGACACATTTCGATCATTCAGTCAGTGGTGAAAAAATAAAAGAATAAAAGTCAAGAAAGAATGATATGTAATAATTCAACAGGAAACAAAAATTTAGCAGATACTTAAGTTGTAGACGATAATTACATCAAATAATTTAAAAAAAAGAAAGACATAAAGAATCCGACACACAAAAAGTTATTAAATCTCAGACAAGGATCGGAAAAAAGTTACATATCCACAGAAAAATTGAATTATTTTATTAACAAAAATTTGAAAAAATATAAAAAAGAGGCACAATGTTGACAGACGTTAGCCCGTCGGGACAATTTTACGGTGCACAAATACCGACAATGGGAATGAATATTACAAATATTGCGAATCACATTCAGAAACCAAGTGTAAGTATTTGATTTTTTTGTCCTTTTTCTTTAATTTGCTCATAAAATTGAGATTTGTGAAAGATCTTTCTCAGTGATTTTTTGATATTGACTATAAAAACGTTGAATTATATAATAAAAATTTATAAAAAGGGTTAAATTTCACGTTAAAAATTCAATTTTTGAGAATTTTGAATTTTTAATTAGGTTTAAAATCCTTCTGTGTGTTTCAGATTTTATGAAAAAATGTAAATTTTTAATATTTGGATCCCTGAAAATCTATTTTTAGTATTTTTTAAAGGTTTTTTTCTATCAAAATTGTGTTTCAGATTTCTATTTTGATCGCAAAAGTGCTAATTTTGTTCAATTTTTCAGTTTTTTATGCCTTAAACCTCAACTACAAGATTTCAAATCAATTTTTCATGATTTTTTGAAAAATTTTTTGCTCAATTTTTCCTTCCATAGAAGTTCATTAAGGAAAGAACGATCAGTAGTAATAGCTGACAAACTTTTTATCCCTTTTTAAGAGATTTTATGAATCAAGTTAATGGTAAATTTTTCTTTTTGAATGATATTTAGAAGAGTCAAAATGTTTCTAATTTTAATTTTTTTTTTTTATTTTAAAATTATTTTAATTGCTTTTGAAAGTTAAAACTTCAAGCTCTCCATAGTAAAATTTTCGATTTTTTGGCTTAATAATTTTTTTTAAAATTTTACAGACCAGAATTCAAAAATTTTACTATGGAGAGCTTGAAGTTTTAACTTTCAAAAGAAATTTAAATAATTTTTTTATGAAAAAAAAATCAAAATTTGAAAAATTTCGACTCTTCTAAATTACATTAATTTACCATAAACTTGATTCATAAAATCTCTTCCCTGTTAAAATTAAACCCTTATGTCAAATCCTTCCAAGTACCGTAAATTTAACGCTCCTTATGTCACCGCATCCATTCTCTCCTTTCTACTTTCTCAATTCGCAACATCGCACCATCATCTGTATCTCATGTTAAAAACCAACAACAACAAAAAAAAATTATAACAATAATTTGTCAAGCATTTTTAGATAATATTGGGTACATTACAAAGAAAAATGATTAATGACCTTTGAAAGTTCTTTGTCAACATTGCCATTCATTACAACGCATATATGAGGAGAGACCGATGAACAATGAAATCACCGCATCTCTGCATGTCGTCCTCAGTAACACAGTAGCGTATCCCTTGGGAACATTTTTCTGCCAAAAAACTGTGAAAAAAGACAAAATTTGTCTGGTCAATTATTACCACTTCCGATTTTTATTTGTTTCTGACCGGATAATAAATTACCTTTTTACCGTAATTGTCAACATTAGAGTTTTGTGTGCAAGGAAGTCGTTGACATGAAAAGCGCTTCTCTTTAAAACTTTTATCGTTTCGGCATTTCACTTCGATGCTCAAATCAAGTATAATAACAATAAAACCGTAATTCTCCTCAGTTATTTATAACGAAAGCGTAACTATTTGCGCCGTAAGCTGATTTTTTGTACGGCATGCGAATAGACAGACGATTATTTGCTTAAATCTTTCCAAGTTAAACAATAACGAAACAAAGCAACAATAGCGATCGCGCGAATAATAGAAGAGAATAGAATCGACAAGAAAGCCTCCAGACGTTCATTGAATTGAACGATCATGTGCTTTAATTTAACTACTTGTACGATCAATTCAATATCGGCGGCGATTAAATCGATCCAAACCGATAACATTGTACCACGTACTTGAAAGTGAAACAGCCAGCGGATCCGTTAGGTACCTGATCGACTGAACAATGAGTGACAAGAAACATCCTTTTGTTGATGAGATTTTAACCTTTTCAGTCATCATCTCAGAACAAGACGTCAGCATGGGTCCTTTGCGAGTTAAAGCTGGAGTCTTGAATTCAAATTAAAAACCCATTAATGCGTCTCGCGCAGCAAACGATATCAATATGTTACATTTTGCCTCATTTCAGGTCAGAAGTAGTTTCTATTTATTTGAAAATAATGAAAAAAAAGATAGATTCCGAGTCACGCGAACCACTTTATTACGTCTATTTTGTTGGTCTGTGTAGTTGGTTGATCATTCATCAATTTCGGTATACAGGTAATCAAAATCAAAACATTTATGTTGTTGAGAATTAGGATCGTAGTTCAAAAACAACAACAAAAAAAAAAGAGAAGATTTACCTCTTTTTAGCTCGTTAGATCGTTCAGTAGGTAGACAATTTGATTGTCAAAAATGAAACGAAATCTATCACGAAATCCTTGATTTTATTTCATTTCCTACCAAGAAATTATTTATTTCCCTTTTCAGATCTGGGTTTATTTTTTCGTCTGTCTATCTCTCCAGCAAGGAGTGCCAATCGCTTCGTTTCTTTTGTTTCTCGCAATGAATTCAAACCAAAGCAGGGAGAATGAACGAAGCAATCCAAATAACATAATGTAATTAAGTGTAATAAATTTTAAGTCGCATCGTCTTCTACAAGCTGTCTGTGGCTTGGCAAGTCATTTTTTTCCTTCTTTTTGCAACAAAGATGGCTGGCTTGGGTATTTTTCTTGTCTCCTGACAAAATGAAGTGAAAAGTAGTTTTGATGGTTGAAATTTTTACAAAATTTCAGGATATATAGCTTTGTTAATTGGCTTAAAGTGCGTTAAAATAAACTCTTTGCTTCACGTCAAGTAAGTCTGTGTCATTTAACATGGTCTCCAAATTCGCTTAATGGACTCCAGGATCTCAGTGCTTTGTTACAGATCTTTTGTATCGCTCTCAAATCGTCTTCTTCAGGATCAGTTAATAAGATTTTCGTTTCTTTATCCAGCATTTTCTTCATTCGAGTCATAAAATAAACTTTCTTTGATATTTTCTTTATATGTACCTAAATGAGCTCCAAAACAAAATTTTTATATTAATTTAAAATTTAAAAAAAATCACCTGCTAAAACAAATTTAAAAACTTACCCGATTCGCCGGTAAATGAAGCGTCAAAAAAAAAGGTGTCAAATGCCATCAGGAAGTCATCAAATTTATCTCTTCTTTGGAAATGAGCAAACGACAAGATCAAATGATACATGAACTTTACAAATGTTCCATCAAGCAGCAGCGGAAAACATCAAATATCTGTTGAAAAATAAGAAAAAAAAAAATTATCTCATAAATCCACACAGATGCTTATTAAACATTTTCATAATCTTCTGTGACAAATACGGGATTCCAAAATGTCAAAATAAATTATGTTGAGTTAAAATTCCTCTGCCTGTCCCCGGGTTCTTACGACTCCATTAACGCAGAAGAAATTTGAATTTTTTACGGAATTCGTTACGTATTATCTTCGTTGCAAAAGTGAACTGGTGGTCTCTTCTCTTTCGCGTCATCACGAAGAAAATTCGCTTTGCGTCGACAATTCTCGAACGTTTTCAACTTTTACACACAATTTTCGATCTTTCTACAATTTCTATCAATATCCATGTTTTAAATTTGTCACGTTTTATGTGTCTTTGCCATGAGCAGCAACAGCTCCGCGAGTAAAGGTAAACGTATCACAATTTATTCTCCAACTTATTGCATTTTGATGAAGTGAATTAAAAATAAGCCGTATTATTTAAATGTGGAACAGCATAGTTGTAAATTGTGCGAGAAACTGTCGTTTTTTGATCAATTCTTTTATCAGACGTGCTCTATGGAGCTGACATCCGATGGAACACAAGATCATCTCGACTTTACGAGAAATTTCTTTGCGACACATGTATTTATAAAACACTTCATTAGTTTTTATCGAGACACCGAACGAGAAAAATCGAAAAATCGCGTTCTTTTGTGAAATTTCTTCGTATTCTTCGTGTAACATAATTAGTTGAACTTTAAAAAAAGGATTTTTCGAGGTAAGAAGCTTTTCTGGTCCATCATCGTTCTCTTGAAATCCATTGTGCGATAGTCGCCAGGCGTTTACAACTACTTCAAACCACTGGATTTGGCTACTTTTGTATTCAATTCTACACAAATGTGTCTCAAGTACTTGGAACTCTGATCTGGAATTGTATTTAAATTTTTTGTCATTCATTCATTCACAAAAAAAAAATTAGAAGAAAAGAAACCTTTCAAGTGTTATTTTTACGCATCTTTTTTTGCATGCGAAACACAATGAATGAGAACTAATCTGGTTTAGAAATGATAATTCCTCACAAGCAGGATAAATATTTATGTTTTGCTTTCGGATTGAGAGTGAGAGAGAATCACTTGATCCGAATCATTGTCTTTCACCTGCTATGATCTGCATGCTCTTCATCATCTTGCATCGTTCCGTTCTTATGCTTTATGAAAACAAACTTAATCCTCCTTGTTCTTTTGCTTCGTCTTCTCCTTTCATCTGCATGCGTAAGATGGGCCCGTAAGAGTGCTAATGTAGTGCACTTCATGCGTTTTGTAACAACAACAAAAATGATCAACAAAAGCATTATTATGTCGAAGAGAAGAGAAAAAATTGTAACAATGAGTGCTCTTTTTATTTTTTGTGTTGAATGGTCTTCACGAAATCCTTAAAAGAAAGAATAATAACACCACTTCAAGGTGCTTGATGTTCCATTATGTTATTCCCATTTGTATGTCTCTTTCTTTGTGTATGTGCCATTCAACGATGACAACGACACAAAAAAAGGAATAAATAACGAAATTCGGTCCACTTAACATTTTCACAAAACGTACTTTTTGTTTGAAGTCAGCAACAGTAGCTCGATTTATTATTTTTTGGCCCTCTATGAATTGAAAAGTTGATAAATTTTACCTTGAAATTCAGGATTTGAGTTTTCAATTTTGAATTTTCCTTAAACTTCTGTTTTGAAGAAATAAAGAGAAAAAATTAAGACCTCAAGAGAGAATTTTAAGACCTCAAGAGATAAATTTAAGACCTCAAGAGAGAATTTTAAGACCTCAAGAGAAAATTTTAAGACCTCAAGAGAGAATTTTAAGACCTCAAGAGAGAATTTTAAGACCTCAAGAGATAAATTTAAGTCCTCAAGAGAAAACTTTCAGACCTTAAAGAGATAAATTTAAGACCTCAAGAGAGAATTTTAAGACCTCAAGAGATAAATTTAAGACCTCAAGAGATAAATTTAAGACCTCAAGAGATAAATTTAAGACCTCAAGAGATAAATTTAAGACCTCAAGAGAGAATTTTAAGACCTCAAGAGAGAATTTTAAGAACTCAAGAGAGAATTTTAAGACCTCAAGAAAGAAATTTAAGACCTCAAGAGAAAAATTTAAGACCTCAAGAGATAAATTTAAGACCTCAAGAGAAAAATTTAAGACCTCAAGAGATAAATTTAAGACCTCAAGAGATAAATTTAAGACCTCAAGAGATTAATTTTAAGACCTTTAAATATTAATTTAAGACTTTCATATAGATCTTTTGATTATTTATTTCGAGACTTAAAAACCTACTATTAAAATCCTTAAGAGTAAAATTCACTTAAACATCAAAATTGAGGATGTCCATTGAAGAATTAATTTTTCAAGATGAAATAATTCAAGCATAATTTTCAAAAACACGACATCACATAAAAATTTAGACACCTATGA
Source organism: Culicoides brevitarsis (assembly GCF_036172545.1). Classification (NCBI taxonomy): domain Eukaryota; kingdom Metazoa; phylum Arthropoda; class Insecta; order Diptera; family Ceratopogonidae; genus Culicoides; species Culicoides brevitarsis. The sequence goes on along the minus strand of NC_087087.1, from coordinate 32,001,844 downwards.
GGCATGATCATGTTTTTTTTCTTGCTTTTTAAAACCGAACCGATTTGTAATGCGCATACATTTTGTCTTTTGACGTATGAATTTTGTACCTTACCTTTAGAATAGGTAGAAAAAAAAACAAGCGTAAACATATAAAATGTTAACAACAACAATAAAATGTACAGATAAAATTGCATGACAGATTGCCATAAGGTTGAATATCTAATATAGGTAATGTACGTATAATCCACAGATAATGTAATAAAGACAGAAATCAATGAAAATATCGTAACGTGGGACAAGGGTGGTCAATTTTATTAATAAACTAAATATAAAATCGCATGAAGAAGACAAAGTTCTTCGACGAAACAGAGAGAAATAAAAACAAGAGATAAACTCGCGATAAAGGATACTTTTTTTTGCCCATAGTTGTTAAAAAATAAAGTTTAATCGGGCTCGGATTGGATTGGATTATGTTCACATCATTTTTTTCATCGGTGTTTATACTTTGTGCTGCATTGCGAAAAAATAAGAGAGATTCTTATGTTTATTCTTTTTATTCTGATATTTATTACGCTATCGGGTATGAATGCCTCTTTTGTTTAAATTATTTTCTTTTATGTACTTGTCATGATTTTCATGATATAGCTTTATATTGTGTGGCATTGGCATTTCGTGTGCGCAACGAGTGTAGCGAGTTTGAAATATAATTTAATTTATTCAAATTTTATGTATAGTCGCTTGAGTCAACTAGATGTATCAATATATAATCGTTTAGTTGTAAAATTGTTATCTCACATGTACGCGATTGTTTTTTTTTTATAAAGCATGGTATAACGTGAGAGATATGAGAATTTTTGCATTTTCGAATTAATGTTCGAAAAAGTTTTTCAAATTTTCGAAAATTTTTATTTTCTTTTGACAAATTGTCAAATTTTTAATCGAAACAATTTCGAAAATTTGAAAAGCAATTTCGAATACTTTAAATATTTATTCGAAAATGCATTAATTTATTTTTTCAAATTTTCGAAAATTCGAAATTAACTTCACAAATTTTCGAAGTTAGGTTCAAATATTTTCTTAACTTCGTAATTAATTTTGCAAATTTTTGAAAATTCGAAGATAGTTAAGTAATTTTTAAAAATTTTGACATTAGTTTAATTTATTTTCGAAAATTCAATATTGACTGCTAATATTAAAAATTTTCGAAATTAGCTTCTAATATTTTCGAATTTAGCTTTAGAAATTTTCGAAGAATTTAAAACTAGCTTCACAAATTTTCGAAAATTCTAAATAAGCTTTAAAAATTTTGGAAAATTCGAAATTAGCTTTAAAATTTTAGAAAAACTTTGATTTTCACTAAATTCATTCGTTTTTCGAACTATCGCGTGTTAAACTTTAAATTTTTGACTTTCGCTAAAAACCACAAATACGAAAAACAAACAGAGATGTATTAATTTAGTTGCAAATGTGGCAGAAAGGCACATGCAATCGTCCATGACAACCCCCTTATTTCCATTAAAAGTGGTCCAATTGTGTGAATATAATTACCTTTTTATATTAAAAGCACGTCATTCGTGGCATGGACTCTCCTCATACCTGTGACGAGAATCGTTGAACTGTTTCGACCACACTATCGTCATTATTATTATGTAACACATCTGTTCCGTTGTGGTTTTTCTTCCTCTGTGTGTATTTGAATAACCTAAATAAATTATCAAATTGTCACATTGTCCTTTGCCAAGTTTTTGTTGCCTGAGAGACTCTTGAAATTTTCGAACAATTGATTAAAGTAAATATTTGTTGTACTTTTTTCAGATTTTGATTCTTTGTTACGCGAACAAAAAGTTTGTTTACCCTGATTACTATTGATACTTTTTAATAAATTCCCTTACCACATGCTGGGCCATTAGAGCACATTATGTGACAAAAACCTCAACATTTGCTCATTTATGGAAAAATTTATGATACTGTTTAAAATATGCTCGACAACTCAGCAAGACCTCCCTTTTTTCATTCATTACAAAGCCGATAATTTCATCATAAAGAAAAAGTGCATTAAAGAGATTACAAATTTAGTACCTCGCTCTGTAAATATCAATCAACGATGAGTCCCATAAATTACTTCGTTCGAAAAAAAACTCCGGTAGCAAAACTTTTCAATAAATGTTTAATTTGAATCGACTACCAGCTTTTTCTCCCTCTGTCTGAAAATCAATTATTACATGTCTGACTGTTACTTTGCTTCTGCGAATGTCTTTCATGACTTGCTTGGCGCGCAACACAAGAGCCGAAGCCATTAACTGTCGACATGTGTATGATATTTGAATTGAAGCGAAATATGCAAAGCAGTGAGAAGGTAATAAAACGTAAATCATAAAAAAAAGTTTTTTTTTCGCTTCTCATTCAGTCTTGGTTCAAGTAAAGAGAGTAAGTTTTGCTCGTAAATAAATATCGAAAGAGTATTTATTGATCTTCTCACAATCTTTTAATTTTGTTTGTACGAGTTTTTTCTCATGACGCGCCACTCGACTTGTTCTTGAACATCCATAAAATGCAGAAGCCAGAAATTAATTATGACGAAAAACCCCCTCATAACCAACCAGCAAGAGACGAATTAAAGTGCAAATTGAATTTATTTAAATAAGCAAAGGAGAACAAAACAAACAAACATATTTGCTTAGAAACTTTATAAATATTTAAAATATGATAAATGTTTGAAATGACAATCACATACCACAGTCAAGACATGAGTCGAGTGTGTTATTATAATTTATTGTAAAGCAAAACCACCCTTGTTTAAAATTCCATCCACACAAAAGTTGTAAAGTCAATTTTAACGAAAATTACATAACGTTTCATTTGGGGATTGTTTGAAGTACGAAGACGAAACAATGTGACTTTTCGTATCATCATCAATTTCATCCACACATAAATAAATGAATGAAAAAAAATCACACAAACAATTCAACCAAAAACGAATCAATTACACGCAACCCCTCATGCGCCTGCTGCCACAATATATCCTCATAAAGTTGAATTGATTGTTTAAAACGACTATAATCAACTATGAAATTTTAAAGCACAAGTCACTGGCAAGCACCATTAGTGCTTCTACTCTACATCTGCACTGTGAAAAATTGCTGTTTCGTGGCTTGAGGAGTTTTGGAATGGTGCGAAATTGGTCTTTGAAGACATTTTGAAGATTTTCTCATCTAAAAGCTTTATTCGATAAATTTCACCAGATTTCAACATTTCATCGAAAAAATATGGTTTGAGATTTTTTGATGGTTTTGAGTTATTTAGGTCTAATCTAATTGAAAAAACTAAACTAATTAACAAATTCTAATTAATTCTAAAAGTTGTTGATTAACAAAATTCTAAAAGTTGTTTGCTGAAGAAATTTTCTGAAGATCTAAAATTTTTTGAAGATCTAAAATTTGCTGAAGATCTTAAATTTGCTAAAGATCTAAAATTTGCTAAAGATCTTAAATTTGCTAAAGATCTAAAATTTGCTAAAGATCTAAAATTTGCTGAAGATCTAAAATTTGCTAAAGATCTAATCTAAAATTTGCTGAAGATCTAAAATTTTCTGAAGATCTAAACTTTGCTGAAGATCGAAAATTTGTTAAAGATCTAATCTAAAATTTGTTGAAGATCTAAAATTTGCTAAAGATCTAAAATTTGCTAAAGATCTAAAATTTGCTGAAGATCTAAAATTTGCTGAAGATCTAAAATTTTCTGAAGATCTAAACTTTGCTGAAGATCGAAAATTTGTTAAAGATTTAAAATTTGCTAAAGATCTTAAATTTGCTAAAGATTTAAAATTTGATGATGTGTCGACTTATCTGAAGAACTTGATTTGTAGCGAGATTTTTGTTTGCGAAAAGTAATTTTTACCAATTTTCCTGCTATTGTTGATTTAACGATTTTATATTCAATTATTCCGCGCATAGAACTTAAAAATTGATTTCTCTACTACTATTATGCTATTTACCTGACAAAATTGTGCGAAAAATTGCGGGTTTTTAGTGAATAAATTTTCCGATTTTTTTTATCGTTCAACTTTCGGTAATTGCCGATATTATGTTGCAACTTTTTTTTTTGCAAATGTTCAGCATTTATGTTGTCAAAAAATCTTCACTTCTGTTTTTTTTTGTAAACTGTAACAATTCAAGTTACAACTTCTACAAAAAATGCACAACATTGTAAAAATAATGATATTTTTTGTGTTTCATTGTGTGTCGATGCCGGGCAATTATACACGAAATTATATGTATTATAATATATTTAAACAGTAGAACCTCGCATTGACGATAATTAGAGTTGATGCACAACAAATGGTCAGGATTCGGGATCGGATGTGAAGAAAAAAAAACTGAGAGTTGCATGTTCGTTAAAATTACGGCTTTCAGGTAAATATAATCGCTTAAACATATATAATTTTTGAACAAATATATATATTTAAGTAAATAAAAATTGAATTTTTTGATTTTTTTACGAGACGCGCGAGAAAAAAAAACGTTACAAAATTGACATAAATGATGAACTTGAACGTCATGTCAGTGAACAGTAAATGTTTCAATTATATTACATAAAAATTTATTATTGTTATTAAATTCATTATTTAATAAAAATTTTGATTTATGGCTTATTTGAAAATTTATCTAAGTACATTAAATAAAAAATAATTACGAATCAAATCCAATCAAATATTTTTTAGTAGTTCACCTTGAGGAATGCAATTGACTGTAGCAGCAAGCGAATGGTCGTTACGTTAAGTCGAGTCACCCGAGTGATTTATTTAATTGTATTATAAGGCAATTTCATGCGAATTATTGTTTTGCATGAGAATTTAATTATAAAAAAAAAGACAAGAGACTTGACTTGTTATACGATGTTGAGGATCGCGATTAATTTTAATATTCACAGAATTTGCGTTAAAATTAGTCAAAAAAGACAAATGTTTACACATATTTGACAAAGTGCTCTCCAAGTTGTCAACATCTGTCTGGAATGCACTTGTTTTTTGTTTGTTTCATTTGTTTTATTTTTTTTGAGCATTTTCCTATATGAAAATCTGCTCTTTCAGGAAGTCTTTCTGTCATTGTCAAAAAATTCGATGAGTTAAGAGTAATTGTCAAAGAAAAATGATCAAATAATTCATTTAGTAGACGACACGTTCCATAATTTGGGTCCGATATATCAAAAATTGTTATAATTCACGATACTTTTCTGCTTACAATAAGTAGATGTAGGACCTACTTTCCAACCATATATAAATTTTAGTGAGAAAAGTAATTTTAGGCCCTCTCTTACGCCCATTCTCATACAAAACGGCCCGGGGGAGTAGAGTTTTCATTAAAAGTGCCAACAAATATATATTTTTGTTCGTTTCTCGTCCCAATACGTTCGAAAAAAGCGGTCTGACACCATCGAAAAATTTTTTGAACATACCTAAGTAGGTATATATATTTCGTATGAAGTATTTTTTTAATAGTAAAATTTCTCAAAGTTTGATGTCAAGTTGATTGAGGTATTGCCTTGCTCGATTTGACAAATTGTGCAATTCTTGTAAACCTAACTAAATAAAAAAAATGTTAAAAATTATAGTTTAGTTTAAAAAAATACTTACCCAAAAAATCCGCTTAAGTCTCATTTAAAGAATTCCATTGAAATTTTCCCCGAGTTTGCATTATTTGTAAATAAAACATTCCACAAATAAACCATTCGCGCTTGAGAACAATATATTAAATGCTCATTCTGCCAACAAACAAGCGAACAAGTTTTCCGGTGCGGTTTTCCATTTGGACAAGTGTGACATTTGCTTTCGTTCCTCGTCGTGTTCGCTCCATATGGGGAGGTTACGCTACACATGTTTAAAGGCAATTTTTCAAATAAACACTTGAAATCACTTCACGTTACTTCACTTCACGTACACGAGATTAATGAGTCGTGCTATTAAAAGGCATTTATAAAATGCAACTGTAAATAACGAGACGAAATGACTCTAAATGAGACATTTACATCAAAAACCACACAGATTTGTCGTCATCATCATCGTTTTCGTCGCAAAATATCGTTTGATATTTATTTAGATGTTACTTGACAGATGTTCATTTACTTACCCGAAAAAACAAAACAAAAAAATGTGTTGTTTTATTGATTTTCCCTTTTAACAAGTAACGATGTAAATATTTACCTTGTAATTACAGCTCTAGGTGTCAAAATGTCTTCCTATAATTTTCGGGTGAAATTTGTGTCTAACTAGAAGAAAAAAAACTAACATAAAAACATGATTATTTTCCTATTATGATGACCAAAGGTACCAATTACGGGTACATTACTTACTTACTTAAAGGTGTGGATCGATCTTTTATTGACCAGCACGCGTCGTCCAATTTTGAGCAATAATCGACGAGAATAAAACTGAAATACGGAAAAAATAGGAGAAAAAAGTAAGTTAATGATAATGTCATTTGTCGTATAAATAATGATTAAACTCTAATGATATTTTTATTATTGTTAGTGCACTGCTAATGGCATTTGGAAGCTAGTTAATGACTCTCGTATAATAATAATTACGTGATATTTCTCCTCATGTGTGATTAACTTTTGATCAGCTACTAAATTTAATTCAAGTGTCTTATTTTTCTTCTATTTCGAGACACACATCTCTCAAAACATGAGAACGAAATTATTATTATTAATTAAACGATTCCAAGAATTAATTATGTGGCCTCATCATCTTCGTTTACCAGGAAATACTTGCATGATTTTTGCCAATCGCGAAACATTAATTAATCGGAAGAGATGCCCTTTTTGTGCATTGAATCTCTATGCTGCCTGAAGTTTGTGTGATTTATGAATCAAGGTGTATTTATTGAAATTAAATAATAAAAAGCCACTCCTATATTTCGATGTTGTTGCCTTGATAAAGCTTGTGCATTTAATAAATGCTAATTTAACCCCGCAACAACGAGTCATGTCATGATTTTTTTTGAATTAAATAATTGAAAGTTTTCGCGTATAATTTTATTTATCAATTGCAGCATGTCGTCATGAACGTTATGGCTGTCGATGATGTTAACTTGAGGTTTATTCGTTTTTTTTTCGTGGTTGAGCAAGATACGAAACAAAAAATCATGTTGATGTTGATGATGAATTGGGAACGAAAACCCGAAAAAAATTGAGCGAAATTAGTCTCATACTTCCACGTAGCTTGAGAGAGATGAGATATAAAAGGGATGGATACACAATCAACCAAAGCCCATTAACTTTTATAATGTGTGTTATAATATAGTTTTTTTTTGTTGTTGTTTTTTTTTCTCTCCTGTATGTGATACGAAAAAAGTTCATCATAAATGAGAGCACTTCATGCTACGGTGTATAAAGTTTATATAGTTAAATAAAAGAACCATTAACATTCGTGTTCTTTTTTTTTTGTCGAAAATTGGTTAAGACAATTTCAAGAAGAAGACAAAAGGTCTTGTGCGTTATATTATGTATTTATTATAAAAGGCAAAATATTTTATAATTTAAAGCACTTCTTTTGATGCATCGCGCCTTTGTTTTGCTTGCTCTGACGCGGTCATATAGGCGCTTGTTCTTGCAGACACTCGCAGAGAGAAAATTATGTCTACACAGCTAAATTGATGATAATATTTTATTTTTATTTTGTGTGTTTATTTTTTTTTTTTTTTTTTTGGGAAGAAAAATGATCTAAAATAATGTTTTTTAGATTGACCACCGCACATGCACAACACTTTTACTCAAGAAAAGAATTAACTTAATGAGAGTATGAATTTCGAATAATAAAAATAATGAGCATTCAATCATCATCATCAAAGTAATTTCTTTCTCGCTATTTGTTCTTTGCTGTGCTGTGAGTCGCGAGACAAAAAAACGACGCTTGTCTGAAAAATTCTACGATGGAATTTTTATTGTTATTGATTCATCAAATGCTCATAAAAAATTGTATGAAACTCATGGAGTTTATATGTGAGCGCATTTTGTAAAATTTTAATTAAAACATTAAGATATTCTGAGAATATATTTAAGGCTTTTTTTTTTTTTTTCGTAATTACGTCATATTTCGAAAAATTAGGAAATTTTTAATAATATTAAAGAATTATAAAAGTTAAAGTGTTTGAATAAAACTAATAAAGTTACTTTGATTATTTCTGTAACTAAAGGCTTTTTCGTTAAATATCATTCAATAGAGTTATTAACAAATGTTGGTTTATAATCTGATCTCAATAACTTTTTCCTGAACTTGGAAGTCAGTAGTACCTAAATTATTTTCCTTCAGTATAATTTTCAGTAAATTCGATTCTGCCTCATAAGTTAAGTTGGCCATATGTATATTGTATATTGTCTTATAATCTTATGTTCTGCCATAATTGTCAATAGACTTGGCTGCTTAACCTCGTTGCTTTTGTTTGGATTTACATTTTATTTAGGAGACAAAGATTTTTATACATTCATTGATATGTTCAAATAGTTAAAAGCTTCCAACTTCCAAGTGTTAATTAGTTCGGTTTTAAACTTCTTTAACCAAAATAAGAAGTACTTTCCTCTTGAGGTTCCTTGAATGTATCTTAGTTGTTTTTTCTACAGAAACTCATTATACTTTTGAGGTTTTCTAAAACCAATTTCAATCTTCTTTCAAATCATTTCCATAGGATACTTTTACATCTCTAAGTAACTCCAATCTCTTCCAATAAAATTTCTTGTTCTCAAATCAGTTTAATACCATTACAGACAGACTCCAACAAATCCCTTATCGAGCTGTGATATCCAAGAACACCTCATAGAAATAACCTAAAACAAATAGAAATTAACGAAGAAATCCATTATCTAAATATAAAAGCCAAAGTGTAACAATGACTTGTAAATGTTTAGACTTTAGATTAAATCACTCTTTTTACAGTAGCGGCTTCTATTTACCTTTTTTTTCATTCATTCATTCATTCCATCACTAATATTGACGTCGTCCTTATGTTGTCCAACGTGAACTTTCAGTGCGATTTAACGATCGATAAATGTGATAATCTGACGCCTAATGTCCAAAATGACTTTTAATTGGGTTGCGAGACAATCGTCGTCATCAACATCGGGGTGCGAGAGTATGTTACATTCTTGCTTGAGTGATTTTTATGATGTGCTAACAATATCTCCAATTTTTTTTAGGTATTTACATTTCCATTGTATTATTTAGAAATAAAATGTCACGAGGGGCGAGTGTTAACTACGGGATATTATTCTATGTTCATTTGAAGCGATTTGAAGATTAGTCGGACCGAATAATGTTTGATACTTACCTAACGACTTTGTTCCAATTGAATGACTTGACTTGTGTTCTGATGACATGTGATATGTATTTAGATGATATTGATCAAAATTTGACACCTAATTAGGATCCTTGAAACTTTTGTTAGCTAAAAGGGAAAGAAATAAAGGAAAGTTAATAAATCTTTGAAATTCAAGAATTTTAATAATATTAATTACGTTTTTGCTTAAAAACAATAATTATATCTACATATATTGCAAAAAAAACGTTACTACTATAATTATCATGTTCTTACGTTCATTCAGTGTGAATTTTATTGTAGTTTAATATGATGAATTTTTTATGAGTTCAATTAATTTTTTTCCATGTTGATTTTTTTTTTTTCATCACGATGAGGGAAAGTTTTAACAATTTGACCTGCAAGTCGTTAAAAATCGTTAAAAATTTCTAAAAAATGTCACATGTGGATCGTTAAAAGAAATATTTTAGTAGCTGCTCTCATATTTCATGATCCTTCTCGTTACAATGTCTCGCCTGATTCGAACATTTATCTCGGCAAAAAGTGTTAAGTGCATGCTGAGCAACATTTCTGCACCATTTTCTTTGAAATTTATTTTTAAATATGTTTCACGATGAGTTAATTTGCGCTTAAATAGTAATAAAAGTGCAACATTGTAACACAAATCAACGTCGTTAAAGACGAACAAGGCAATAATACCAATCATATGTTAAAAAAATAAGAGTTAAGTGCAGCAAATAAAAAAAAAATAAAACAACAAATTGTTAATGACATGCAAGATGATGCCTTCTTCTAAACACATTTTTTTTTCTCCAAACCAATTTAATGAACACACAAACGAATTTGTTGCATTTTTACAACACAGCAACAATTTCGTTGTTCTGTTCAGCTTCCAGCAATTATAGTTGCTCTCGCGGAGGAGATTTGAATACGCGTCAATTTAAATAACAACTGAAAAAAAAGTATCATTGCTACTTTGCTGCAGGCGATCCGATTTAAAAAGTGTTGCTTTTCTTATCATCGACTTATGTTGTCGATATTGCGAGAGACAGGAAAAAAACAGAAGAAAAGCAATGTAATTGGACAGAAGAACCGTAAATAGTAGCAAATTGAAATAGAAACATATCAATTTGAGCTGACGACTTCTGTGTGGTTCATGCACCTTTTTTTCCTTCTTTCTCTGTCTCACATCACATCATGCAATAAAACCCAGAAATAAAGTAATAAATAATTGCAGTTGTATGAAAAAAAAAATGTAAACATTTTTACTCGACTCCCTCGCTTCGTTCGCAACGAGCGCACATTGTAACTTAACAGACAGACATCATCCACGGAAAAATTAAAACGAATATTAGTCATTATTATTATGGGTAATTATCTGCATGATGATGAGTAGTGAGTGTATCATACCAAAAGTGATATGCACGCATGCATTTGTTGATTTTTTTCATTTTTTGCAAGGTGAGCTGAAAATATTCCGCATAGCTTCACTAAAACTCGAAAAAAAAAATAATAATGTGATTATTTACATCCTCACAACACCATCGAAATCATTAAATAAATAAAAAAAAAACACAAATGCACGAGCGAGAGATGATCGAGTCCATCAACAATATCATCAAGTTAATCGCAGCAAAAAACACACCGGTTTTTGTGATATCGTAATTTGCGCCGCGACACACATTGCGCGATGCGTGAGTCGTCAGGATTGAATGACAGTTTGACTTGTCACATGCAAGCCTTGAAGAGAATTTCTTACAAAGTTGTAAAGATTAAAAAGTTATCGGCAAGAAATTATCGGCAAATGTTTTAAAAGGAACTTTTTTTTTTTGATGAATGAATTTTTTTATTAAAAGTGCGAAACAAAACCTGTTTCGAGATCGTGCTTGGACCAGCATGGTTTGTAGAGTTAATTAGTTTTTTTTCTGTTACCTGAACTTATGCCAATTTTTTTTCGATTCCAAGCGTTTCGAAGAATAAAGTTTGTCTGATGGATGAGTTTCGATTTCCTGTAAAAATTGGAATATTTCTTAGAAGTTATCTAAAAATTAAATATTTTTATTAAATTTTCTTCACAATTTTTTTTTTATTAATTTTTAATTACAAATTTACAAAAAAAAAATAATTTCATTAATTAATTAATTTAAAAAAAAAATTAAAAATAGTTTATTTATTTATTTTTTTCTTCCAAATACATCATGAAATTATCGCAACACAAAAAGAAAAATTGATAAATTTTATTTAGTTGTTGAAAAAAATTCTAATTTTTTTTTTTTTTGTAAAATTTTTGAAATTGATTAATTTTTTTAAAAATTGAAAAAATGGACAAACATGGATTTAAACAATTTTTTAAATAAATTTTCAAGCTTTCAAAAATAATAATTTTAAATTTTTTTTTTAAATTTATTAAAATTGTTATATTAATTTTTGAAAAAAAATTTAAAAAAATTTCGGAAAAATTTTTACGATATTTTGATCTTCAATAAAACTATTTATTAGACAAAATTTTAATTTTTAAAATTAATTTTAATTTTTTTTTTAAATAGGGATTTTCAGAATTTTTCCCTAAATAATACCTAATTAATAAATTTTTATTTTTTTTTTAATTTTTTTACTTATTTCGATAACGTGATTTAAATTTTTTGAAAAAATTAATTTAATAACTTTAAAAGTTGAATTTGACAAATTTTGGTCATTTCTAAAAATTTAATGTTTTCCTCTATTATTTATTTTTTTGAAAATTAAGGAAGTTCATAATTTAAGGATTTCATGAATTTCGAAGTTTTTATTTCAAGATGATTTTTAAAGAATTTTTTAAAAAATATTTTAAGATATTTTTAAAAATTAGATTTTTTACAACTCTTAAATTAAAAAAATAAAAAAAATTTAATTTATAGGATTTTTTAAAATTTTACGGGATCTTTTAAAATTACTAATTAAGAGCAAATAAATTTTTCATAATTTAAATTACGAAGATTCAAGGAAACGATACAAAAGAAAAACCTCCAATTTCACGAAACCGTTATCTTGTCACATTAATTAAATTTTTAATTTACTCGACATCCGAAGAAGAAACCGACAACGTTCAAAAGGGACAACGAGCGTGGTGTTAAGAGCCGGCGCTTAATATTTATCCAAATCCAATCTTTTGTTCCCGCATAAAAATTCATTCATTCACTCGTTTAATATTTAGAAGAAAATATATTACAAAATTTATTAATATTAATATATGCAACACATACGCCGCGGTTCAGACCGAAAAAAAGAGAGATATAAAAGATAAACCGCACATTATTTGACCAGACAGTGATATTAACATGCACGAGATATGTATATCACACCAGAAGACCAGAAACAATTAAAATTGGAGTTGGTGAGTTAAAATGTGTTTATATGTGGAGAAGACATTTGAATGATTTGTTTGTACATAAAAATTTAATGACTTCCTCTTCTCTTCTTCGTTTCGGAGTACGAAGAATGATAAAAAATTAGATAATAAATTTTATCTTTCAATTTTTTGCTGTGTTAACGTGAGTCGGGTACGAACGTAGAAATAATAAAAAAGAAAGACCGCATCAGGCTAATAATTCATAGAAAAAAATAATCGATTTTTTGTCGGGTTGTCTGGCTTCTTTTGTCTTAACCAATTTTTCAACCTTTATTAATAAACATTTTTTTTTTCATTCATTCACGGATCGACGAGAGAAAGGTCTTTCATTCATCCATTCATAATTACGTTTTTTTTTTCATCAAAAACACATGTTTCGATCAAAATATTTAGACCGCACACCTTAATTTTAACTTTTTTTTAAATTTTTCAGGATCATCCCGGATTGCGAGGCACACCTTTAGCGATGTTAGCGGCACAATGTAACAAATTGTCGAATAAATCTCCGCCGCCGTTGGCTGATGCAGCTGTCGGTAAGGGGTTTCATCCGTGGAAGAAAAGTCCCTCGTCGCCAACACCTTCGGGACAACACTCGCCGACAGGTGTCACTGCGAGTTCGACCGCCGTGAGTTCGAACGTTGGAACAATTTCGGTACAGAGGAATTTATGTGTTTCGTCTACTCCTAGTCCAATGAATAATATTTCAGCGAGGTAAGAATTTTTTCTGAAAAATGAATTTTAATTAAAAATTTAATTTTTTGCAGAAAAAAAAGAATCTAAAAAAGAATATTAAAATAAAAAAAATTAAATTAAATAAAAACTAATTAAAATAATTAAATAATTAAATTAAAATAAAAAAATAATTTAATTAAAATAATTTAAAAAATAAAATAATTAAATTAAAAATATTTAATAAAAAAAAATAAAATATTATCTCCTAAATATTTTTTTTCACAAATTTGAAATTATTGGGCAAATATTAAAAATTTGAATTTTTTATACATTTTTTTTTAATTTAAAATTCTTACTAAAAAGCTTCTAAATTTGACAATTTTTTAAAGCTGATGTTTAAAATTTTTAATGATAATGAAAAAAAACTTGCCAAAAAAAATTTAATTTTATTTCTCTTGCATTAAGGCCTTCAAAAAAAATAAATAAAAAGAAAAAAAAATAAAAATTATTTTTTTAATAATTAAAAAAATTTTAAATTTTTTTCTCCAATTTTATGGAATTATTTGATAAAATTTTGTACAAAAATTTGAAAAATTAATCTTTAAAAATATTTAAAAAAAATTTTTTTTGAATATAAAAACATGATCGAAATATTATTTTTCATTATTTTAACCCGAAAAATCCCACAAATTTTCAGATTTTATTTTTATTTGAATTTTTTTAATTTTTTTTTTATCAAATGAGGCCAAAATATTTAAAATCATGAAGTTTTGTGACAAAAAATTTAAAAGATTTTTTTTTTAAATTTTTTTACCTTTTATTTTTTACAGTCGTTCAATCACATCCTCGTCATGTTCGGCAAGCACAACGCCCAGTTACGGCAGCGGCTTATATTTTCCAGATGCAACAACGTCTCCTGCCGTTGCGGAAACATCTCACATGCACCAAGGTCTTTTGGGAAAAGTCGAAGGCGCAACCTTGGGCTCCGTTTATTCGCGTCATCCGTACGATTGGGCCTTCAACGCACCACACAAAACAGAAGGCGTTAACGGCGATTGGTGGGGAATGCATAGCGCCGCCGCCGGATCATGGCTCGATATGGGAAGTGCAGCTGGAATGCACGCAACAATGGCAAATTACGCGGCAACAGCGACTTCGGATTACTCCTCTCTCACACATTCGCTCTCGAATACGGCGCATTTGCTTGGCACGGGTCAACATTTGCTGCAAGACACGTACAAGATGCTTCCGGCACAATCGAATTTCGGCTTATCTAGTCCCTCGCCTGCTCCGAGCACGCCGCCAACTCCGTCGCCGAGATCGCAGCGACGATATTCCGGAAGAGCGACGTGCGATTGCCCGAATTGTCAGGAAGCGGAGCGTCTTGGACCTGCGGGCGTTCATTTGCGGAAGAAGAATATTCATTCGTGTCACATTCCGGGCTGCGGGAAAGTTTATGGCAAGACGAGTCACTTGAAGGCACATTTGCGCTGGCACACAGGTAGTCAGTAAATGCACGAAAAGCAACGTGACAAGATATTAATTTTATTTTTTTGCTTTTTGATTTGCAGGAGAACGACCTTTTGTTTGTAACTGGCTGTTTTGCGGAAAACGTTTTACGCGAAGTGACGAACTGCAACGACATTTGAGGACTCACACAGGAGAAAAAAGGTAAGTCTGACTAAAGAAATTATTAAAAATGTTTTCGATTTCTTTAAATTTATTTTTTTTAAATTTTTCATGAAAATTTCGAATATCGAGTTTTTAAAATTTTTGAAAAATTTCAAAATTTTGATAAATTTTTTTATTAAAAATTTTTTTTAAATTAAAATTTGGTTAAAAAAAATCAAAAGTCAATTTCTTTTTTACTATTTCTAAATTTTAGAAAAAAATTATCAATATTCTAAAGAAAAATTATTTAAAAAAAAATTCTATAAATTTTCAAAAATTATTTTTATAGAAATTTAGCAAAAATCTATAAATTTTGAACATTAATAATGAAAATTGGAGAAAATTTTTATAAAAACTTGAAATTTTCTCAAAATAATTATAAAAAAATCAAAATTTTTTGTAAATTTATTTTTATTTATTTTTAACTCAATAATTTTTAATTTTAAGTAAAAGTTGATTTTTTAAAAGATTTCAATAAAAATTTTTAAACTTTTTGACAAAAATATATCTAAAAAATTGTAAATTTTTTAAAAAATTTAAAAAAAAATTTTTAAGAAAAAAAATTATGTTAAATTATTTATTAATTTTTTTACTTAATTCTGTAAAAATTATAAAAAAAAATAATAATTTAAAAAAAATTAAAAAATTAATTAAAAAAAATATATTTTTTTTTCAAAAATGTACCATAAATGTTTTTTTTTTTTAATTTTTAATAAAAAATAATAATTTTTCTTAATTTTTTTAATAAATATACAAAATTTTGAAAAATTCTACAGAAAATTTTACATTTAAAAAATTTCGAATACTCGATATTCAAAATATTTCATTTCAAATTTTTTAAAAATCTCTAAAATCGAAAACATTTTTGAAATTTGTATCAACCTTAACTCCATTTTCATAAAAAAATATCAAAAATCTCACCTAAAAAATAATTTTTCTCCCCAGATTCGCTTGTCCCGTGTGCAACAAACGCTTCATGCGCAGCGATCATCTCGCAAAACACGTAAAAACTCACAATTCCACTGGTTCAGGTATCAAAAAGGGTTCCTCCGAGTCGTGCAGTGACTCGGAAGAGCAAATGCGGAATCAGCAACAACACGATCCGCATCAGCAGCAGCAGCAACAGAATCAACAACAACAGCAGCATGCCCAGCAACAACAGCAGCACATGGTAATTTCGCACCAAATGGGATCTCCTGCAATGCATCATCATCACACGCCAAGTCCGGGTCTCGATCAGATTGACGTGAAACCAGGTATTGTTTGAAACATGTTTGGACCCGGATCGGTATTCGCTCCAAATGCTGGTTTCCATCACGGGTCCCCCTTCACGACGTCATAGTTGTGGCAAGTAATCGACGACGACGCAATGGTTCAATTATAACGTCGTCATGAATTTTATTGAAAAAAAAATTTGAAAAACGAAGGAAACTTTTAAAAACGAAAAAATGGTACAAAAAAAATTTTTCAAAAAAAAATAATTTTTTTTAGAATTTTCATGCTTTTATGTAGCACGACGAGGTCAGCATTTCCTAAGAAGACCAGTTAACAGTTAAAACAGGAAATAATTATAAAATCTATCACAGCGCAGTGAATGTGAAAATAAACTGTTATAATTAACAACACAGACACACACACACGAACCATATCATTATCGAAGACATAAATTTTAATAATTCTCTTTCAAGTCTTCAAGATCAATAATTCCGATTTTTTTTCAATTATTTATTGATTTCAAAAAAAATGTATATTAAATATTGACTTTATTACGGATAATTTTCAAAACCCGTCGTGTTGTGAATTCCAAATTTTCTCCAGTTTTGACAATAA
The DNA here is from genome assembly GCF_036172545.1 of Culicoides brevitarsis. Taxonomy (NCBI): domain Eukaryota; kingdom Metazoa; phylum Arthropoda; class Insecta; order Diptera; family Ceratopogonidae; genus Culicoides; species Culicoides brevitarsis. Next base: position 31,984,993 of record NC_087087.1, on the reverse strand, counting down.
AATACATTCACACACAACATAATGATGATGATGATGATGATGGTAATTTTCCTACAACTCAAAACCATAACTTTTTTATTTTAAGAGATAGAGGGCTCAAAGTAGGGTCAAAACATCATGAAATTTTTCGCCCAAGGTACGCTCATCATTTGTGTGTAAATAAAAAAAAATTAATTATAATTTGAATGATTGAAAAAAATTCTCTTTGTGCATCATCGCATAAAAAAAAATTTTATTACACAAAAAAACACGCAAAATTCGATTGTTCATGTAACAAAGTAAAAAAAATGCACAACATGATAAATACATAACATTATTATTATTATTAAATATTTACATATAAAACACCATTAGCTAGGTCTATAAATAATAAAAGCATAAAAAAATAATGAACGCGCGCTGTATAAAAATTTCTTCAATCTCTTTTATTAATGTGAATATTCTCTAATTATAAATTATATATGATGATAAACTTTTAACTTGACATTATAAATAATATAATGATAATAATTGTTAATAATATAAAAAAAATTAAACAAGACAAAAATTATTATTATAATTATTATAATATAAAAAAAATATTATATATGAAAAAAAAACACAAGTCTAGTTATTAATTATATATTTTTAGTAGGTAAGAAAGGTACAACATTATTATTTTTATATAAAAATAAAGGCAAAGATCATAATAAATGAAAATTGTGTTATTGTTAATTTTTTAAAAATTAAAAAAAAATAATTTTAAATAAATATTAGATAAAAAGAAAAAATATTCTGCAAAAAAAAAAAATATATATATATAAACACTTGTCGCATGATAAAAATAAATAAAAAAAATATAAATAAAATTTAACACTTAAAATAAAAAAAAATTATTTTTTTCCATAAAATTATTTAAAATAATTCAAGATGAGGGTAAGTTTTCAACCAAAAATTCTTTTCAATTTTCCCCAATTGATAAATAAAAAAAACTTCGCAAAATTTAAATATCAAAAGAGTTTCCGGGTGAAATGGTCGATTAACTCTATCGTTATGCAAATTAGAGCAATATGTTTTCCGGATTTGACTTTATTACGGATAATTTTATGTGTTGGGGCATGGTAATTTTCAAAACCCGTCGTGTTGTGAATTCCAAATTTTCTCCAGTTTTGACAATAAAATACATTCACACACAACATAATGATGATGATGATGATGATGAAGTTAATTTATTTACGCAAAAGAAGACAACCCTTGTAAGGGAGAAAATTTTTCGGGGGACATATTTTTCGCATAGACGTGTTCTCTTTAATTAACGATTTTCTCTGTCGCTGCAGTGTAATTAAATAATTGTTTGTAATAATTTAACGATGAAATGCGAGAGAAAAAAAAATATGAAGCCTTTGTACGGAGAAAGGGCGCGGCGAGATAGTTAATTACAGAGTGATAGTGTAACAATGTTTCAGTGTGTTTATCGATAATAATAAAAAACGTTGTGCTGTATGATTTTAATATAATTTATTCATTTTGAAGTTATTTTTGAAATTGAGAAGTAACAAGTGAGTTTTTTTTTGTAGCTTTAAATTATAATGAATTTATTATTTCTTTTGATCTGTTGATCAATTAAAATAATTAAAATTCATTTAAAAAAAAATAAAATTCAAAACTAATAATTACGAGACTTTTAAAACTTTAATTAAAATTAAAAAAAAATAAAAATTAAATAAAAATAAATTAAATTAAATTAAAATTAATAAAAATAAATTTTAATTAAAATTTCTAAAAATAAAAAAAAATATAAAAATATATAAAAAATTGTTTCTGAAAATTGTTTTAATTTTTATTTAATTTAAAGAATTCATCAAAGTTCTCTTAAAACTGCTAAAAAATTACAAAAATTAGGAAAATTTAAGAAAAACGATGAAATCTGATTTTTAAGATATAGTTTGTAAATTTTTCAACATCTTTATTTAATTTTTAAAATATCTTAAAATTAGAAAAAATTACTCAAAATTAAAAATTGTAAATTAAAAACTGAATTTATAATTCTTCAGTTAATTTTTTTTTATAAAATTTATTTTTTTTTTTAAATTTAGAATATTTTATCTCAAGATTTTTTATTTTAAAATATTGAAAAAAAAAAATTTTTTTAACTTTGAATCTGAATCTTTGAATTTTTTAAAATTTTCATTTTTTTTTTTAATTTTAAGATTTTTTTTTATTTTTGTAAAGAAGAAAACTAAATTTTTTCCAAAATTTAATTTCATTGAGATAATTTTTTAATTAATTTCCCAAAGCAATTCCTAATCCAATTAGTAAAAAAATATTAAAATTGAAAAAAAAAAAATATTTATGAAAATTTGAAAAAATTCAAAGATTCAAATTCAAAGTTGAAAAAAAAAATTTTTTTTTTCAATATTTTTAAACAAAAAATTTTAAGAAAAAATATTCTAAATTCTAAAAAAAACTATTAAATTTTATGAAAAAATTTTAAACTCATAGAAAAAAAAATCATTTAAAGTCACGAAAAAAATAAAAATCCTGAGAAAAAAAAAGTTCTAAATTCAATTTATTTTTTTTTTATAAATTTTATGGAAAAAATTTTAACTCACAGAAAAAAAATTATAGTCCTGAAAAAATTAAAAATCCTAAAAAAATTCAAATTCAAAAAAAATTTCATCAAAATGCAAAAATAATTCAAACCCGAATTCCATTAAAATCACTAATAAAAACCAACAACAACAAATAAAAATCATAAATCAAACCACTAAAAACATTATTTTAATGCAATTTGTTTAACTTTATTACAATTGTCATCTTCTGCGCTTCAATTCAATCCCTCCCGTATTTATTTTGATTTCAATTTTCTTCCTTTTTGATAATACTCTTAAATATATTTAATGATCCACTTACGTATTGGTTTTAAAATTTTGTTTCGTATTTTCCGGATATTTTTTTTTCATCCTGCACAAGTCTCCCGCGACAATAAAGCGTTGATTCATGAAAAATTATGTTTCCCTTCTTGTTCACTTTTTCTCGAAATCTAAATCTACCCTCTTGAAAAGTGATGAGAAAACGGAGGGACGCAAAAAGGAACAACAACCATAAATAAATCCAGACAATCGTTGACTTTTGTATTTTTGTTGCTAATGTGACATAATATCTTTTTTCTTCCTCTGAATTCATTGTTGAACGATGATAATGAATTGTTTTGATTGCATCGAGGGAAATGCGATTTGTTCGAATTTGTTGATTTTTTTTTTTTTTTTGATCCTGATGACTTTTCGGATTTGGGAGATAAGATAAGATCCAGTTAAAAATCCATTAGACCAACCAAGAAAGATAGAAAAAACATATGTCGAAAAAGTTACTCTATTATTTTACGGTGATTAACATTTATAATCACAGAGTACGGAAAAAGAATTTTTTTTTAATGACACAGAATAGAATTTTTTTTTGGTCAACCAATGAAGACAAATTTATGTAAATTTCAAAAATTTTTAATGGCTGAGCATGTTTCGTGGTAAATAAAGTGAAAAACAACAAAATACTTTAACGATTTTGATATAATTTTAGTGTTTATATAAATTAAATGATTTTTAACCACAATAAAAACCAGACATTTTTTTCCGTTGTTTATTTGTTGTTATTATTATTTATCATTGTACGTGGCATGCATGAGTGAGAGAAAAATATCATAAAAAAAGTAAATAAAAGTAACCACATTTAACAATGTAATAATAATCGTGTTGCTTTTTTTTATGTATCACTCCATTAAATAACTGCGCTGCGGAATGAAATGGACTTCTTGTTATAATTTAATCAAAATACGTTTATATTTTTTTATTGTAATGAATAAAAAAAACGCATAAAAACTGAAGTAATGATATTATTAACAATAACAATAACTTAATACACTTTTTTTGTTCGACGCTTTTTTTATGTCTTTGTGTTAATTTTCTATGAAAGAGTCTCATGCCAGGCTCATGCGATGTACCCCTTTTCGATCGATTTCAATTGTTATTTGTATTTTTCGCATGCTGTGAATTGTGTTTAAATAAAACAATTAATTTTTGGCTCGATTTTTGTCGCTAAAAATTTAACACATCAATAAGTTTCAATAACGTCAATTAATGTTAAAGTAAATTTTGTAAAATAATAATAATTAAAAATAAAATGGAAAACACGTTAAAATTCAACACTGGAGAAGAAAAGTTTTTGTTTGTTATGCCAACAGTAATTAAGATTTTACAGTATTTGAATCTTTTGTTTTTGGGTAAAGATTATTTTTGTCATTTTTTTAACGGAATTTTGTTAAAGTACTAATTTAATTATAAATTTTCTGATTTTATTAAGTTTATTTGCTTCATTTATTGTGAAAAAATTAATAAATTAATATAATTTATTTGTTTTTATTTAATTAATTTTTTTTTAAAGAATGAGGAAAAAATTGAATTAGCAATAAGGCGATTTACAAATTTCATTTTTTTATGAAAATCATTAATTTCAAAATTTTTAATAGAAAAAAATAAAGCTTTTAATTATTGAGAAGTTAAAAATAAGAAAATTTGTGAAAAAAAATATTTAAAAAGAAAGAATTGAAATTTTTTATTTTAAGATTTAAAAAAATGCTTGAACAACAGTTGAATTAGCCAGAAAGCGATTAACAAATTTTAAATTTCTAAAATAAAAAAAAATTAATCAATAAAAAAAAGGTAAAAAAGCAAATTTTAGAAAAAAAAAATATTTAAAAAGAAATTTATTCGAACATTTTTTATTTAAATTGATAAAATTAATATTTTTTAAAACAATTTAGAAAAATTTTTAAAGGGCAATTTGAAAATTTTTGAAATTTGCTTCATTCATTGAGAAGAAAACAAAAGTTTACATGCATAAATATAATATAATTTAAAAAAAAAGTTGAATTAGCGAAGAAGCGATTTGCAAATTTCATTTTTTTAAACAATATCACTAATTTTAAATTTTTTATTGAATAAAATAAAATAAATAAATTAATTAAAGTTAAAAAAAAATAAGACATTTTATGAAAAAAATATTTTAAAAGAAACTTATATTTAAACATTTTTCATTTAAATTAATGAAATTAATATTTTTTATTAAAAATTGAAAACAAAATTTTTGAATTACAAATTTCAAAATTTTAGAATAAAAAAAAAGTATTCCATGCATTTACAATGAAGAAATTAAAATGTTTTTTAAAAAAATTAATTAATTCCTTAAATAAAAGAAATATAATAAAAATATATTATAATAATTAAATAACAGAAAAAAAAAATGAATTAGCAAAAAGGCGATTTACAAATTTTATTTTTTTTTTAAATATTTAATTTAAAATTTTTTTATTGAACAAAATATATTTAAAGTTTTGAATAAAATAGAAGTTAAAAATAAGAAATTTTATGAAAAAATTACCTAAAATGAAAAATGTTTATCATTTAATAAAAGCAATTTAACAATTCATGTTTTTCATCATTGAACGTTATAAAACTGAATTCCTAGACATGAATTTTATTCTCCATTTAATGAGGTCCGATTACTTTACAAAAGTATTCAACTGTTACAGTATTGCTTGAGTAAACGTCTTTGAATAACAAGAAAAAAAGAGACATTCATTGTTTAAAAATCGTTAATAATTATTATTATTATGTTTGTGTATGTCATATTTACTCATGAAGTACTTTACTACAACAATTGCTCATAATACAACAAAAAAAAACTAAACCAATATAAATTATATGCTTGATTCTTCGTTTTTTCTTACAAATCTATCATTATTTAATAAAAAGAAAATTGTATAAAACGGTAGCTGATCTTCTTTTCAAGAATAAATAACAATACTTAACAATCATCATCGTCGTTATTTTCTGTAATGAGACTACAGTTTAAATAATATTAAAATAACATTGTTAATAAAGTATGAAGAATTTACGTATTATTTGCTCCAAATGATAGATTTTTTGAGAAAAGGAAAAAAAATAAATGATGGCGTTTAAGTGTATAATCAAAATGATGACCAGAATAGGGTTACATTGTAAGCGTTGTTTTTTTTATTTTTTTTTCGTCCTGCTTTTATATACGATAACTTGATGTTACAAAGTGTTTATGAATTGATGAAGAGACCAAAAGATACTCATTATTTATACGGTCGTTCAAGATAAAATATGCACCCAAAGGACAAAAATTTATTATTATATATAGAACGTAATAAAATGCTTTTAATAATAATAAATAAATAAAAAATCCATTACGGCACATTATCATAAATGATATCATGGAAAATTTTTTAAAAGCATTTTTAAATGTTTTTTTTTTTAGAAAAAAAGGGAATTTTGTTCGTCTATGACAAAAAAAATAAAAAAAAATAAATAAAAAATTAATAAATAATTAATAATAAATTTCAATTGATTGTTAAAAATTATGTTCAAAATTTGAATTAATTTTTTAATATTTATTAATTAATAAATTAAATTTTAATTAATTAAATTAATTTTTTTTATTTAGTTTTAATTTTTTAATTAATTTAAAAAATATTTAAAAAAAAATAATAAAAAAATATTTTAAAAAATTAATTTCAAGTTATTTTGCCAAAATTATTTTTTTAAAGTTTATATTTTATTTTTATTATTATTTTTTTTTAATTTTTAATTAAATTTGATAATATTTTATTTTTTAAAATTTAGTTAAAAATTTAATGCACTTTATTTAAAATCAAGTTTCGCACGTCGACTTTTCTTTTATCTTCATTTTATTACCAACATTAAATTTTCAGCGAGATTACCACCGGATAAAACGAGCAAAAAATCAATTGCTCGTCGTTTCAACGATGATGACAGGGATCATTAAATGGTCATCATTGACAAACTCTTTGATATTTTTTCCAACATTTCTCAGGAAAAACGGGAATTTAAAAAAGTTCCTCATAAAAAAATTCATCAATTATTGAACATGACAATTGCATTGCTTTGAAACTCATGAAAAAAGGGTCAACAAATAGACCAACAAAAAAATAGAAATACAAATAATCGACGACAAATATATCAATAATAACTGTAATTACAATTTTTCGTTGTTCTTGTTGAGTAATGATGACCTTCTTCTTACTGTTACTTTATTATTATTAACTCAAAAAATTTTCTTGATATCAGTCGGCTGTTGTTCTTTTATTGTTGCAGATGAGCTAATTTCAACAATGAACTATTTTTTTGTTTCAAGGATGTTCAGAACCCTTTCTTCTTTCCTTTCATATGGTTTTTTCACACACATGTAATGACGTCTCATCATCTTCTTCGGCATGCATATGTCGACTGGCATTTGATGAGTATTTATTATGAAAACTTGTGTCAAAAATATGTCGTTAACGACAATCTTGTGGTCGGTAATGTCTAATGTCATTATCGTCTTGCGGAGGAGAAAGAACAACGGTTGATGGATCGCTGTAAATGGCACGTTGACAAATGTTGATGATGGTTGGCAGGAACAGGAAGTTAAAAAAAAGTTGAAATTTGCATAAAAAAGTAATAAGCTAAGGAGCTGAAAGTGACTTACGGTAAAGATTTAAATCAACTTCAATTTTTGTTTGATTATTTTTTTTAAAGAAATAATTATAAAAAAAATTTCTTGAAAAAATTAAAAAGTAGGACGATTTGAAACAACAATCAAACATAAAAAGCATTGAAAGCAAACAATGCATAGAAAAATGTTCCGGAATGAAGTTACTGGAAATGCACATTTAAAAGCATTTTTAATGCAAATTATAGAGAATCACTAAGCTTCTTGCATTTTATCTTCATTATTGGATTCCTTTGAAATTATTACCATACAAAGACACGCCTTTTCTTTCGTTTACTTATTTTTTTTTCTTCAAAAAAACTATTATTTGATAATTTACCGTTATTTATAGACAGAACGTTATGCGATCCACAACCATTGGCAAGGTTGTCTTAATGGGGATTTCCATTCAATCATCAATATAATAATAGCTCGCATAACCACAAATTTCACCTTCTGCGTTTTTTTGGTTTATTATGTTATTTTTTCTATAAATTGCATGATTTAGCATCCGACTATCTATCACACGAATGAGGATGATGATGATGATAATAAATATAAATTTCAGTTGAATGGAAATTTTTGTTAACAACACAAAATAAAAATATAACAATTGGATGTTATAAACGATGATATAACCAAGTTCCTATTGTTGTCGTTACTTTATTTATCATCATTTTTGTGTGTGTCAGTTGTAATAATCGCACATGTATAAAAAAAAAGTACAATAAAAAAAGAAACAAATCATTGACAGTTTATTTGCCACGCCTGTAAAGTGTTTCATTCACACCAAGTTTTGTGCGGAATATTTTCAATTATTATTTTTACTTGCTTTAATTTTTTTTTATTTTACACGACAACGTTATTTATTTGCCCTGAACTTTTATTCGGCAGATGTTGTGATTGTTTAACGGGAGTGTGCGAAGTGTGAGCTCCTTTCAATCCAGTTCGATTCATGAGAAAAATTGTTTGGCGCTTTTTGTTCTGCGTTTCTTTCATCATAGGGAACGTGTGCTAATTCATAATAAAAAAATCAATAGAAGGCTACTTTTGGTTTCTTTTGATTTCGAAAGGTGCTTGGTTTCTTTGTGAATTTCAAAAGAATATATTCAATAATTTTGAAGGATTCTGTTGCTTCTTCAACTATTTGATTCATCATAATTGATCTCAGAGAAAAGAGTTCTTCGTTTCTTTAAATTTTTCTTTCTTCTGTTGTTGGTTGGTCTTTAAAGCTTCTCCCATTTAGTTGTTTTCATTCAATATTTTTTTTATTTATTTTTTTTTCCTTTTAGTAAAATCGTCACTTCATATTTTGCTGTTATCGGTGAAAGTTATACTTATTTTAGTTTTACAATAGAGTTCTTAAAATTTTAAAATTAACTTAAATTAATACTCAGATTCAAATCAAAATCAAATTCATGCCTCAGATCATTGTCAGTATTTGTTTCAGTCTTGATTTGAAAAGTAGGAAGTTCTGAAGGAAGGCTGTTGAAGAAGTTTATCCTTTCATGAAAAACACTGTTTCGTGAGTAGTTTGTTCGAGACAATAGGATTTGTAATCTAGACCTTCTTCTTGTGTCGTGGTCATATCGGTCCTGAATAAGAGGAATTGACAGATTTATCCTCAATAGCCCTTTTTTCATTTTGTATATCGTCATTGCTTGTTCGTATTTAATCATGTAATTCACTTTAAGGATATGGTACTTGTTTTGTTATTTTGTATTCCATCAATTCTATAGGAACTCATCTTTAGCTTCTGTTCGTTTGAAATCTTCCGAAAATCAGTCGATAGTGTTACTACTCGTTTCATTTAATTGTATTCGTTTAATCCTTTGTAATAAAATGAGTTCTGTGCTCCATTTGTCAAGTAATTCAAGAGTCTAAAATCTTCGCCCATGAGAAATTAGTTGGCGCCCTTTGTTCTTCTTTCCTCCTCTTGACATCAGATCATTAATAGACGTCACCTAAAATTAACAAAGAAAAATCTTGTATTTCATTATTATTCAATCAATGAACAGATGAAATTCAAGCTAATTATAACCTTGTACAACAGAACAATAAATAATAAATCGTAACTTGATATGATAAACTATACTACGAACAAAAAATTCATTCAACATTTTTTTGAAGAATCATTCATTATTATTTACATTTTTTTTCTGGTTGCGATGATTTGGAGAATTGAAAAATTTCAAGCCTCAGTTGGGGTTAAAAAATCATAAATTGAGTTCACCATAGATAATGACATTATAATAAGGAACCAAAATCCATTATTTAATTAAAATAATCAAATTACAGTTTTCGTGACGTGAACTCTCCAACTCTGCTCCGCATTAGCTATTATTAGTAGTTGTTAGAGAAAGATGATAATGAAAGGTTATCGTACATGGAGAGAGTTAATATGAGACGAAAATTTGGCTCATTAACAAAATATTCATTAAATTACGTTTTTTTTTGTGTTAAGCCATTGTCATTTTCTGGAGTTAATTTCTCGTATTTTTAAGATCATTAATCATCGAGTTCTTTTTTGTGTAACTTGACATTTGATCGTCTTGCCCATATGTGAACATACCGTAAACTATCGACATGTGGCGAATTCTATTTTTATCTTAAACTTGACATTATCGACAAAATTCCTACGAAAATATACAAACGAGTATTAACTTTAACGAGATTGAGACAAAGATTCGATAAGCCGGAGATAAGACGAACTTTTATTGCCGCTGATAAATTTTATCTTTCGCTGTGATAAGGTTTCAAGAGTAATCGACGCTTGTTTGTGTAATTTGTTGATCAGTTGACGTGAATTCCTGCGAGAAGTAACATCATGCAAATCTTTTTACTTACCTTGCTGATTTTCGGGCTAACTGATGCCTCGGTGATAAGTTTGCCATTATCGTCGTCAATTGATGCGGAAAACGGAACAATTGGCACAACTGCTGTAAGTGATTTGTTTTTTTATTAATTTATCACTCAAGTCAGTCATTTTAGAGTGATTGATCATTTTTAATTGAAGGTTGAACTTGACGGAGAGACATGTAAAAAGGCTGAATGTAATTTTGGGAATTTAGTCGCAGATTCTGTTCGATACGGGTATTTAGAGGATCATTCGACGGGCGAAAATGTACTCGTTTTGTTACAAGGGAAGAATTTTAAGGGAGTTATTGAACAAGGAACTGAATTGACGGAGAAGGATTTGGCGAATGGATTTTCTAAACAATCGGATTTGGTGATCATTAAAGAGCTGAAAGGAAAACTCATTAGAGATGTTTTGGAAAAAAGTGTTGAAAAGTAAGTTTTTTACCGAATTTGCTTTTGAAAATGTTTCTTGATGAAAATAAGACGCTTCAGAGATCGTTATCTTGATCTTGTTGATCTTAACATAACCTAAAAAAAATTCATTGAAATTTTTAATGAAATTTAAGCTCAAAAATTTTATTAAAAAGTTCAATCTTCAAGAAATTTTCAACTTTTAAAATTTTGAAGGTAAATTTCATTAAAAAGTTCATTTGAAACTTTTTTTAGGTTATATTATGTTATTTTTAGGTTATGTTATGTTATTTTTAGGTTATGTTAGATTTGACAAGATCATAAAATTTAGTTTAACAAAGTTTCTGGATAAAAACAGAACTTTTTGGAAATCGCCATGATGATCTTGTCAAATCTAACATAACCTAAAAATAACATAACATAACCTAAAAAAACTTTCAAATTAACTTTTTAATGAAATTTACCTTCAAAATTTTAAAAGTTGAAAATTTCTCGAATATTTCATTGTAGATACACCCAAAAAGATGGTTCTCCCGACTTTTTACAAGTCTCTGGCGGCTTTTTCGAATTCGATCTTTCTGTTGAAACAGGAAAACGCTTAACCTCCGCCCAACTCATGTCATTCGAAACCGAATCTTCCATCGAAATCACAGACAAAGGAACTTATAGTGTCATCACAACCGAAGATTTCTTCAAAACCAACTTCCAAAGTGAAAAATCTGACTCTCTTGAAACCACAGACATCGCATCTCTCGAAAAGTACATCGCCAAACACAAAATTGTCTATCCCGCGATCGATGAACGAATCATCCTGCACAACATCGAAGCCGCTCCGGAAGGAAACAATGCGTTAACGTTGCAAAAATCCACATTTTTGATCGGGATCATGATCCTGCTGCAAAAATGCATCCTGTCATCTGCCTAAGCTAATAATGTCGCACTCTGTTATTACCGTACTTTGTTCGGCAAATTTGCATCTTCCGGGCACGTGACGAACTTCGTTAGTTTTTCACTAAAATAAAAATTAAATAACTATAACAAAAAAACGGCGACTCCTCCTACTCTTTTGATGTAGATTTCCAGCACAGTAGCGTTTTCATATAGGATGTCACATCCTTGTTCGTTACTCGATACCTTCACCTCTAAATGCACCGTGAAATTGGGACATCCTATAAAATGCATATAAACATCATCATCACATCCATTAAACTACAATTCGTGGGTATAGCAGATGGTAAATCTATTTTATGCATTTTTATACGTTTTTTTTTCACTCAAACGCGATACTAATAGTCCATAACCGCTCTTCATAAATACTTTCTAAAAATATTAACAGTTATAATATTAATAATGGCACCTATAAGAGAAGGAAAAAAATGGAATTTATTAATAGAGCAAAAAATGAATGAATGATGAGAATTATAAAAGGGTGCACAAATCGGATACACAACCGCCTTTTCTTCAATAAAAACAGATGTCTGTCGCAGTAGTAGAGAATTCGAACCCTCATCTCACCTCAAACTCTCATAAAATACCTTTTAAATGCCATTCAAAATGGGCGCCAACTAGTTTTGTCGTCATCGAGAGACAACACTACTTCTATGCACTCTTCTAAGGTAAGGATGGGCAGGCAGACACGTTTCCTTTTTTTTTCTTTCGCTTTCATTTAGTATTTAGTAATAACCGTTTCACACCCTTTTTCGAAAATAAATATTAAAAATCGTATGATAATCAAATTATAATTATTAGTGTTTACACGGATTTCATTCGATTTGAGATTTTTTCTCATGATCTTTCGGCGCACTGCTAAATTTTCGAGGCGGGTTTGCACACGCGTTACGTCTGCCATGCCTCCCAATTGAGTGAGGGCAGAAAAACGGGGAAGACAGGCGTTTAGCGATGATGAATTGAGTGTTTTTAATCAATCAATTAGTCTACTACGGTAAAAAATTTTATGGCAGACCCTTAAGCGGTATTTTTGTCCTTCTGATTTTTTTGATCGATTAATTTTAAAATTTATTTTTAAAAAATGTAGGAGTTTTCATCGAATTTTGCAGTACCAGCAGAAAATCTGTTGAAAATTGTTTAAAAATGACGACTCGATCATCACGAAGTTCCTAAAGGAGAATTGAAAAAAATCATCTGAAGGTAAGTTGAACGACGCGAAGTTACTTGACGTGAAGCAAAGAGTTTACTTTAACGCTCTGAAACTTATCGACAAAGCCAAGAATGATCTGCTCCCGGAATACTTGACAGAAAGATTAACAACTTTTCAGCCTTTGAAGAAGAAGCGATTTTAGATGTTCCTCAAATATTTTTAGAGAACTTGAAAATGTATGTGAAATCCAATTTTTCGTCGCTCTAAATGACAAAACAAAGAACATCTAAACGAAAAAGCTTAACATCATCTTAAAAAATTAGTAGGAATGATAGTTTGTAACCTCTTCAGTCTTTATAAAGAAGGCTTTTTATAAGACTTCGGAAGGCGTCAGGGTTTAATGACAGATTATTGAAAATTGATAAAAATAAAAGATTTGAACTCGAAGAGAAACGAGAACTCGATGTCTATGTCGATAACTTTTTTCTGATATTTTCACGTTTCTACGTGTTCTGAGAAATTTAAGCTGAATAAGTTATTTTCACTGATCTTCATGAAAACTTGACTGTTACTTTTCCATGTAAACATATGAAATTGGAGTAGAATATTTTTTTATTCAGTCGAATAGCCATTAAGCTATGTCAAGTTAAGAATCTTTCAAATCTGCAATTTTTATAGATTCTTTTTAATTGTAGTATATGTTCCATATACTACTTTGTTTTTACCGCACAAAAAGGGCCCATTTTGTGAAACGCCGGCCTAAAAACATCGAAAAATTGTCAGAATCAAAGGCGGTAAGGTGCTAAACGACAGTAAACATTCCAAAGAATTCGAATTGAGGCAAAGAATCTCCCGACTTGAACAAAAAAATCAGGGGCCCTTCAAAAAAATTTTTTTTTCAAAATTTGTTTTTTTTTTCAATTTTTTTTTTTTTTCAAAAAAAATTTCAAAAATTTCTTTTTTCGCCTGTACATCGAAAACGCAAAATTTAGAAAAAGTCCAAAACAAAAGTTGTTTCTAATGCCAAAACCTTCAATTTGAGCTGGAGAACCGTGATCTACAAAAGTTGAAAAAATTTTGAAAAATGGGTACATGAGCCCTCATAATAAAAGGATTTTGACTTAAATTTTTTTAATCAATTTTTTTCGCTAACATCTTTAAATGGCTCCTGTACATCGGAAACGCAAAATTTGGAAAAAGTCCAAAACAAAAGTTGTTTCTAATGCCAAAACCTTCAATTTGAGCTGGAGAACCGTGATCTACAAAAGTTGAAAAAATTTTGAAAAATCGGTATGTGAACCCTCATAATAAAAGGATTTTGACTTAATTTTTTTTTAATCAATTTTTTTCGCTTACATCTTTAAATGGCTCCTGTACATCGAAAACGCAAAATTTAGAAAAAGTCCAAAACAAAAGTTGTTTCTAACATGGAAACCTTCATTTTGAGACGGAGAACCGTGATCTAGCTTAATTTTGAAAAATCGGTATGTGAGCCCTCATAATAAGAGGATTTTGACTTAAATTTTTTTTAATCAATTTTTTTCGCTTACATCTTTAAATGGCTCCTGTACATCGAAAACGCAAAATTTAGAAAAAGTCCAAAACAAAAGTTGTTTCTAACATCAAAACCTTCATTTTGAGACGGAGAACCGTGATCTAGCTTAATTTTGAAAAATCGGTATGTGAGCCCTCATAATAAGAGGATTTTGACTTAAATTTTTTTTAATCAATTTTTTTCGCTTACATCTTTAAATGGCTCCTGTACATCGAAAACGCAAAATTTAGAAAAAGTCCAAAACAAAAGTTGTTTCTAACATCAAAACCTTCATTTTGAGACGGAGAACCGTGATCTAGCTTAATTTTGAAAAATCGGTATGTGAGCCCTCATAATAAGAGGATTTTGACTTAAATTTTTTTTAATCAATTTTTTTCGCTTACATCTTTAAATGGCTCCTGTACATCGAAAACGCAAAATTTAGAAAAAGTCCAAAACAAAAGTTGTTTCTAACATCAAAACCTTCATTTTGAGACGGAGAACCGTGATCTAGCTTAATTTTGAAAAATCGGTATGTGAGCCCTCATAATAAGAGGATTTTGACTTAAATTTTTTTTAATCAATTTTTTTCGCTTACATCTTTAAATGGCTCCTGTACATCGAAAACGCAAAATTTAGAAAAAGTCCAAAACAAAAGTTGTTTCTAACATCAAAACCTTCATTTTGAGACGGAGAACCGTGATCTAGCTTAATTTTGAAAAATCGGTATTTGAGCCCTCATAATAAGAGGATTTTGACTTAAATTTTTTTTAATCAATTTTTTTCGCTTACATCTTTAAATGGCTCCTGTACATCGGAAACGCAAAATTTAGAAAAAGTCTTTTTTGTAATTTTTAGTACATTGTGTTTATATGTTTGTCCAGCATATGAAGAATTGGCAATAATTTCTCTTAAACTAAGCAATGACTCGGTACACAAACGGGTTATGTAACAAACATATACTACAATTCAAATTTGCTTTGCTAATTCAAGGTACTTTTTACTTCTTTCTATTGAATCAGGTCGAATTAATGTTTAAAAAATTATTTTCCTAAAAAAAAGTGGAAGTTTCTGAAAAATAATTTTTTTAAACATAAATTTGACATGATTCAATGAGAAGAAATAAAAATTTCACAAGATTTTTTCAACTCGTAAAAAATAAAATTCGTTAATTCATACAATTTTCAAAATTTCAGTAAATCCTTCTGAAACTTTTTCGACAAAAAAAAACGAATCCTTTAAAAATTGCGCCGAAATTCTGCACCCATGGCGAATGTTTCCAATAAATTATTTACAAACATTAATGCCATTATAATTCATTACGACAAAAAACATCGCGTCACGAGCTAAATACCTCACCACGACTCCATTATTGACAAATTTGAGCTAGCATGAGTCAAACTCACGAAAAAATCTTTATTTAGGGGAATTCAATAACGCACCATGCTCATATTTTTATACATATAATATTTAATTTGTAACCTATGATTAACTTGGAATGGGTGCCCCTTTTTTACAACTTTTCAATGACAATTTTCTAATGAAATTACGTTAAAAAATCGAAGTGAGTTCATAAGATGCGAACATCTGCAATATCCTGTTGATATGATTTGTAATTTTTTTTTCTCTCAATTATTTAATGAGTGAACGTTTTTCGATTCCAATAAGAACGTCGTCGTCCATTAAATGCAAATTATATTAAATTATTATGAACTTTTTGCCTCTCTCTAACGTTATTAAACATTTCCGCCATTATTTTTTCAGTCACTATGCTTTTTTTCGCTAAATATACCTAACAACAGCGAAAAAAAAAGAGTAAAACAGAAGCTCCCCATTTTATTAACAATTATATTTTATCTGTATTGGACTTATGTAAGGTTGAAAAAAAAATAATAATGTTTGTTTCGTGTCGGTGTTTGTACGACGAGCGTTGCGTGTTATGCATTTATTATCAGCGCGCTGGACGATGATGTGTGTAAGCAAGCAAAAATAACAAAACTTAATATATGCAGTGAATGAAGTGAACAGGCGGGGTCTGCCATATATTAAATAAATGAACATTGTATCCAATAAGAATTCAATTCGAACAATTTTTTTGATCATTGACTGCTTTTAATTTGCTTACTCGTTCTCTTTCTCTGTGCATTTAATGATATTATAATAATAAATAATGTTTAACACAAAAAAAAACGTCATATAATAATCAGAGAAACACGAATTTTTTGTTCGACGACGAGAACTTGCGCTGTAATAATCGACTTATTTAACTTTCCTTACAATAAATTACATGTTTTGACGCGTTCTTGTATTTTACTTAATTCCAGTAGCTGTTTGGAGATTTTTATTATTATGATACACATGCATGCCACTTATTATTATTTTATAAAAGGTTTATCAACTTCCATCGTTCCTTTTATGCAAAAACAATTATTATTAACTTTTCGTCTGTGTAATTGGGTCCCATTGTAATTCGCAACACTTTTCATTATACAATTTTTTTTTGCAGTCAGGGAAGTTTTTAATTGCGGAGACAACCTTTAATGAAATTAAATGCGAAATTAATGAAAATTGTTGTCAATGTTTTGATTGCTTTCCATTTATTTTAATGCGTTGAAGGCAACCTTATTAATTAATCCTTGTTTTTGAGAAAATTTATTTCAGGCAGTAATTATTCACTTTTGAGGTAGATGGGCTCGAAATAATACCAAATTGGAGAGTAAGTGAATTCATTGACAAATTATGGCTAATTGAAGAAGATGCAAATTTGTTTACGGGAGAAATTGTTGATTGATGCATTTTAATTGTAAATTCGATATAATTCGAATTGTTTTGATACAAATCAGAAATTGTTTACCAAAATATTTATTTTGTTCTGAAAAATGTGAATTTTAGCAAATATTTTTTTTTTAACTCAAAAAGTTATGAGGATGAAATTAATGAAAAACTTGTTCAAAGTTTATTTAAATATCTAAAATGTCTTAAAATACTCAAAAATTTTAAATTCTTTTATTTTATTATTTAATATTATTTTATTATTTAATATTTAATATTAAAAAATGTATAAAAAAAAATATTAAAAAAAATATAAAAAATAAAAAAAAATAATATTAAAAAATGTATCGTTCGAAGTTTTCAACTTCTAAAACAAATTAATATAAAAAAAATAAAATGAGCTATAATGTGCTGTAAAAGATGAAAAATATCAGGGTTGAATGTACTTTCAGCAAAAAAAAAACTAAAAATTTTTACTTGAGTCAATTAAGTCAAAATTAAAAGTTTAATTTTTCCAAAATTCAAAAATTTTTCGGATTTCGAATAAATTTCTATGAAAAAATTGAGATTTTTGGAAAAAAATAGCTTTTGATTTTGACATATTTGACTTAAAACTTTAACATAAGTAATTGGCTTTTACTTTTACTTAAGCAAAAGGTTTTAGTTTTTTTTTTTTTGACTTAAAGTATTCTCGACCCTGATGTCTTTAATTTTTTTTTGCACGTTAAATAAGCTAAAATATTAAAAAAAAATAAAAGAATTAAAAATATTGAGTATTTTAAAACATTTTAATGAATATTTGGAAAAAAAATTCTATAAAAAAATAATTTCAATAAATTTCCAACGACTTTTTTAAAATTTAAAATTTTTTGATAAATTTTATAAATATTAAAATTAATATTTTTTTATGAATTTAAAATATGTCTTAAACTTTAAATTTTTTAATACTTGACGAATAAGTTACTAAGTTAATTTTGAAATTTTTAGCAGATTTCAAACCATGAATTCTTCTATTTTTTTTTTCTAAAACTAAAATTAATTAAATTTAAAAACAAATCTAATTAATTAAAAATTTTGAAAATTAGTTTTAAATTTTAAATTATTTTTTTCTTATTTTTGACGAATAACAATGAAAATTTATAATATATCTGTTTTTATTCTACGTTTTCCTTCCAGATCTAAAAATTAATCAACTTTCAGGCGACTTCTTCCGTTAATTCAAATATTTGTATTGAATGCAAAAACTATTTACATAAATTTTCAACACTTACCTGATCTCCTTTATATTTTGAAATATAAAAATTTAAGAAAATTTACCTTCAATAGATTCCTGAAGCTCTAAATTCAAATTTAAATTTATTTGCTATTTAACATTAACCGCCATTCTATCCGAATTTCAAAAATTTTCTGCTTACATTCGTTCCATTTTCGATGGATGACAGCACCAAAATACGTCAACTCAACGTGTTCCCGGTTTCTTACTTTTTCTGCAATTTCTACCGCTATTTTTGTATAATAAAGTGTTAGAAATCCTCAAAAGTACGGTTTCCGCAGTAGATCCAGTGTATATCTAGGTAAATCTCATCAAAAATCCTCATGAACTGTTAAAACAACCAAGAAATTCATTTGAAAAGTTCATGAAATTTACACGTAAAACTTTTTGTATTCGCAAACAGCAACAACTTTTCACCCAAAAAAGGGAATTAATAACCATCTGTTGTGTTTTTGTGTCATTTTAGCGAATAAAATGCCTCCAAAAAAAGTTGCCCTTCCGGAAGTCAAGCCGCTCATCGGGCGCATTGGAACAAATTTACAAATTGGAATCGGTAATGTTTATAAAAATAACTTTCTATAGAGGTACCTGACTGCCTGTGTGTTATTTATAGTTGGAGTCCCGAACGTTGGCAAAAGTACATTTTTCAACGTTTTGACGAAGCAATCGGCTCCCGCGGAAAACTTTCCTTTCTGCACAATCGATCCCAATTCCGCCAGGTATGTAAATGACCGTGTTTTAAGTGTTTTCTGAAAATCACAAAAAAACCGCAATAAATCATAATAATAGACGACGACGAATTATTTTTCCAATAAAAATCACATCGACACCGTTATTCGTGGATTATTGCAGGATTTATGCCCAAAATACAGTGTTATTATGTGATTATGAGAAATAACGTTCAATTATAATAATTTAGTTGATTTTGAATTAATTTTAAGCTCCATATACTTTTTGGTTCCTAATCATATTTTTATCGACACGTACACGAGAGAAAATAAAACAAAATATAATTTCAGTGATTATTAGAGTCCTAATTTCTCAAATTCTTCAAAAAATAAAAAAAAAATATTTAAATAATTACGATGATGATAGAGTTGTTTTTCTTTGTTGTTGTTATTATTTTTAATGATGCGATCGTTACTTTTAATTTTGGGGAGTTTCTTGGGAAACAAATGTTGAAACTGTATTTTTTATTTAGTTTAGTCGGAATTATTTTATCGGAATTTTATTGTAGTCGTCAGTTAGTCTAGTTGTTTTTTTTTCATTTAAATTTTTTTTTTTCATAAAAAAATTTTTTTTTTTTTTTAAAGTTTAATTAATTAATAATTAATTTAATTATAAATTAATATTTTTAATAATTTATTAATTAATTTATTTTATTTAATTAATTAAAATAATAATTTTAATATAATAAATAAATATAAATAATATAATTTGATGTTTGAGCTTAAAATTTATTTTTTTTTTAAATTACTGGATTTTTTTAATAAAATAAATACATTTGATTTAAATTTATTTATTTATTATTAAAAATTATTATTTTATTTAATTTATAAATAATAATATTTTTTTTAAATTTTTAATTAAATTTTTTTATAATAAATATTTTTTTTGGCTCAAATGAAAAAAAATTAATTTTTAAATTTTAAGTTAAAAAAAATATTTGAAATAATAATATATTTTTTTTTTAATAATTTTTTTCCATTTAATTCTAATTTTTTTTATTAAAAAAAATAAATTTAAAAATTATCAAATTTTAAATAAAAAAATTATTTAAAATAAATAAAATAATTTTTTATTAATTGAATTTCAAATTAAAATAAATTAATTAATTAATAAAATTAACAAATTATTAATTTTTATTAATAAAATTTTATTTTTTTAAGAAAAAAATTTTTTTTAAATTATCAAAAAATTTCAATTTTGATTCAAAATTTAATGAAAAACTCATCCAAAATTCAATAAAACATAACTTTTGATTTTAAATTTATTTTCAGAGTTGCTGTTCCTGATGCCCGTTACGACTATTTGGTCCAATATTTCAAGCCAGCAAGGTATGCTCTTAAAATGTTTCTAACTTTTTATAAAAAAATATATTTAAAGTAAAAAAATCCCATCACTGTCTCAGACGGATATGTTACAAAACACAAAAAAAAACTTGAACAAAACTCCAATGTTGATAAAAAAAAATAATTCTAGGTTCTACCAGCTTACCGCAATTTTCTCTTCATTTTTGCATATTTTAAGGCAGGTCTCTGGAATGCAATTTTGTTATTATTATTTAACATTATGAATATTTACTGGTCAAAAAACCTGCCTTCTTTACATACGACGACGACGACGAAAAAAAAAATAATAATATCAAAAAAGATACGATAAAAAAATATAATTACAAAATTGCTGAAAAAAAAAATTACCGCGCTGCAGTAAATTACCATAAATTGGTCTCTTGAAGTCTCGACTCGACTCAGTTTTCAACTTTAACAAAACTTAACTCGACTAAACTCGACTTTGGTTTTTTTTCATTCTTTTTGTGTTTTTTTTTTTCACAAAAACAAAATTTGCATAATTTAAGTTCCTCGTGGAGTTCTTCACTTTTTTTTTAACGATGTACGAATAAATGGCGATAAAGTGCTCGATAAATACATTGTTGTTCGTAGATCGATCATGAAATCGCAATCAAAGCATAACTTTTAAATTGTTTATCAGCAAAGCGAGCTACCGAGCAAAGTCTGACAGAAATTCTTTTTATTGCGGAATGAAATTGAACAGAAATATGGAGAAAATGCTAAGTCAATGTCAAACTACGCACGCAATGCACCAACAATTGCAGTCATTTACCATGCTCATTAATGGAATAAAAGTTTTATGTGCGTTTGCTGCTGTTTGCAATTCAACAAAACAAAGCAAGAAACGGAGTATTACGAATGGACATTAACTTGTTGAGGACTGAGAAGCGAAAATTTATTAATTTTTTTTCAATAATTTTTATTTTTTTTGCTTTTTGGGAGATTCTGTAACTTCCAGCGAGAAGAGTTTCAATCTAAAAATTTTCTGAAGTGATCAAAAATGATAAAATTTTCATATATAATAAGTTAGATGTCGATTCTTGGCTTTATTGAAAAAAAAAACTTTGTACAACGAACTTCATCAGAGGAACTTTAATATACTAAGCCTTCAAAAGCCTCCTGAATATTGAATTTTCGTTATTTATTGGTCTATTCGGAATAAAAAGTGTTTGAAAAGACCTAAATAATTCAAGATTTCAGTCCATGTTGAGATTTCAGAATCAATTTTTACTTGAAGATAACTTTAAACGTCAAATAATGAAAAAAAAAAAATTCAGTGAAAAAATATTTTTTTTTTGTTTTTAAATTCACAGAACACATCGAATCTCAACATGAATATGTATAAAAATCCATAAAAAATAATTTTATCATCTAAAATATACCTAAAATATCTCATTTTTTAAAATAATTATTTTTTTATTTTTTCTTAAATTAATTATTAAAAATAAAATTTTTTTTTTTTTTAAATAATTAAGGCCGCTCCAAATTTTTTTTTAAAAATTTAAAATAAAAAAAAAAGTTAAAATTTCATCAAAATAGATAGTTTTTTGGTTTTTTTTCATATTTTTTCAAGGATTTTGCCCCCCCCCCATTTTGAAAAAAAGTTTTTGGGAAAAAAAGTTCAAAATTTAAAATTAAGAATTAAAATTTTGTAGGACAGAAATTAATTTTTAAAAATTATTTATTTTTTGCCAAACCTTTCAATATCAATTTTTATAATTTTTCTGAATAGCAAAATTGCAATAAAATATCGCAAAAATTTATTTTAATATTATTTTAGTAATTTTGTCAATGAAAACATTTTTTTATTTAAAAAAAAAATAACTTCAAGTTAACTTTATGATAAATTTTCAGGGTTTTATTCACAAAAAGATGAAAATTTCGACCTTTGCGTGGATTTTTCCTTATTAAAAAATTATTTTGAATTCTAAGAAAGAAATGAAAAAAAATATTCATCTATAATTTATTATCTATAATT
The DNA here is from genome assembly GCF_036172545.1 of Culicoides brevitarsis. Taxonomy (NCBI): domain Eukaryota; kingdom Metazoa; phylum Arthropoda; class Insecta; order Diptera; family Ceratopogonidae; genus Culicoides; species Culicoides brevitarsis. The sequence goes on along the minus strand of NC_087087.1, from coordinate 31,962,448 downwards.
ATAATTTTGTTTAAAAATTATTCAGTTTTCATAATTTTTCTAAAGAATTTATAAATTTTCCATAAAATAATTTTATAAAAATATTAAAATATTGTAAAATACTGCGTTTAACAATTGTAAAAATATTATTTCTTACTTTTAATTTTAATTAATTAATTAAAATTAAAATTAAAAATTTATTAATTAAATTAATTAATTAAAATTATTTTAATAGAAACATATTTTTAAATTTAATAAATTTAAAAAAATAATTTTTTCTGTAAAATCAGAAATTTGGAATAAGTTAGTTTTCCATAATTGCCTTATAATTTTTTATAAAAAATATTTTTTCCATATTTTTGTTTTTTATAATAATTTAATTATATATAGCCATAAATAAAGAGAACTTTGGAAAAAAATATATCAGTAGTCTATTTTTTTAATGTTTCTTTAGAAAACATTAAGATATGCTAAATATACTCAAAATTTTCCAAAAAATAAAGTAAATTTATGAAAATTCAAAATTAATTTCTACAAAAAATTAATTTTTAAGCTATTTCAACGTTAAAAACAATTTTTTTACTAAAATTTTCACCAAAAACAATTTTCAAATAATTTTTTGTTAAAAAAAACTCTTCAAAATTCACCAAAAAATCAACTTTTCAACCCTTTCCTTGTCCATTATGGGTTAAAAACCACAAACCCAGGCCCACAGAAAAGCAACAACAACACAAAAAGAGAACAATTACGTTACAATTATAAAGATTACAGTTGTAGTAGCAATTGCAAATACACATAATAATAATGATAATAAATAATAATAACACGAATGCAATGAATTGGAAACAAATTTACATTTTTCATGCACATTGCTTATACACCTGCAGTGCATTTTTTTCCTCCGCACCTTCTGTAGCGTGCACGAAACACAAAAACGAACGAACAAATAAGCAACTTGCAAAACCGCATATATTTTTTTTTCTTGACTGATGCCATTTTCGTGTTTTTTTTTCGTTGTTTGTTGGATTTTTGTACGGTAGCGCATAACTAGGCTCCGAATAAAATAAAAATGGCTGTTCACGTATTCCTTTCGCAAAATGGTGTAATAATGGAGCGTTATAGTAATGATAATCAATTTAAATAAATAATTGCGGGCAATTATAATGCGGAGAACGAATCGTAATAATAAAAAAAAATATTTTTTTATGCGTTTTGCTCGCTCGTAATTATTTAATAGGCCGGTGCGCGGGGGAAATGTCGTCGATTAAAAAATATTTTCGGTGCTCTCGGCAAAAAATGCTAGCTAGGTAGCTGCAAAGGGCGTCGACTTGTTCGTCTCTTGGTTAATTGTTGGGCAATTAATTAAATGAGTGCATGTTAGATGCGAGTTTGATATGATATTTACATTAAATGAGTTTAATTGTTACTTACATTTTTTTTTCTCGGGAAACATAAATAAAAAAAAATATTAAAAAAAATTATGAATTCACTCGAATCGCTTCTCAAAAGAAAAAAAAATCACAACAATGTAACTTTCTATTAATTTTAATTTTTTTTTTAATTTTTTGCAGCAAAGTTCCTGCTTACTTGAACGTCGTCGATATCGCTGGTCTCGTGAAGGGAGCTGCCGAAGGTCAGGGACTCGGAAATGCCTTTTTGTCTCACATCAGCGCTTGCGACGGCATTTTCCACTTGTGTCGTGCCTTCGACGATGCCGACGTCATTCACGTCGATGGCGAAGTGAATCCCGTACGTGACTTGGACACGATTTCGGAAGAGCTCCGTTTGAAGGACGAGGAAATGCTCATGAAAAATTTCGAAAAAGTCGAGAAGCAAGTTGGCAGAGACAAGAAATTGAAACCGGAATATGTGAGTAACACACCTTACCACGAAGATTAATGACTTTTCTGACATCAAAAGTCACAATAATTTTTTTTTCGTGTTCGATTCGTCATTCAAACGCGATCTTTAAGACCTTTCGATCGGAGTGCAGCATGTGCCTTGTTTCTGTCAAACATAACTGAGGCCACCTGTGAGTTTCATTGAATGAAAATTCAATGATTTGCATTTTTTTCTATTATTACAATTCAAATTATTTAATAATCACAAATTTTTTTAATCGAATGTAAAATTTTATTGAAATTCAATATCTGTTGTTGAGAAATTATTTGTTATTATTTGTCGATTTTTATCGATGTTGCGTGATTACAACAAAAAATCACACAAAAAGGTGTTAATGATTGTTGTTGGATGAGCAGAAAAATGATTTGATCAAAAAAAATTGAAATGCGGTAAAAAGTGCAGTTTCATCATTTCTTCAGTTGATTGATGAAAAAGATTTTTTTTTTAAGTTTTGACTTATACGTCACGTAAAGAAATTTCAACCCATTTCTTTAAATTTTTATATTTTCTAGACCGCATGGAATCAAATCAATCATTCATCGGGAAAAAATTATCCAGACCGATGAAATAACGCACATGCTTTCGTTAATTATTCAACGAATTCACCACATATTTGTTTTTTAATATCAAATTGTGAATCAACTCTTTCAGTTTTTATATTTTTTTTTTATTTTTTCATGATATCGTTCAGGGATGGAATTTATTGAATTTTTAAGGAAGGAAAAAATTATTTTCTATAATTTTTTAAAAAATATTTTTATTGATTTGAAGATTTTTTTTGAAAATTTTAAAATTATTGAAAATTTTACGATTTATTTTGTAATATTTTGATAAAAAGTAAGAAAATTTAGTAAATTTTTTTTTAAATTAAAATTCCATCAGAATTTTTTTTTTTTTAATCATTAGAACTTTTTACCTTTTTTAATTAAAATGAAACTAAATAAATTAAATTAAATAAATAAAAAATTAAAAAAAATAATTCTAATTCTATAAAAATTTCATTTATTTATAAAGTTTCCTTAAATATTAATTTTGACGAAAATTAAAAATAAAAAGTTTAAAAAATTAAAAATAAAAAAAAAATTAAATTTAATTATGAAAATTAAAGAAAGAAAAAAATTTTAAACTCACAAACAATTTTTTTTTTCAAAATGAACAGAATATTCATTGAATATTGACAAAATCACAAAAAATTATTTAAATTAATTAATTAATTAAATTTTAATAAATAAAATTTAAAAAAAAAATTATTTAATTAAAATTTAATATAATTGAATTTCAATTGATATTTTAAATTTTTTGCGTAAATTTTTTTTTTAAATTTCAATATTTTTATTAAAGAAGAACTTTAAAGAAAAAAATATTTTTAATTGAAAATAAAGCAAAATTTTTTAATTTTTTTTAATTAATATAAAAATTTTTTTTCGTAAATTTTTATTAAAATTTTTCATTATTATTTTTTTATAATTAAAAAATTCAAAGAAAAAAATAAATTAATATAAAAAAAATTAATTTTCATTAAAAATTATTATTTTTTTTTTTTTTTTGTAAATTTTTATTCAAAAATTAAATTTTTCATTATTTTTTTTTATAAATATCTTAAAAATTTATAAATTTAAAGAATTTTTTTTGTGGGCTCATAAAACTTAAAATACCCTTAAAATCTATTTTCACGACACTGAATAATTTTTTTTCCATCAACCGACGCAATGATAACGTCGGAAACTCCTACGAACGAAAAAGAAAGAATCCCCAATATAAATTTATAATTCGACATAATTACGTGAAATTACATTGTTTCCTATGCTCCTATGAAACAATTGTTCCCATCATTATTTTTTCATCGACATTTACCTCTTTTTCTCTTCCATCGCTGTGATTTGATTGATTGATTAATTTTTAATCACTACCAACAATTAACTTAAATGTCTCTATTTTATTTTTGTCTTCAACAGGACTCTTTATTAAAAATTAAACATCATTTAGTCGAGGAGAAGAAGCACATCCGCTTCGGAGATTGGAATGCTCATGACGTAAGATTTTTTTAAAAAATTTTTTAAAGAATTTTATAGAAAAAAAATTTTTTTTGCAGATTGAAATCCTGAACAAGTATTTGTTCCTCACAGCAAAGCCAGTTATTTATCTCGTCAACTTATCGGAGAACGACTTTAAGCGCAAAAAGAACAAGTGGCTCGTCAAGATCAAGGAATGGGTTGATGCGAACGATCCAGGGGCGCAAATTATTCCGTTCTCGGGGGCATTTGAGCTGAAATTAGCTGATATGGAAACAGATGACGAGCGCAAAAAGTACCAAGAAGACGAAAAATGTACAAGTATGTTGGAAAAAATTATCGTTTCCGGTTACAAGGCATTGCATTTAGGTAAAAAAATTCAATTTCTCCCAAAAAATCATGAAATTAAAATTTTTTTGAAAAAATTTTAGAATATTTCTTCACATGCGGCGAAGACGAAGTCAAAGCATGGACCATCCAGGAAGGAACAAAGGCTCCGCAAGCTGCCGGGCGCATCCATACCGACTTCGAAAAAGGCTTTATCATGGCTGAAGTCATGCATTATGCGGATTTCAAGGAGGAAGGATCCGAATCTGCTGTCAGAGCAGCCGGCAAGTACCGACAACAAGGCAGAAATTACGTTGTGCAAGACGGCGATATTATTTTCTTCAAGTAAGGCTCAATTTGCTGCACGAAAAACTGCTTACATGACTTTTAACGTGAAATTTCTTTGTAGATTTAACGCTGGCGCTGGTTTATCTGCTGGAAAAGATGCCGGAAAGAAAAAGTAAAGCCAGAAAAAGTGTCGTCATAACTTATTGTTCACTTGAAATAAAGGATTTTTTTAATTTGAAGAACAAAAATTGAAGAAAAAATTAATTTCATGCCGGGTTTTGCTCAACAGGTGACTTTCGTTGATGGTTTTTAAGCAATTTTGGCCTAAATTTAGAACAAAATTCATCAAAAAGACTTTAATTGAGCAATTTTTTCAATTTTTCATTGCAAAAAGTCAAAAAATGATCAAAATTTCACGAAAAATTGAAGAAAAAAAATTTAAAAGACAAAAATGAACAATTTTGAAACTGAAACAAGAAATGAAATACCCTAGCAGACATTGCCTTACCTGTCAATTGTCAAAAAAATACATGTTCCGCTCCCGCAGCTGTCATATTGACTCAAAACAAATATTTTTTCACACTCTGTTTGTGTATTTTAATTTATAATTCTGGTCCAAATACGAAGTTAACTGCAAAGAAGGGCATCAAAACGCAAAAAATACCCGTTTTTATCACTGGAGATACATGGAAATTTAATTTCCGGCTTTGACTGACGAGAAAAATTGCAAAAATATCAAAATCCGAGCTTCATGGATGCTTTACAGAATTACAAAGCGCGACTTTATTGTGAAACTTGTGACATCAAGTTCGGAAATCGCAAAGATTTGGCCACACACAACAACATTGTGCACTCGTGCAAGCCCTTTGAGTGCTCCGTGTGCCACAAAAAGTTCAGCGAACGCTTCACACTAAAAGTCCATTTTCGGATTCACACTGGTGAACGTCCTCACGTTTGTTTGTATTGTAATAAATCGTAAGTTTTTCCGTTTTTTCCCGGAAAATTCGATTTTTCAACATTTTTTTTGTAGATTTTCCCAAGCATGTAATCTGACGACACACAAAAAACGTTACCATTTCAAGAAATTGGCGAATACCATCAAAAGCCGACAACAACTCGATGCAAAAGCTATCCACAAATGTCCTCACTGCACAATCATGTTCCGCCGAATAGAGCATGTCAAGGCGCATATTTTGTCGACACACGTGAATCGGGCATCTTCGAGCACGAATGGCGGCGCGAGAAGTCCTTCGACGTCATCGGGGGTGAGTTCGTCGTCAGAATCTCAAAGTGTCACAGTAAAACGCGAATTTGCGCCCGCCGAGGGTCGAATTTTACTGCATTGCAAGGAATGTCGACTTTCTTTTCCGGATCGCACGGCTTTTGAGAAACATCGACAAGCGCATCGTGACATGGGTGCCGTGAAAAAACCCCAAAATTCGATTCTCGTGAGCAACAGTAACGGGCAAAAGGTCAGTTTGAGCGAGCTTGTGTCACAAATTAAGCAAAAAACGGAAGCGATGAGCGTGAAACAGGAACCAAAGGATGTCATTCAAAAGTTATCGGGACTCGGTATGGAAATTTCACTTCATCCATTGAAACGCGAGGCCCCCAATGATCTCGGACTAGTCATCAGCAACGTTCAAAGTGTCAGTCAACAATTTTTCGACGAACTTGAGACACGAAAACCGATGATGCGGAGTCGCCCAGGCCCAAGATGTAGCAAAATTGGAGCTTTATCGACTGTTAAACAAGAAAAAGTGACGCCCACGAGACGTTCGAATGGCATGCGAACAATTTATAAACCGGAAATCCCGCAAATTTCCCCAAATATGACGATGCGAGACCCACTCGAGCTTCCAACGACGCTCCAAACACCCCCAATGAAACAGCCCGAGGAGATCAAAACCGAACAGGAAGTCGTGCTGTCGTCAACGCGTCGCTCAAATCGTTCCTTCGTGTACAAAGAAGCCGATCAACCGAAACACATCAGTATCATAACCAAATACAAAAATGGCAAAACGACAAAACGTCGCATTTTCCCCTGTGGACAGTGCACGAGCAAATTCGAGAATATCGAAACGCGTAAAATGCATTTCATGGCAGTGCATAACAGTAACAGCAGCAACAGCAGCGGAGGCGGCGGAAGTACAGCACGAAAATCAACAGCATCGCCGGCAAATATTTCAAAACCCCCGCCGATAATTCCGCAGATTATTGCAGCGTATGAACACGAGTAATGAACATCACGTCGTCAAGTTTGCCATTAATTGTAAAAAAAAATTAAAAAATCAATAAAAAATTATGTTTTAAGGATTTTAATTTAAACGAGGATTTTTTTTTAAACAACTTTTCCGTGAACTTTTTGGGCATGACGTCGCAGTCCGATGCGATAAGCGAATTTTTCGGGGCAGTCGTCGCAAGCGTAAGGTCTGAAAATACAAAAAAAAAAATGTTAAAAATTAAGGTCATTAAAAAAAGTTGAAAATGTTTTGAATTTCATTGAATTTTTGACTTTTTGACCTTTCAGCTTTAATCGAGCAATGTTGAAAAGTACATTTTTTATGATTTTGTTTGTTTTTGTACAAAAATTTTGAAAATTATTTTAATTTATTATTTAAATTCAAAAATTGATAATTTTTTATTTAAAAAAAATATTAAATTTTCATAAATTTTTTTTTTTTTAATTTTTGGTCAAAAATGGAAATAGCTATAATTTTTTAATATAACAAAAAAAATTTTTAAAAATTTATAAAATAATTTCTAAAAGAAAAAATTAAATTTCTAAAAAACTTTCATGCAAATTTTTAGAATTTTTCTTTAAAAAGTTAGAAAATAATAAATTTTGAACAAATTTAAATGAAAATTTTCGTAAATAATAATTTTTACTTCAAAAGCAAAAAAAAAATAATTTTTGTAAAAAATTTTACTAAATTTGATTAAAAATTTGGCTTTTTTAAAAATCTTCAAAAATTTTAATTAAAAATTTAAAAATGTCAAAAATTTATTTTTTTCAAAATTCAAAATTAATTAATGAAAAGTTAAAAAAAATTTGAATTTCAATCGAATTTTCATGAAAATTTTTAAAGTTTTAATCAAAAATGTAACAAAAGTTAAAAAAAAATTTTCGCACTTTAAAATTTTTTTTTAATACCTACAAAAATAAAAAAAATGATGAATATTTTTTTAGCTAAAAATGAAAATTCTAAGATTTTAAAAAAATCTCGAAATTTTTAATTTTTCACTAAAATGTCAAAAAATATTGATCTTTGAAGAAACTTTCATGGAAATTTGAAAAGCTTTAGTCAAAAATTCTAAAAATTATTCTTAATTAAGATTTTTTTGTTACAAAATTACAAAAAAAAATATTTAAAATTTGACTTAATTCGATCAAAATTAGATTTTTTTAAATCTTAGCCATTTTTATCAAAAATTTTTAAAATTCTAAAAAAAACTCTTCGTACCTACTTCAATTTTTTTTTTAATGAAAAGCAAAATAATTTCGTCAAAAATATTTCGTAATTAAGAATTTTTTACTTCGAAAGTAAAAAAATATTTTTAATTAAAATTTTGATTGAAATTTTTAATCAAAAATTAGCCAAAAATGTTTTAAAAAAAATCGCACTTCAGAATTTATTACTAAAATATATGAAAATATTAATTTTCTAACGAATTTCTATTAAAGACTTTATCTTTTGTTAATTTTCGGTCAAAAATTGAGTAATTTCTTTAATTGACCTTCATTAATCCTTCTAAAAATTGCTCAAAAAATCAATGAAATGAAAATTCAAGACATTTTCTCGACAAAAATCATCAACTTACTTCTCTTTGGTGTGCGATCTCATGTGAACCGTCAACCCAGTCGATACGGGAAAACTTTTCGTGCATCCCTCGAACGTGCATTTGTACTTTTTCTCGCCGGTGTGTATCAGTAAATGCTTCGCGAGAGTTTTTCTGTTCATCAAAAGCCTTCCGCAGATTTGGCAGGGCAACGAGGGCGTTCCGTGATACGTAAAATGGATATCGTGATCCGCCTTTGTCTTGAACGGCTTCCCACAAATCTTACAAACGATCTTTATTGTCTTCAAATGGATGATCCGTTTGTGAACTGCGAGTTGTCCGGGATCGGGACAAGCTTTTGTGCATCCTTCGTAGTTACAAACGAACGGTTTGAGATCTGAAAAATTCAATTTTTGATTAAAATTCAAGGATTAAAGGGAAAAAAACGTACTTAAGTGGATATTCATGTGATATTTAAGTCTCGTCTTCCGGAATGCCTTGCCACATAACTCGCAAGTGTACTTTTGTCGCGGTTTATCGGAGTGACATTGCTTCTGATGTCGCTTTAGCCGTTGGAGAGTCGAAAATATTTCGCCACAATCGGGTTCGTCGCATTCGTGTTGCTCGTCAGCTGTGAAAATCAATAAAAAATTAAGAAAAATTTGAATTTTCGACGAAATTTAGAGAAAAATCTCACCATGTTGTCTTTTTTTGTGGTTGTAAAGTTGCTTTTTCGTGAATTCAAGTCCACATTTTTCGCAGGGCACGAGTTTATCTGCGTGTTCGGGTGATTCGGGGACTTTTTTGCCGTTATGAGCGTTCTTTCGATGTGCCTGTAAGTTGCCTGGCGTGGTAAATTTACGATCGCAATCAGGTTCTTCGCAACGGAACGGATAAATTTTGAGATGCGTGTTCATGTGAAACTTCCAGTCGTAGCCATCCATGAATTTTAGGCAAATGTCACACTGGAATTTTTTGTATTTCTTTCTTTTTGGCTTTTTTGCTTCGTTTTCGTCAGTTTGTTCGGCATCCGCAACTTCCATTTCTTCTGCTGCTTCTTCCTCGTTCGCTTCTTCCTCTTCTTCGGCCTTCGGAACGTAATCTTCGTCGTCGACATCTTGATCTCCGCCGTCATTTTCCCCGAATTCCGGATCGTTGGGATCAAAATCGACAGTTTCGACTTGAACTTCCTCGATTTCTTCCTTAATTTCGTTCTTTATCTCCATAATGATGTCTTCTTCTGCCAAATCCGTCTCGATCAAGTCCTTGTCCTCGACACTCATCTTCCACATTTCCTTGTAATGCTCCGACTGAACGATCAGCGAGTCCTCTTGCAACGTTTTCAGTTCCTCAATTAGCTCCTTCATGCGTTTCCGATCGCCAGTCCAGCACATTTCCGTGGCATCTTTGGGCATTTCGTAGATTACGCTGCGCGAAAGGGTCTGCAGCGAATTTGTGCAGTCCTTGCGAAACTTTTTGATGAACTTGCAAATGTTGAGGCAGGATTCGCAAACGTACTGATGTGCATAGAGTGGATGCGATTTGAGAAATTTGATGTCGATTGTCTCGAAAACCAACTCAATTATGTCGTAGTCTTGGTCTTCGGCAGTGATGTCGATCAAATCGTCCGTTATGCCGAGACACAAACGGCAAAACGATGTGAAATTGTTCGGGATTTCACGTTTTTTCCCCATTTTGGCGATTTTTAGAGGGAAATTTGTGGAATACGTCGTGAACGCCGACCGTTTGTTTTGTTTACTCGAGAAAAAAGTGATTTGCCACGCGCTAATTCAATTAGGCCGATACAATTATCAAATTTTTTTCCCGTCATGAAATTTTTTTTTTATTTTATCAAAAATCGATCAGATATCAATGAAAATCAACTTTAGAATGAATATTTATTAACTTTTAGCTTTGAAACCCATCAAAAGTTGGTTGAAAATTGACTTGAGAAAAAAAGTACGATTTTTGCTCCTCATATGATAAAATCGTACTTTTTTTTATTTCGTCAAAAATCGATCAGATATCAATGAAAATCAACTTTAGAATGAATATTTATTAACTTTTAGCTTTGAAACCCATCAAAAGTTGGTTGAAAATTGACTTGAGAAAAAAAGTACGATTTTTGCTCCTCATATGATAAAATCGTACTTTTTTTTATTTCGTCAAAAATCGATCAGATAGCAATGGAAATCAACTTTAGAATGAATATTTATTAACTTTTAGCTTTGAAACCCATCAAAAGTTGGTTGAAAATTGACTTTAGAAAAAAAGTACGATTTTTGCTCCTCATATGATAAAATCGTACTTTTTTTTATTTCGTCAAAAATCGATCAGATAGCAATGAAAATCGACTTTAGAATGAATATTTATTAACTTTTAGCTTTGAAACCCATCAAAAGTTGGTTGAAAATTGACTTGAGAAAAAAAGTACGATTTTTGCTCCTCATATGATAAAATCGTACTTTTTTTTATTTCGTCAAAAATCGATCAGATAGCAATGGAAATCAACTTTAGAATGAATATTTATTAAATTTTAGCTTTGAAACCCATCAAAAGTTGGTTGAAAATTGACTTGAGAAAAAAAGTACGATTTTTGCTCCTCATATGATAAAATCGTACTTTTTTTTATTTCGTCAAAAATCGATCAGATATCAATTAAAATCGACTTTAGAATGAATATTTATTAAATTTTAGCTTTGAAACCCATCAAAAGTTGGTTGAAAATTGACTTGAGAAAAAAAGTACGATTTTTGCTCCTCATATGATAAAATCGTACTTTTTTTTATTTCGTCAAAAATCGATCAGATAGCAATGGAAATCAACTTTAGAATGAATATTTATTATTTTAGCTTTGAAACCCATCAAAAGTTGGTTGAAAATTGACTTGAGAAAAAAAGTACGATTTTTGCTCCTCATAAAATCGTACTTTTTTTTATCAAAAATCGTACTTTTTTTTATTTCGTCAAAAATCGATCAGATAGCAATGGAAATCAACTTTAGAATGAATATTTATTAAATTTTAGCTTTGAAACCCATCAAAAGTTGGTTGAAAATTGACTTGAGAAAAAAAGTACGATTTTTGCTCCTCATATGATAAAATCGTACTTTTTTTTATTTCGTCAAAAATCGATCAGATAGCAATGGAAATCAACTTTAGAATGAATATTTATTAAATTTTAGCTTTGAAACCCATCAAAAGTTGGTTGAAAATTGACTTGAGAAAAAAAGTACGATTTTTGCTCCTCATATGATAAAATCGTACTTTTTTTTATTTCGTCAAAAATCGATCAGATAGCAATGGAAATCAACTTTAGAATGAATATTTATTAAATTTTAGCTTTGAAACCCATCAAAAGTTGGTTGAAAATTGACTTGAGAAAAAAAGTACGATTTTTGCTCCTCATATGATAAAATCGTACTTTTTTTTATTTCGTCAAAAATCGATCAGATATCAATGAAAATCAACTTTAGAATGAATATTTATTAAATTTTAGCTTTGAAACCCATCAAAAGTTGGTTGAAAATTGACTTGAGAAAAAAAGTACGATTTTTGCTCCTCATATGATAAAATCGTACTTTTTTTTATTTCGTCAAAAATCGATCAGATAGCAATGGAAATCAACTTTAGAATGAATATTTATTAAATTTTAGCTTTGAAACCCATCAAAAGTTGGTTGAAAATTGACTTGAGAAAAAAAGTACGATTTTTTCTCCTCATATGATAAAATCGTACTTTTTTTTATTTCATCAAAAATCGATCAGATAGCAATGGAAATCAACTTTAGAATGAATATTTATTAAATTTTAGCTTTGAAACCCATCAAAAGTTGGTTGAAAATTGACTTGAGAAAAAAAGTACGATTTTTGCTCCTCATATGATAAAATCGTACTTTTTTTTATTTCGTCAAAAATCGATCAGATATCAATGGAAATCAACTTTAGAATGAATATTTATTAAATTTTAGCTTTGAAACCCATCAAAAGTTGGTTGAAAATTGACTTGAGAAAAAAAGTACGATTTTTGCTCCTCATATGATAAAATCGTACTTTTTTTTATTTCATCAAAAATCGATCAGATAGCAATGGAAATCAACTTTAGAATGAATATTTATTAAATTTTAGCTTTGAAACCCATCAAAAGTTGGTTGAAAAATTGACTTGAGAAAAAAAGTACGATTTTTGCTCCTCATATGATAAAATCGTACTTTTTTTTATTTCGTCAAAAATCGATCAGATAGCAATGGAAATCAACTTTAGAATGAATATTTATTAAATTTTAGCTTTGAAACCCATCAAAAATTGGTTGAAAATTGACTTGAGAAAAAAAGTACGATTTTTGCTCCTCATATGATAAAATCGTACTTTTTTTTATTTCGTCAAAAATCGATCAGATAGCAATGGAAATCAACTTTAGAATGAATATTTATTAAATTTTAGCTTTGAAACCCATCAAAAATGGGTTGAAAATTGACTTGAGAAAAAAAGTACGATTTTTGCTCCTCATATGATAAAATCGTACTTTTTTTTATTTCGTCAAAAATCGATCAGATCAATGAAAATCAACTTTAGAATGAATATTTATTAAATTTTAGCTTTGAAACCCATCAAAAGTTGGTTGAAAATTGACTTGAGAAAAAAAGTACGATTTTTGCTCCTCATATGATAAAATCGTACTTTTTTTTATTTCGTCAAAAATCGATCAGATAGCAATGAAAATCAACTTTAGAATGAATATTTATTAAATTTTAGCTTTGAAACCCATCAAAAGTTGGTTGAAAATTGACTTGAGAAAAAAAGTACGATTTTTGCTCCTCATATGATAAAATCGTACTTTTTTTTATTTCGTCAAAAATCGATCAGATATCAATGAAAATCAACTTTAGAATGAATATTTATTAAATTTTAGCTTTGAAACCCATCAAAAGTTGGTTGAAAATTGACTTGAGAAAAAAAGTACGACTTTTGCTCCTCATATGATAAAATCGTACTTTTTTTTATTTCATCAAAAATCGATCAGATATCAATGGAAATCAACTTTAGAATGAATATTTATTAACTTTTAGCTTTGAAACCCATCAAAAGTTGGTTGAAAATTGACTTGAGAAAAAAAGTACGATTTTTGCTCCTCATATGATAAAATCGTACTTTTTTTTATTTGATCAAAAATCGATCAGATATCAATGGAAATCAACTTTAGAATGGATATTTATTAACTTTTAGCTTTGAAATCGATCCAATATTAAAAATCTAAAACATTTTCGAAAATTGTATCGTCCTTACCCGAATCGCCGCCTTGCTAATTCATATTGTTTTGGTCAAATGCATCAGGAAGCTAAAGCAGGAACTAAATTTGAACGATGGGCTCCTTCATAAACCCCTCTGAAGGACCTGGACCCCTAAAAGCAATATTTCTCAGTGAATTCCATGACGTACATGGAAGTAAAATCTCGTGCCAGGTAAGAAAAACATATTTTTTTTTAGTTTCTTTGTTCCGTAACAACGCATCCTTCCGTTTTAGGCGCCCATAAATTACATTTCCAAGGAACACTTTCACGCAATCAACGTTTATATTATTCCAAAGCCCCAGTTGCAACGATGTATTTTGACAGTGTAAGCCATTTTTCGAGTGTTTTGTGACATTTTTCGATAAATTTTCTTATTTTCAGTAACGTTTTGGACCACAAAATTGTCGGATTTCCCGTGAAGCTCGAAAGTGACAAATACGTGCGAAATGCCTTTTACTTCAATTTGTGCTTCGTCTGCGAGGCAAATCGACGAACCGTTCAGTACGAAGCTCTCGTACAAAAATTAACGGAATATCTCATCCAGATGGAGCACGAAAGTAATTTTTTGTCCGACGATCGGCACAAGGATCAACTTCAAGCGTTTCTGGAACGTGTTTTGCGTGACTTGAATGAAACCGGGATGACACTTTTCACGGAAAATAAAACAACAATTTTCCTTAAAATTATCAACGTTCCCGCAGATCCGCCTGCCGTCTTCGATCATCTTGTGCCGCACATCACGTCGCCCGTTTTTCTCGAAGTCCCCAAGGAAAATTGGGATTTAACGACGCAACAAATCCTGCCCTTCATCAATGGACAATCTCACGTCGCTCATATCGCGGAACAAGCGGATGTCAATGGAACCTTAACGCGTTCCTGCATCCAAAATTTAGTTTATTACGGCGTGCTGGGGTTACTTCCGCTACTGAAGTACAGCAACATTTACATGTGCACACGAGATTTGCAAAAATTGACAAAAAATCCGCAATTGGCGAGGGATTGTCGACAATACGTTGTTTGTACGCGCGAGAAAAAACCTCCGTCGTTGCTTCAGTGTCTCCAAATTTATGCGGCAATGACGCACGGAGTCACTTTGAAGGCATTGTGCTTGAGATTCAATCCACGCGAACACAATATCGACGAAAGACGCCTCGTGACATTCGGTTTGCAACACAAACTCATACGAATTATCAATAAATATCCCGTTTTCACGGGAAAAGTCCCCGTGGGGAGACAAACTTTGTATACGGGACTCCTCAGTATTGACGAAATTTGTTGCCTGACAAAGATTAGTCCCGCTGCTGTGGAAGAAGATATCGAAACGGATTCCAATATTACGGTGATTTGGAAGTAAATTAATTTTTTTCGGATGAATTTCGGGCAAAATTTGACAAAACTCGAGTTGAACTCTATATAAGGCCACTCCAAATGAAAATTAAAAATAAAGTACGATGCCCCATTTTAAAAGTTAAGGTCTAAAGGGGCAAAATAAAAAAAAAGTTAAAAATTTCATCAAAAATTACAGTTTTTTGGTGTATTTTGATAATTTTTCAAAAAATTAAAAAAAAAAAATTTTAAAAACAAAAAAAATAATTAAAAAAAAAATTTTAAAAAATTTTCAAAAAAAAAAAAAAAAATTTTTTTTTAAATTTAAAAAAATTAAAAAAAAAAATTAAATTTAAATTAAAAAAAAAAAAATTTTTAAAAATTTACAAAGAAAATTTTCAAAAAACATTTTTAAAAAATTTAAAAAAAAAAAAAAATTAAAAAAAAATTATTAAAATTAAAAAAAAATTTTAAAAAAATTTACGAAGAAAATTTGTAAAAAAATTTCAAAAAAATTTAAAAATTAAAAAATTTTTTTTTTAATTTTCAAAAAAATTTTATATATTTTTTGTTTTTAAAGTCATAAATATTTTAACATAAATTTTCTTCTATAAAAATAATTTTCATAAATTTACTGAATTTATTTTTCAAAATTTTTAATATAAAATATCTTGAAATATATTTTAAAATAGCAAATTTCAAAGTAAATATTTAAAAAAAAACTTTAAAAATATTATTTAACGCTCAAAAATTGTTAAAACTTTGTCATTTTGTATGAAAATAGTATTTCAAAACTTTTTTTTTATTTTGCCCCCATTTTATTTTCAAAAATTTTGGACTTAATTTTTGATTTTCATTTGGACTTGTAAGATTTAGTATTTAATTAATATTTATTATTTAAAAAAACTTAAAAAATAACGTAAAAACGCTTAAATGGAACGCAAAGTGAGCTGGATCTGAAACCCAAAGCACTTAACCAAGTGCTTGATATAATTTTTCCATGGTACTTTTGATCTTGTGTTCCAATTGTTCGTTTTCCGGACAAGAAACCGTCTATAAAAAAAAGTATTGGATTAAGGTAACTAATAAAAAATATTTAAAAAATCAATTTTTTACCCGTTTTTTCGCATCAATTTCAATTTTGTACTCGTTCACGTTGATTTTCAGGTCATCTCCTTCATAATCCTTCGGAATTATGTCCTCGCCGTACATTTCCTGCAACGTTTCTACCAAACAATCCCTGAAATGAGACCGATCTGGCTTCAAAGCGGATGTCGTTCGTATTTTATTTCCCGTTAACTCTGCTTGTAGGATGGAAGCCAATACTGAATCCGCATACATGTCATTCACAGGGGTGGCTTGCCATTCAAGTATCACCATTTTTTCGTCGAATTCCAAGTCGATTGCTCCAAAAATTTTAAATTTCTTGTCAACTTCGATTATTTCGACGGTGCCGGGACCTCCAACGCGATCCAACAAAACTTTCAAAGAGCTCGGGGAGCCATTAAAGCGCAAACTTTGCCTTTGTGTGACAACAGACATACTCATGTCAGTGTATTTCGAGAGATCCGAGGGCGCTAAAATGTGATATTTGAAGTCGCGTTTCACGAGAACTCCGGAAATGACTTGTTTCTCTTCGGGTTTCGTCACTGCCAGTGATCCCATGACCTTGGCGGTCTTTTCTCCCTTGAAATAAAGCTCCACAGTGTGAGTATTTCTTGGATTGTAGAATTTAATATTGGCATTTGGATCACTTTCGTACTCACGGATCAACGCAGACTTCAGACGACCCATCTCGTTTTGTTCGCCATGCACTAAAACGACGTGTTGCGGTGCTAAAATCCGAATAAATTCGCTTGTTTGTTGGTAATCCGTGTGCGCGCTGAAGGAAATGTAGTCCACAGACATGTTCAAGGGGAGTTTTTGTCCACTCATGCTCGTAACTTCTTCAGGTTCGGATAAAATTGTCTTCGCAAGTGTCCCTTCGACGCAGTAACCGGCAATAATTACGCCGTTTTTCGAGTCGGTACACCAATTTTCGAACAATTCACGGGATAAACCACTTTGCATCATACCGGGAGACGCCATAATGACACAAGGACCGATGTCGTCAAAGTGATCGATGCCCTTGAGGTTGGAAATGTGTCGAAAAACGAAGGGATTGTTAACGGCGATTTGTCTCCGGATTTTATCGTTCATGGCATTGATGTAAGTTTGGTACACAGCCATGCATTTCTTCGCCAGCGACGACGCATAATAGATGGGGATGTCTTGCAACTCGGGATTTTGACTCCAATACTCGTCTAAAATCAATAAAAGTTCCTGTGCACGTCCCAAAGCGAACACCGGGATCAAACATCGCCCTCCTTGTTGCACAATTTTCTGAACTAAACTCGTAAACCGCGTTTCACGATCCTCCCGCTTCTCATGGATGTGCGTCCCGTACGTAGATTCCGTTATAAGCACATCTGGCTTCATCAGAGGGATTTCAGCTGCCATTAAATGTCGATCTTCTTGCCGCGAAAAGTCTCCAGTGTACAAAATTTTGACGCCAGCAATTTCTATCATGAACATTGCTGCTCCAAGTACATGTCCGGCGTTGTAAGCCCAAAAACGAACCCCCATAACGTCACGTTCCTCATGAAAATTGATGGTTTCGATCTTTTCCATGCTCGCTTCGAGATCTTGTTCCGTATAAAGCATTTGTTCCGTCGAGATATTCGAGACTTTGATGTAATCCGACAACATCCAGCGATAAATTGCCTTGGTAGCGTGCGTCATAAAACATCGTCCTTTGAAACTGGTCTTCTGAAGAAACCACGGAAGTGCTCCGCAATGATCCAAATGGAAATGTGAGATGAAAAGTAAGTCAATTTCGTCAGCTTCAATCAAATCCACGAAAGGTAACGCATCGAGACCTGATAATCCGGGATGAATTCCGCAATCGAGCATGATTTTCTTGCCTTTAAACTCTAACATAATGCAACTTCGACCGACTTCTTGTCCCGCACCCCTAAAAAAAAAATTTTTTTTACGAATTTTTTAACAAAAAATTTTTTTTCATTTTTTTTTAACAAAAAATTTCATAAAATTTAACAAAAAAAAATTTTTTTTAACAAAATTTTTTGGTTTTTGTTAGAAAAAAAATTTTTTTTTTCACAAAAAAATTATTTTAAAACGAAATTTTCTTACAAAGGACGAATTGAAAGGACATCACTCTCCTCCATGGGGATCTGGGCATCAGCTTTACGTTTTCCCGAAGCCATTTTTCTGCTATTTTCCTGTTTTTCTGCTTCCTCGAGGCGGCTTCCGTGTTTTGTTTACAAAATTTTTGACAGTTTTTGCCGGTTAAACGTCAAATCGAAGCAAGTAAACAAAGCTCGTAAAAATGTATCCGGTGAGTTCGCAAAAGAAATTCTGGACTTTTAAAACGGAACAGGAGCTTCGTGACTTGCGAGCTAAGCACAATGATGCTTTTGTCGCACGTCACGGCGCAAATATAACCATCCCAGTTGAAGATTATTTCCTTACCAAAGACGAGGAACGGTTAATTTTGCGACAATATGAATTGCAGCTCAAGGAATTCTGCAAAAGATTCGAACCGCCGATGCCTAAATGTGTTGTCGGGACGGCATTTCATTATTTCAAGCGATTTTACGTTTATAACTCGCCCATGGACTACCATCCGAAGGAAATTCTCGCAACTTGCGTGTATTTGTCGTGCAAAGTTGAGGAATTTAATGTCTCGATCGGGCAATTTGTCGCCAATATCAAAGGCGATCGCAATAAAGCGATGGATATTATTCTCTCGAACGAGTTGTTGCTGATGAAAGAGCTAAATTACTACTTGACGGTCCATAATCCGTATCGCCCCGTTGAGGGATTCCTCATTGACATCAAAGCGCGATGCTCGTTGAATAATCCCGACAGATTGCGACAAGGCATCGACGATTTTTTGGAAAAAACTTTTTTTACGGATGCTTGTTTGTTGTATGCGCCGTCTCAAATTGCCCTCGCGGCGGTTTTGCATGCCGCCAGTAAGGAGCAGGAGAATTTGGATAGTTATGTGACGGAATCGCTTTTTGCGTCGGCGAAGGATAAGTTGGGAATGCTCATTGAATCTGTTAGAAGTAAGATTTTTTAACATTTTTTGGTAAAATTTATCGATTTTAATGTAATTTTGGGCATTTTTAGAGATTCGGTCGATGGTTAAGACAATAGAACTGCCACAAAAGGAAAGAATAAAGTTTTTGGAGAAGAAATTGGAAAAGTGTCGGAATGAGCAATACAATCCCGATAGCGCTGTTTATCGCCAACGGATGAAAAAGATGTACGATGATGATGATTATGAAGGAATTTCAACGGAAGATGCGATTCGTGATTGATTTGTTTGTTAATTAAAGATATTTTTTTGTAAAATTCGAGGATTTTGATCGATTTTCAGCTTTTAACGAGAAGGCTTAAGGGTTGAAATTGTTTTTTTTATCTTCACAAGTTGCTAAAAAGTTAAATTTAGTCGAAATTTTTGATGAATTGATGCACTAATGAGCTTTTTTGATATTTTTGAGAAGCCCTTTCATGATAATTTTGGTATTTTTATCCTTAAAACTTTTCAAATTTCTCAAAAATTGATATTTTTCGTTCAAATTTGTAATTTTTAAAATCAAAAATGTAACAATTTATAAATTTGAGGGTTAAAATTAACAAATTTTTAATTATTTTTTTATCAAAACAAACAAAACTCTTGTTCTTTAACGAAAAATCGACGACTTTTGAGCAAAATTTTAAAAATTTCTTGAATTTTTGGTCGAAATTCGTAAATTATCATCCAAAAATTATTAATTAAAAATTTTTTGAGTAAAAATCTATCAAATTTTAAATTTTTAAAACCTTAAAATGAAATATTTATGATTTTTTCGTCAAAAACAAAAAAAAAATAATTTTGGAATTAATAACTAACTAATATTTTGAATTTTCATCAAAAAAATCGATGACTTTAAAATCAAATTTTAAAAATTCGTAAATTTTACAATTAAAAATTAAATAAACTGTAAGTTTTTAAGCAAATTTTAAAAATTTCTTAAATTTTATGTCAAAAAAAAATGACAAATTCGAACATTTTTGGGTCAAAGCCTGAAGTATTCGTGAAGTTTCTCTCCAAACACAAGAAAATTCATAAATTTTGGTATCAATAGCCGATTAATTTACTGATTTTTTATCAAAATATCGACTAATTAGGAGATTTTAAAGTCAAAAAATTAATTTTTTTCAAAATTTTCAGGCAAAAACTGACAAAAGTCTCAAACATCCATTTATTTTTTACGAATTTTCATGCCAAACTTAAGGATTCGGATCAACTTCTTCCTTCGTACTGCACAAACTTGGATATTTCGAGTTAGTTCCCGTTTTGCATCCCGAAGCAGCTTTTCCTGATTCGTAAACTGGCGATCCTTGCAAGTTCGTAAACGAATAATTGCATGCCACTAAACGCTCCTTTCCGTTATAAACTGAACCTGCACATCCAATGCGATTTGTACGATCTTGAGCCATCGCCGTAAAATGTCCTATCATGTATTTTCTTTAAAAAAAAAATAAAAATTTGATAAAAAATCGTTAAAAAACGTTCAAAAACTCACGAATCTCCAACTTCATGAATGTCACTTTCGGTAGCATTTTTGTGTTCGGCCCACCATCCATCGACATTCGTTTGAACGGCTTGTTTATCACTCGAATATCCTCCGCTCCAGCCGAGATTCTGACCCGCCCATTTAAATTGGTACGTATTGTGGCATTCGTCGTGCTCAAAAACGCATTGCATGACGTTCAAATATGCGAGATACGCTAATTCGTCATCCCATTCCTTTCGAAAAAAATTTTTTTAATGAAAATTTCTTGAAAAAAAATTTTTTTGTAAACTTACAATTGTCGGCATTTTCTTTGCAGCTGGAAATCCCGCTAATTTTCCCGCCGCAAGTTGATTCCGGTAGCTGTTATGCTTGTCCAAGACAATCGAACGTAATTCCTTCTCAATGGGGATCCAACGGGCATCACTTGGACACTCGTCTTTCGCTACGCCGGGACACCCAATGTGCGGACTGACGTTGCCCCATGAATCGGTGCACAAATCCGGATCACAATATCCCTTGTCCTGGCAGTAAATGCACGAAATGCACGTCAATAGGAGGAAAATCTCTGTGAATATTGACCTAGTTTCACAAATTTTCTAATTTAATGAACTTTTGTAAGCGGATTACTTACGAAGTTTCATGCTGCTTGGCTGTTCGATGCACTATTTGAGCGAGAAAAGCAATGGGATCGTATTTATAGGTGACGTTATCTCGGTTGATTGCTTGACATGGCACAAACATTTCAATCGTTTTGGAGTGAAAGGCTTTATCTGAACTTGTCTTCAGTCATCATGGAGGAAAAATCTATTTTTTAAAATAAAATAAAATAAAATAAAATAAAATAAAATAAAATAAAATAAAATAAAATAAAATAAAATAAAATAAAATAAAATAAAATAAAATAAAATAAAATAAAATAAAATAAAATAAAATAAAATAAAATAAAATAAAATAAAATAAAATAAAATAAAATAAAATAAAATAAAATAAAATAAAATAAAATAAAATAAAATAAAATAAAATAAAATAAAATAAAATAAAATAAAATAAAATAAAATAAAATAAAATAAAATAAAATAAAATAAAATAAAATAAAATAAAATAAAATAAAATAAAATAAAATAAAATAAAATAAAATAAAATAAAATAAAATAAAATAAAATAAAATAAAATAAAATAAAATAAAATAAAATAAAATAAAATAAAATAAAATAAAATAAAATAAAAAAATAAAAAAAAATAAATAAAAAATAAAATAAAATAAAATAAAATAAAAAATAAAATAAAATAAAAAATAAAATAAAAATAAAATAAAATAAAAAAATAAAATAAAATAAAATAAAAAATAAAATAAAATAAAAAAATAAAATAAAATAAAATAAATAAAATAAAATAAAATAAAATAAAATAAAATAAAATAAAATAAAATAAAATTTTAATTAAAAGAAATGAAAAATTACAAAAATTAATAAATCGAAAAAATTTCCAAAATGAAAATTTTCTCATAAACCTTCATCTATTATGCAAATAACGCACGACAAACCATAAATAACGCCAAAAGGTCGTGAAAATGATAAACTATCTTCCTACCGTTCGAACAAAAACATCGAATTTCCATTTGAATGACAATCGTGTGGGCGAAACAAACATGCAAATATGCGGCGGTTAACATATTCGAATACGCGAATTGTCTTTCAAGCTGAAAAATGTGTGAAACGCCGTCTTGTGTCATCCTCCCACTCGACAAAAAAGCGAAAATTCATCACAAAAGAGAAAATCCCATTAAAATTATTACGCCAGTGACGCGACAGGTACTCCGTTTCGCTCGTTTTCATTAAAGGCACGTCAATTGCTGTTTCGGGTCGCGCGAAAGCGTCGTCTGTGAACGACAACCACCCACAATAAATAAATAAATAATCCATTTGTAGTTCACACATGACTTCAAAATTTATGCCAGACTTGTGCTTGCGAAGAAAGCATCCTTTTACACGCTCATTGAGAAATTTTTGTGCGAAAAGAGGAGAAACGGATGCGCCGATGAAATTTCTGTGGAAGGGCAGTCATGATTTTTCTCCGTTTTAAGCAAATTTGGAGCTTACCTAGAAATATGTCATGATGATTGTGAGGGGAAATGATGCTCGTGCTGGTCAACTTGATGATGCTATCGAAATTTATGACGTCAAACATACGAAGCGGAAAATTGGGAATCGCAAGTCACAAAATTTTTCTATGGACCAAAAGTTGATTCAAGAAAGAATTTATGGAAAAAAATTATTTTTTTCTCAAATATTTGAATTTTTTTATGAGATTTCAGCTGTTGACAGGAATAAAAAAGTCTCAAAAAATTATAAAAATAAAATACATTGAAAATTGATATGCCGGAGGAACAAAATATCACGTAATGGAGACGTCTGGTATTTAACTAACATCTTCTTGTTCAACTTTTTCATCCAAAATTGGATCATTTGCTTGTATGAAAAGCTTTTTAATGACACTTGGTAAGTTTTGATCAACAGATTCCTCCAAGTTTCTCCTTTTTTGCAGGATTTCTCATTGAAAAAAAGTAAAAAGAAAGAAAAGACTTCCCAAAAATTCATTTAAATTGATATCTTGATTGTTATAGAGAAAAAATTACACCCAAAAATGGGTCCATAAATTTTTTTTTTTTAAATTTTATTTTTTAAAATTTTTGTATTTTAAATTTTTATTTTTAATTTTTTTTAATTTTATTTTTTTTATTTAATTTTTTTATTTAAATTATTTTTTTTTATTTTTTTTTTTTAATTTAATTTTTTTTAATTTATTTTTAAATTTAATTTTTTTGTTCAAAAATTCTGTAATAAAAAAAGTAAAAAATCAGATTTTATCACATAAAATACTTTTTTTTATTTAATTTTATCATTTTTTTAAAATTTTTTTACTTTTTTTTCAAATTTAATTTTTTTTTAATTTATTTTTTTTAACTTAAATAATTTTTTTTGTTCAAAAATTCTGTAATAAAAAAATTAAAAAATCAGATTTTATCATTTAAAATACTTTTTTCTCAAATTTTGTAAAAATTGTTAAAATTTAGGTCCAAAAAATTTTTTTTTTAAAATAATTTTAATCGAACTTATTTGATTTTTATCATGTGATGTAAAATTTTATCCTCACATGAAAAGCTGTTGATAAGCAAATTTACATGGCAAAGATGCACTTTTACATTTAATTAAAACGCTCTTCATTCAATTTCACACCCAACTTGATGCAAATCTCGGAATAAATTGGCTTGCGGCTCATTTACTGTTTTGTTTTTTGTTTAAAAAGTTGTGTGTGGGATGAAAAACGGACATTGTCTACAAATGAAACGCAGTAGGAGGAAGAAGAATGTGCACAAAAATACTTCTGTGAGTAAAATTTTGTTGATTTCTTTGAAAATTTTTCGTTGAAAGGAATTTAATTTTGTTTTCACTCAAGAGTTTTTATTTATTTTTATGTTTTTTAAGGATCTTGACATACCGTTGAACATTTCATGACCTTTAATTGCTTCTCGTTCACGTGATGACTCAACAAATTTTGATCTTTTTCGTTGTAATTTGAACTTGCCATCATTGATTTTACGAAATAAGTCAATTTTTGCATCTCTTTTTTCATGTCTTCAAGTTCTATTGTTAAAATTTTCACTGAATTTTGATTAATTTCCAATTCTTGCTGCACGACAGGGAAATCTCTCGCTATTTTTCGGATATTCCATTCGTTATTTGAGATGCAAGTGATTAATTTGTCATCTTTTAATCGTTCCTTGTTCCTCAAGACTTTGGCTTTTATGATCGTAACTCGATTATTTTCCAAAATTTTCCTCATTTCTTCCGCTCGATCACATTTAAAGCAATTTCCTCCTAATAAAATGATCTTTAAGGCCTTTAAAGTTGATATCATTTGCTCGACATTCAATTCTAGCAAGTCATTTCCATGCAAATGGAGCTCCTGAAGACTTGTGAGATTCAAATTCGATGAAAATTCTTCGAAATAATTATTACTGAAGCTCAAAAACTTCAAATTTTGGCTTTTAATGAACATCTTAGCATCTAAAGTGGTCAATAAATTATTTCCCAAATCCAATATTTGTATATTTTCGTTACTCCAGAAGGTTTTTTCATCTAATTCCTTGATAAAGTTGTCATGAAGTCGCAATTCGATCAAATCCAGACACGAACTGAACGTTTCAGGATCGATTTTTTTGATTCCAACATTGGTTGCTCGATAAACTTGAAGATTTGGGAACATTTTGCAGACATTTTCGTAAATTATTGGGATGTCGCATGTGTCTTCGAAGGAAATTTCAAGCACTAACAGTGAATCGATGTTACTGGCGATTGGTTCGAAGTCGAAATCATCTTCTGTGAGTCGTAAATCTCGAATTTGGCATTGTTGATCGTTGGCGTGACAGATGGAATACCGAATGGAAGTCACATTTTTAAGAAAAATCACGAAAATTAAGATTTTTTTGAGGAATGGCATCGTAATTTGTTGAAGGATGAACAGAAACTAAAAAAAAATCAGGTAAAAAAATTAAAATGAGTCATTTTTGTACCAAAAATCAGGGAAAAAAATTCCAAAAGGGATGAATACTTAAGAAATTTATCTCTAATCCCGGCATTTCTTATCAGAATTCCGTAAAAATTCATCAAAAATGTCCAAACAAGTTAAATTATATTTTGATTTGCTGTCCCAACCATCACGGGCCTTGTTCATGGTCTTCAATTTGGCTCGAATTCCCGTAATTCATCAACCTGTGGCATTGAGAAAACGTAAAAATTTGTTAAAAATATTTTTTTAATGGTTTTTAATCAAAATTTTTGACAAAATCTTTCAGGAGCTCAACTTACCCCGGAGTTCAAAGCCATAAATCGCTTCCAAAAAGTGCCTTGCATCGTCGATCACGACGGTTTCAAGCTTTCCGAGAGTATCGCCATCCTCCGGTACTTGGATCAAAAGGGCGACTTCCCGTATCTTCGTGATTTGTACCCAAATGACCTCCGAAAACGCGCAAAAATCGATGAATTCCTCGAATGGCAACACAACGGCGTTCGTCTTCATTGCGGAACGTATTTTGAACTCGTCTGGCGAATGCCTTTGGTAACTGGAAAACCCTCTCCAGCTGCTGAGGTCAAAAAAAGTCGCGAAGAAATGATAAAAATATTGGATTTCATGGAAAATGTGTGGCTTGGCGATGGAAATCGATTCTTGACGGGCGAAAAATTGACTGTAGCCGACATTTGGGGTGCTTGTGAGGTAGAACAACCGAGAATGGCGGGGTTTGAACCGCGCGAAGGACGTCCTTTGCTTGAAAAATGGCTTGCGGAGGTACAAAAAGCTACGAATCCCGTGTATGATGAAGCTCACGAGTACCTGAGAAGAGCAGAAAAGAAGTTTAAAAGTCAAAATTGAGATTTTTAATGATAATAAATGAATTTCCAAGAGGGATTGAATACTTTTCGTTCGTATTGAAGCCGGTTACGTACCTTTATCGATACAAATCGCATTGAAAACAATAACAAATCGCTCCGTTCAAGTCAAAAAATCAAAAAAATGTCTAAAAACATCAAATTATATTTTGATTTGATGTCTCAACCATCACGAGCGATGTATATTTTGTTCGATCTCGCTCAAATTCCGACGGATCATCAACCAGTCGCCTTGAGAAAAGGTAAAAATTATCAAATCAAAGGGTTCAAAGTCCGTTTTTCATGCAAAAATTAAATTTTTATCTCGTAGGAGCTCATATGACAGACGAATTCAAAGCCATAAATCGTTTCCAAAAAGTGCCTTGCATCGTCGATCACGATGGTTTCAAACTTTCCGAGAGTATCGCCATCCTCCGGTACTTGGATCGCAAAAATGAGTTTCCATTATTGAAAAATTTGTATCCCGAAGACACAAAACATCGAGCGCAAGTCGATGAATTCCTCGAATGGCAACACAATGGCTTGCGAATCTTTTGCGCGATGTATTTTCAACTTGCCTGGCTACTTCCGATCCTCACGGGGAAGCCAAGTGCCCAAGATCGGGTCGACGAGATGAAAGATCGCATGGAAATGGCGCTTGACACGATGGAAGACGTCTGGTTGGGCGAAAAAAATAAATTTATTACGGGAGAAAAACTCACAGCGGCAGATATTTGGGCGGCATGCGAAATTGAGCAACCAAAAATGGCGGGATATGATCCAGTCAAAGGTCGTCCAAGGTTGGCGAATTGGCTGAAGGAGGTACGGAACGCTACAAATCCCGTTTATGACGAAGCCCATAAATATGTGAGGAAAATTTGTGAGTCCTCGAAGAAGGCAAAGTTGTGAATTGGCCTTAAAAAGGTGAATTTCGTGTTAGGTGATGGTTTTATTTCATAAAAAAATAAAAAAAATGCATTTTTTTAATAAAATCTTGAATTAAAGTTCAAACCCTTCATCGTAATTTTCTTTAAAGCTCAATAATCGTTCGAGAGACTCCTCGTACTCATCATTTTCCATTCCAGATTCCTTAAAACGATGAATTTTCGCGAATTTAATGCGTTTTGTGTCTCGATGGAGTGCTTCCAGCGTATTCGATAAGGCACTTGACACCTGAACGGTCGCCATAACAGGCATAGATTCAATTCTCGATGGATTTTCCGGCATTTCAGGCAACGAAAATCCATTTCGACTCAGATTTTTGGACAAAATCTCCCGCGGGAAGGGTTGTCGGAGCTTCATGGGATCCTCAATTGACGTCACATGAGCAAAACTACTGTAATAACTGCATTGGTAGTAAAGTTGGATCATCTCTCCGACCGAAGAACACTTGTATGCTGCCATCTGAACTTGTTTTCCCGCCTTTTCTCGAGGTTTTTTGAGGCGCGTTTCGGGGATCCCGCGCATACAAATGCTTTGGAGCACCCGATCTGTGCCTGGCTCGCAATGCGGCGACAAATTATCGAACAAAGGACCTTCAACGCGATCCAAATATTCAATTAAATCTTCTTCAGCACCCATTTTAAAAGGCATTGCAAGTCCTGCGGCGCCCATTTTCCTGCCATATCGATTCATGTCGGTGCAAAGATGGGATAAGTAACTTCCGCCACTCGGATAACGCAAACGATACCTCAAACTAAGTGTGTCGAGGTACGTAGCGAGAATAGAAGCCGTTTGATAATAATTTTCCGGATGATAATCCAAATTTTGGAAGGCACGAGGTTGTTCAATGGCTCTCCAGACACGACTCATCGTCGAAAGCGGGATAAAAAATGCGCTACTTTCCGAAAGTTGCGAAAAAGTCAGCGCGATGTTCATCAAACGAATACTGTCACTCATGGGATCGTCGCAATTCTTGAATTCACGGGCAGTTGGAGCGAAAATTGGGACACAAAAGAGCGTTTTGCCATACTCGTCGTTCAAATGTTCGCCGCATTTCGTTGCTAAACCCGAAAAACCATCAAAGACGTCGAATAAAACTTGAAATCCTTGACAAAAATCGCACTCTTCCAAGATATTTCGGATTTTATCCCCGAAATCGTCTTCAAAATGTTTCCATAGCTCTTCTCCCGCAGCGAATGTATCGAATGAAGTTTCGCTCGTTTCATGCTGATATTCTTTAATAATATTTACACTTCTTGGATGATGTCGCGAATACATGAAATCGCTCCATTCTGTCACATTTTCGGCGAAATTGTATTCTTTGCTTTCGGGATCCGCTTCGGGCTTTTCCAGATCTTGATGAAAGTCATTTTTAGTTTTTTTACTTTTTTCCTCTTCGTCTAAAATTTCGATTTTTGATTCGTCCCACGCGATATCCGATCGAATTTGATCCACAGAAGACACGGGTCCTGCATATAGTTCGCCTTCTTGCGGGAAATTTGTGTAGGAACCCTTTAAATCGCAAATTAAGACGCGAGGGGTGAAGGTAACGTCTCCTTTGAAAGTTTTGCCTTCGCGGAAAAGCACGTCGTGATTGATGTCACTCGGTTCGGCGAGGGGATCATAGTTGAATTGGGCTTCCTGAAATGAGAGTTGAATGAAATTTAGTTTAAAAGAAGGGGATTTTTCTTACTTGGATGTTCCATAAATGAGTCCCGACGTAATTCGTGTAGTTGCCGAATTGTAAAGTTATGATTTCAGGTGTTGATCCCATGTTTTTTTGTTTGTTTGTTTCTGAGAGAATCGAAATGAACTTAAAATGAACTCGGAAATGAACTCGGGAATGAACAAGTCCAGCGCACATTTAGAAATTTGTGCCGCCTGTGTCTCGGGGCTGTCACAAATTTGCAATTGTGAAATGGGATTTTTAGGCCGATGCAAGTATAAAATTTATTTTCGATTTTTTCTTACATATTTTTTTATTTTAAAAAATTTTTAAGAAAATCATTCAAAATCCAAAAAAATAAAAAAAAACTGAAATTTTTGATTAATTTTTTTTTTTCATTTTGAAAAATTTTAAGAAAGTCATATAAAATCTAAAAAATAAAAAAAAATCTAAAATTCTTGGTAACCTTGAAGTATTAAAAAACATTTAAAAATCTTAATTAAAAAAATTTAATTTTTAAAAAATCAAAATTTTTAAATTTTTCTTTTTTTTTACTTTTAAATTTTTTTTCCCAAAATTGTCTTTGCTTTTTAAACTTTTACTGAACTAAATAAAAGTTCAGCTATTTTTCTTAATTCTTAAAGAAAAAATTTAAAACTAGGTATTAAAAATTTTGGTAAGTTTCAAAAGTTTATATTTTCTCTAATTTTTAAAATTTTTAAATTTGAAACAAAAAAAAATTTGTAGAACTTTGGTTCAAATTCGAATCGATCGAATTTAAAAAAAAATTTCTATAAAATACTTAAAACTTTTTTTTTAACATAAAAATTTTTAAACTTTGAATCTAAAAAACAAATAAAAAATTCAAAAATAAAATAAAAAAAATTCATTAAATATTTGTTCAAAATTTTGATTCAAATCAGTTCAAAAATTAATATTTTCTTGTGAAAAAGTATAAACTTTTGTAAAAAAAAATAATTAATTAATTAAGAAAAATAATTATTCGAAAATAAATATTTATTGAAAAAAAAAATTAAAATTTTCAGAAATTTGTCTACAAAAAATGTTCAAAAAAAATAATAAAAACTAATTAAAGGATGGCGTCTTTAATTTTTTCAAATTTTTAGTAAAAAATTTTTAATTATTTTAAAATTTATATTTTTTATTTTTATTTGTAAAATTGAAGATAAATATTTTTTTTAGAAACAAATTTGAAAAATTTTCAGAAAAAAATTTTTTTTTTTTTTCAAATTCTAAAAATCTGAAACTTTTTAAATTTTGTATCGTCCTCAATAGAAATCCAATTCACTATCCTCCTGACAGCTGATACACACAATGCCGTACAGTATACGACACCATACCGAAGCTAATAAGAGTTTATATTATCATTTCCTTCATATTTTATTATAATTTCCCGTATTTTGAGTTATTTTAATTGCCAATTTTGGTCACAAAATGTCCCTTTCGCGGCATTAAAGTCTCGTATCACGCCAGAAATTGCCGAAAATCAGTACTTGAGGTAAAAAAGCAACAAAAACAAAAATCCTTTGTGTGTCCCGTCCCAACCCAAACAAGATTTACTTTTAATTGAGGCATCAACAAGTGTCTGAACGCATACGGGAGTCACCTTTTTAATGAATTTACATGAATTCGCGGTGATCTAAGACAAAAAATCGCATTTTGGGTGCGACTTCAACACAAAAATGCTGATTTTGCATTTATTTGAAACAAAATTGTGCTTATCTCATCAAAAAAAGTGATAAGCTGCGGTCAGAATTAGATGGGAATGGAACGAGTTCTTATCAGAAAGTTCAATTATGATGACTTTTGTATGAAAAATTGTGAAAAAATGTTCATTCATAGAAAATTATTTATAGAAAAGCAAGCAGGACTGCCGCTGATGACTCATACTATTTACGAAGAACATCGGTTACTGCACCGTTCAAATATTTGTGTGTGTTCCGTACAGCCATTCACATCATAATTGAAATTTATTAACACTATGAAGCAATTGTCTCAGAGTTTTATTGTTTATTTTGTGTGAGATACGCGATTTTTTCGCATCGTTCGCTGTCAATTCACCAATAGAAAGTGAAAAGTTTAGATAAAAAGTGCGATTCTCGCGACGCGTCACGAAAAAAGGCATCAAAGGAAGTCACAAAGCACTAATTAGACCTTGACCTGTGTGCCAATGTTCATTTAATTACTCATCTCGCCACGGTTCGTAGTCTCGAAATCGAAAAAATGAAGAAATTTCGCCCACATTTCACGACACACATCAAAAATTAATGAATTTAACATCATTTTAACGCAATTTTTCGCATTTTTTCATTCCAGATTGCACGATGAGCGACGTTACACGTCCCGTTCCAGCGCCGCGTCGCACAAAACAAAAGTTAGAAGCCGATGAAACTGATAACAATCGTTTTACAAAGTACGAGAATGTGGTATTAGTCAACAAAAGTGACGATGATAAGTCCGCACCCACACAAAAAGCGGAAGTTTATGAAAATGTGCAGCTGCTAAAGGCGAACGACATCAAAATTTCAGAAAAAATTGAGCAAAAAAGTGAAAAACTTGAAGAAAGTGTGATAAAAATCGAAGAAAAATTGGAAAATTTAACGAATGTGCCAAAACCCGCACCTCGTAAAAAAGTTTCCGCATCAAAAGAAGGCACTCCAACAGCTGATGAACCCGAAAAAGTGCCCGACAAGACTGAAAAACACGAAGAAAATGTCGTACGTTCAACGGGAGCGATTCGAAAAGTACCCGTGCCTCCCGAAATTCCGCATAAAAAATTATCTTCGAGTCAAAGTTACGACCTTTCAAGCAGTAATGGACGTCTCGAGCGCAGTAATAGCATCCATTCATCAAATAGCGGCGCCAGCATGGACAGTTCGACACTTTATAAGACATCATCGCCGAAAGATTTGCTGAAATCCATTGGAGCAACATCGAAATTGCTCTCAGAATCGTTGACGGAACGGGCAAAACACAAAATCGACAAGAATTATCGTCGATCAAAGGAGAAAATGGAGTCTTGGACCCTGGAAAAGAAGAAAACTGCACAAAAAAAGTTGAAAAAACTCACCCCAAATAGCATTTTGCGGAATAAAAAGCACGAAATTGACTCCGAAACGGACTCGTCGCGAATGAGTCTGCCGGTTAATGATTCTGTTGTGTTCCGCGACTTGAGTTTTACGAGTCCATTGAGTAGCAAAGCGAATAATATCGAGGATTTGAGTCGCTTGAGCATGTATGAAGTCCCAAAATTGAGTCGCAGGGTAAAGGAGCCTCTTCCAACGTACGAGGAAGTTGTCAAAAACGACGAAAACTGGGACCGCTTGGATTTCAAAAGAAACGATTTAACAACAAAAAGCTTGTCTAAGCTCAATAACAAGAAATCGAACGTAGAACAGACGAGTTTGACACGAATCAAGAGCGAAACGAACGTTTTAGATGCAATTGCTTCAGTTTCGTCTTCGAGCACGTCGTCTATCGATAGCATTCCATGCCCGAATTATCCGGCGCCCGTTTTGCCCGGCACTGACGGGATTTACGGGAAAATTAAAAAGTTACCCAAACGCATTTCTGATGACGAGGATGACTCGGATGAGGAAGTTTTGTTGAGAGAAAAGCCAGAATACACGGGAACTGTTCGTGCGACTTATGATGTCAATGAGAGCTTGTCATATCCATCGTCGAACATCAGTAAATGGTCGTATATTGATCAAAGTGCCTTGGAAAATGATTCGAGCTCGCCGGAGCCTGTTTATGCGAATAACGAGAGCAGTTCCGCTTTACTTTACGAGAAATTAAGTGAGATGCAGACGAATTTGTTGCATCCGGTGGCTTCAACTTCCGTCACAGAGCGAATTGAGACCACCCGAGATGACATGAACAACATTTTAGACGCGAGTTTTGAAGTTGTGCAAGAATTTGATCCGTTATTGCATCCAAAAACGGACAGTTTGAACCTCATTGAGAACCTGATGAGCGGCGATAATTATACAAATGTTCAAATTGTGCGTGGCAGCAACAAAGACAGCTCCGATGGCGACAGTATTCAATCGGAAAACCTTCCAACGCCTCCTGAGAGGTTCGATTCGTTGCCCCAACCATCCGCAGAGGAAGAAACCAAGGTCAAAACGCCTCCCTTACCACTCTCGTTGCTGCGAAAGAAGAAAAAAGATCCTGCGGAGAAGAAGCCCTCCATGATAATTCATCAAAATTTGTCCTTAAGAGCGGATAGTACCGAGAATTTATGCGATGAGGCATCCGTTGTTCCATATTTAGCTAAAATTGAGGACCCCGTAGTCGCTAATGAGGTCGATTTGCGTAAACCCCATAAGAAAACTACCATTTGGCATGATCTCAGTGACGATCCCAGCATCTTTGAGAAGAGTACGAGCATCGATCCCGTCAACGTTAGTGCAACAAAGACGGAAAAAGTGACAAAATCGATGATTCCAATCATTCCTCCAGCTCCAACGGCAACAAATAACAACAATACAGACGAAATTCTGCCGACATATGATGAAGCAATGGCTTTAGGACTTGCCCCCAGCCCATCTACATCTTCGATAAGCTTCAAAAATCGTTTCGTCAACTTGCTGGGCAACATCAAACGTCGTCCAAGCCTGAAACAATCAAAACCTGAGGTACGAACACTGTTGGAAATGGTCCCAAAACCACCGTTAAATGACAAATACATTTCTCATCGTGGTCATTTACTGAAATTACCCAGCGGAGCCTTAGAAGATCTCATGAAGGAACTTAGTCAGAGGTACTTTGAGATAAGAGATCAAAAACTCGTGACTTTTCAGGACCAAAATATGACCCAGATCAAGGAAACGTTCCCTTTGAAGTTCATTACGAGCATCCAAACGGTCATTAGTAACAAATTCAACTCGGAAAGTGGCGTCGAATTGCATTGTTTTGAGATAAATGTCGCAATTCCGAAAATGTCTCCCAATACCACGATGACAAATGCGAATTTGATACTGACAACTGGCAACAATGGGAATGTAAAGACACAGAAATCGAGTTATATCTATGGATTACATCGAAAAACTGAACGAAATTCGGTTATGAAAAAGATTTTGGAGTCCTTCATCGATAAATTTCCCGAAAATTATACTTCTGAGTTCACGCGCTGTGGTTGGTGTTACATGAAAGTAAGTTTTTTCTGCGATTTTCATCAAAAAATTATTTTTAAAGCGGTTCTAAATGAAAATGAAAAATATTTTTACAAAATTTTGAAAAAAAAATTATTTAGACAATTTTCAAAATTTTTTTGTCTACAAAATTTTACAAAATTTTCAAAATTTTTTTTACAAAATTTTCAAAATTTTTTTTACAAAATTTTAAATTTTTTTTTTACAAAATTTTCAAAAAATTTTTGTTTAGAAAATTTACAAAAATTTTTTTTAGAAAATTTTTTTTTACAAAATTTTCAAAAAACTTTTTTTACAAAATTTTCAATTTTTGTTTTTAAAATCATATTTTAACTTAAATTTTCTTCTCAAAAAATATTTTCCATAAAATTATTTACTAAATTTATTTTAAAAAATTTTTAACAATTATTTTTTATGATTTTTTTTCTTTAAATTTTAATATGAAATATTTTGAAATCTATTTTAAATTAGCAAATCTCAATTACCAAAAAAAAAAATTTTTTAACGCTCAAAAATTGTTAAAATTATGAAAATTTTGTATGATTTTTGTATTTTTTATGGAATAATTTTTCAATTTTTTTTTTATTTTGCTCCCCTTCATTTTATTTTCAAAAATTCAGAAATTTATTTGATTAACATTTAGCTTAAATTAATTTTTTTGTTTTTTAGAAATCAATTTCTTCAGAATGGACTGGCGCCTGGTTGTTATTGTGTCGTCGCCGCTTGCTTTTCTACAATTTCACCGATAAAATAATCGAAAATTTAGATTTACGCAAAGCTCGTCTACTTACAATGAAGGAAAATGACGATAACAGCATCTCGAATTTGCATGTCGAGAAAGGTCCGTGCTTCTTAATCGATTGTCCGCCGTACACGACGCTGTATCTGATCATGGATTCATCGAAAGAGACCAAAATGTGGAAGAATATCGTCAAAGATGCCGCACATTCCAACGGATCGACACTCAAGCAGCAGCAACTCACGAAAGATAATGTTCCCGTCTTAATCGACAAGTGCATCAACTTTATTTATGCTTATGGGTCCATGACGGAAGGCATTTATCGTAAAGTTGGATCAGCATCGAATGTTCAAAAGTTGCTTAAACAATTCAGAACTGATGCATTTGCCGT
The DNA here is from genome assembly GCF_036172545.1 of Culicoides brevitarsis. NCBI lineage: Eukaryota > Metazoa > Arthropoda > Insecta > Diptera > Ceratopogonidae > Culicoides > Culicoides brevitarsis. The sequence continues at coordinate 31,927,578 of NC_087087.1, read as the reverse complement.
GGAATTGACCCGTGGCGAGTATAGTGAACACGACGCGTCAAGTTGCCTGAAGAAATTCATGCGAGATTTGCCAACTCCGCTACTTGGGCTTCAAAGTATGCAATTTATCGCCGTTTCTGATATGAGAAATGAACAGGAAAAGGTCAAATGTTACCAAGAATTGCTCGAAAGACTTCCCTCCGTGGAATATCAAACACTAAAAAAGATCGTGGGACACTTGCATTTCATCGAATCGCAAAAAATCCGCAACAAAATGAACATTGACAACCTTTCCATGGTATGGGGACCAACATTGATCCGAAATCCACAATGCGAAGAAGTCCAATATTCGCAAAAGGAATGCGATGTCATCAAAGATTTGATTCAACATTTCAAGGCATTGTTCCCGCTCACAGGAGAAGAAGTGCGAAAGGAACAAATTATGCTCTCTGTATTGAAAAAATATCATGAAGCGGCGGAAAATCTCTCAGATGTCAAAAAATCCGGCGATTTAAGGATATGGATTGCAGTCGACGCTAATCCAGAAAATCCTGAGGAAGAAAAATTGCAAGTAAATGTCACTTTGACGCCTTTAAAGACAGTTTATGAGGTTTGTAAGGAACTTAGTCCCAAATTGAAGCTTGAGGCGTACAAAACAACTCTCGTGGAAATCATCAACAACAAAGAATTGGAACGTCCCATGCATTACAATGAAAAAGTTCTTGATACTGTATGCAGGTAAGTCCCTTAAAATCAAATTTTTCAACGAAAAAAATCAAAAATTTTAATTTTAGATGGACAAACTGGTCCGAAGAAGATCGCAAAAACAATTGTCTCATAATTCGCCCTACAAAATTCCTGTATGAAATTGAACGTTGCTTATCTACACAACCAACTCTCACGCCAAACAGCGAACTAAAATTCGCAGATCGCAAATCGAAGAACCTAAAACCGTTCATTCTTGAATTAACGGACTCTAGAATTACGGTTATGAAGCGCGAAAAGCAAAATGTCGTAAAAGTCAAGGATATTAGCTTGAATCAAGTGACGGCATACATTGGCTGTGAATCGAAACGCGAACAAAATTTGAGATGGGCGATTACTTTGATCGAAAGTGACTTTAAAAAGCGGTAAGAACTCAAATTTTTACGAATTTTAATAAATTCTTAATTTTTTAAATATTTTTTTCAGCACAAAAGACTCCCCGTACTCTGGCTTAGTATTCGGCGGTGACGTTTACAGCGATTTAATTTTATGGTATTCAAGTATCATTCACAGTTTGCACAAAAACGATTTACTGCCGCAGCCAGATTTGGTGATTCCCTGAAGTATGTAGTAACGTTTTGTGTTCAAATTGCTTATTTTAGCATTTTTCCGTAGGCAATATTAGTTTAAAATTTGTATTTAGTCGAATATTTTTTCGACAAATTATATGTACGTTAGAAAATTTGTATTTTGTATAAAAAAAAGAAATTATTTTAAAATAAAATTAAAAAAAAATTTTCAAGTGATATTGAAGGACTTTTTATTAAGAATTCAACAATCGATGCTTATCAATGTAAACAAACAAATGACTTGCCTTGACCGATTTATTTATTTTAAAATCTTATCAAACATCGAATGATCGAAACGTACTTTTTTTGAGTCATCATCAGCCGACTACCTAGTTGTGTTATTAAAAATTTGTCATCGTAATTGAGCAATAATTTAATTAAAAAATCTTCTTTTATTTTGATAAAGTTGTTCGTGAATGAGTCAGACGATTTCACGTGAATACTACATTGATAAGCTGCAATTGTTTAAATACCTGAGTAATTGAGGGGTTCTAATTGTTGGTAGTTTTGATGCTCGATATATTTCAAAAATTTTCGGATTTTATATCGACTCAGATCTCATAAAAAAAAAAATCAGAAGAAATTATCAATTAATTAAATAAAAGTCATCTATTAAATTGATCTTAGAGAATTAAAAAAAGTTCGTTTTTGCCTAAAATTAATCAAATCTCAGCAGAAAGATTTTCTCTAATTACTTTTCTGTCATTTAGAGTTTTATTTTATGGTTGGCAAAGCCAGCAAGTAGAAACACAAACAGGCAGTGCCCAATTACATGTGTTTATATATGATTAAAAAACAATAATATCGATACTAGAGAACATTAAAAAGAGATTGAAGTACATAAATATCAGAAAAGATAGACATAGTAAGTAAAAAGTAAAGATAGACATAGTGCCAAAATAGTGTCGATCCATTGCTTCTTGAACACATCAGGAGTGCCATCAAAAATGTTACAACTCCAAAAAGAGTTTTGTAGAGTTCGTGGCATGTCATTGTTGAATGCGAAATTTATGGAGTGGTAACGTATTCCGAACAAAGACATTTTCCGTACATTGAATGGGTTTTGACGAAAAACCAGTGATTTTCTGGCAGATTTTCGAGAATGCCATTCACTACTTTATATAGAAACATGCCATCATGAATCACACGTCTAAAAGCAAGGGGTCGCATACCTAAAACCTCAAGTCGTCGATAATACTGCAAATATGGTTTCTTAAACTTCTTATATAATCTTATATCAACTATATCAATTAGTTTTCATCATTTTGTTTGTGATTTTTTAAACCATCATTGCGTTCTCATATTTTATCAACTCAAAAAGCTTCAGGATACGATATTTCTTCTATCTCAATGTATGTCGTCCATATTCGCTGAAAAAATGGCTTTATTTTAGAGTCGCTGAAGTACTCAAGATTTGCATGAGGCTTCCCAAATTGATGCCAACTGAAGGTTTGTCAAGATCTGTAGAGTAAAATTTTTCCAATGTTTTTCATGTTTTTAATCCAACTTCCTTTCTTTCCTCTTTATATCCTAAAAATAAATAAAAGATAATTATTTTTTTTTGAAAATTATAAATTTACCTTGTTACTCAAAAATTCTTGCCCAAAATATACTCGAGCTTCATACCCGAAAAACAGAAACCCCCCCTTGACCGATACGTGTCTTGATTGGAAAATTCTTCTCCTCAAAAAATTCCCTGAAGATAGTATTGCACGTTCCAACTTCCTCTTTTGTTAACGACATCATAGCAACTTCCACGGGTGACATACTCTGAAAAAAACAAAAAAAAATGGTAAACAAGTCACACATATGTATGCACATTTCGTATTAAATTTGAATAAAAATAATAATAAATGATTTAAAATTTCCATACGAGAGAACGAAACACGTACAATATTTACAAGGTGCCAGACACAAACACACATGCCATTGCCAATCGTAGGTAAATAATAAATAATGTGTGTTGAAAATTCACCTGTGTAGGTAACGTTGCTACTCGTAACAAGTTTTTAGTTTGAATTTTAACGTCGTCCAGTAAAGTCACACGTGCGTGCTTTGTGAGACTTGTTTATTATTATTTTAAATTTTTTTCGAGCAACTATTTAAATATTCTAGCAAAGTTGCAGCAGCGGAATATCCGGAACGTCAGAATTTTTATTAAATTAAGGAAATTCATCAATTGAGTCTTGTTAGAACTCAAAAAATAAAAAAAAATAAAAAGTGAAAAGTGAGTAGAATATTCCTCAAAGCGAAGTGAATCAAGAGCCTTATATAACAATAGACTCGTCAAATGGACTTGTTAAACCAGTTGCGAGTGTTTTGATAAAAATGTTAGATAAATACGATGAAATATGTGCCAAAGAATGCGTCACATGACTCCGAAAAGTGGGATGTCAAAAAAGGGAGTTAATTTACACGAATCGAAGTGACGAGATTATTAGCAAACTACGTCAATTAATTACCGAACGACCTTCACACAGGATATAGTAAACATGTGTAGGAGAGGATGTTTTGATCGGATGGAAAGTAAATAGCTGGAAAAGTGTTAATTTTACGGCTTTCGAGAATGTTAATGAGTTCAATGAATAATTTATGGTTCAAAAATATGCCGGATTTGTCTATAAAATATTTTTTTTAAAGCTAAAAAGTTCTTTGGCGTGGAAATTTTAATGAAATCTTAATTTTTAAGCTTATTTTATTTAATTTTTTATAAAAATATGTTATTGAAATCATTTGAAAATACTTGAGACCTAACATTGAAAATTTAAAAAAAAAATACATTTTTTGTAAGAAAAAATAGAAAAAGGCCAATTTCTGACATTTTTGCTATAAAACTATCAATTTTTCTTATTTTTTTTTAATTTCGTTAAAATCTCTATTCTAAAGCAATTTTTAAAGGTTACTTTGTATAAAATATCATGTTTTGGTAATTTTTAAAGACTTTTGACTTTTATATAAAAAAAATAATTTCGTTAAAAAATACTTACAAAAGCTCCCATAAAATATTATTATGACCTTTTTTGCTCTAAAACGATGGATTTTTCTGAAAAATGTTAAGAATTTCATTAAAATCTTAATTTTGAAACAAATTTAAAAGGTCACTTTTTGTTAAATTTCAAATTTTGATCCTTTTGAAGCATTTTTGAGTCTCATTGATAATTCTCGAAAAAAAATTCATTAAAAATACTTACAAAAATCTCCGTTAAGATGTTTTTTGAATTAAAACATTCAATTTTTCTTGAAAACTTTTAAAAATTTCGTTAAAATTTAATTTTTAAAATTTTTTTTAAAGATTTCTTTGTTTAAAATTTCACTTTTTAGTCTTTTTGAAAGGATATTGAGTCTCATTAAAAATAAAAAAAAATAATTTCGACAAAAAAAAAATACTTACAAAATTAATTTTTTGCACAACAACCATTAAAATTTTTAAAAAATTTCGAAATTTTATAATTTTTAATAATTTATAATGAAAATTCTCATCAAAGCCTTAAAATATCTAAAAACAATCAATCAAAAAATTTTTTTTCGTAAATTTAAAGCAAATTCTTACCTTTTAAACTGATCCAAAGCCATTAAATCACAATAAATTACCTCTAAAGGTGAATCCAAGTCAATAAAATTACCGGCGATTATCATTTTATGCCTTTCTACCCGCAATTATTCCACAGATCGTCTCAAATTACATCAACACGATCTCCCTCCAGCATTCACTTTGCGAATTAAACGCCTAATTGCATCACTTATCGAAATCTAGAATTAAAAACATCGTTCGCGACATTGTTTTGTTTTCTATTTTCAGCCAACTTAATTTAAGTTCCTCATAAATTATTTATTTTTATCACCTCTCTCCGCTCCTAAATGCGCATTGTGTGCAAATTAGAGTCTCGTCGAGAGAGTTGCTTATGAAAAAAAAGTTCAAAACAAGTTCTACCTGTCACACACCTGAGTAAATTCACGATGAGTCATCTCGTTTTGAATTTTTACGTGAATTTATTTACTTTACGAATGAAATTCCACATATTCTTGCGTTTTTTCGTGTGTAACTTGCATACTGATAAGGTAGTCGTGTAACAAAAGCTGCTGTTGCTCTTTCAATATTTGAGTTTTTGTTTAATTTTTGTAGCGAACAAGCTTCTTTTCGTCGTCATCCGTCGGCAAATATTGACATTAGACATACTTTTGCGGTTTCTCGCGAACGTGAAACTAAAATTCCGAGAAAATTTTTTTTTTTTAGATAAATTTGTAGCGAAAAGTGCATTCGTTCGGGATTTGTCATGAAATAATTCGCAGAAAAGAGGCGCCTGTTACGATGAATTACTGTCGGCAAATTTTTTCGAAGCTTTACATAAGTCGATGTCATGAGGGTTTCGCGCTATTTTTATCGTTAAACTCTTCTTACGGCGTGAATTGACACAAAAAATGCACGAAAAGCATGCATGGATTATCAAATAGCGATGAATGAACGAAAAAAAAAATTTTTTTTGCGTTTTATCGTGTTGTTATGAGGTTTGAACGGAGCACGTCATAGATCACTGCCCAAACAATGGCAACACACAATGTTGATTCTTTTGTAATTTAGCACTGAACCTTGGCGCGCGGCTTAATTAAATGATGTGACGCAGTGATGGGGGGATCATAAATGAGCTCAAAAGTTGTTTCGTGATGTTTTTAAGGATTTAGGCTTCGAAAAATTTTAGTTTTTATCTAAAAATAATTTTTTAAGAAAATTTTTTTATATTTTTATCAAAAATTTTAAAGGTCAATGATCTGAATTGGTATCGGAGACCTTCGATCTCCTTTTCGTTGAAGCAGCTTAAAATGTCAAATTAAGACAACTTTTTATAAAAAAATTAACAAAATAAGGCAGAAATTATAAAAAATCTTTTGATTTTTTTTTCAAAATTAAAATTTGAAATTTTTTTAAATAAAATTTAAAATAAAATTTAATAAATTAAATAATTAAATTAAATTAAATTATGATTATTTGGAAATTTTAATTTTTTTTTTAATTATTTTTATTTTTTTAACTATTTTTTTTTATAAGGAACAATTTTATTTTATTTATTCTTTTTTAAAAAAAAGTCTAAAATTATAAAAAATCTCATAATTTCTCACCTGAAAATAAATTTTTACGTTTTTTTGATTTTTTCTTCATTGTAACTTTGCTCTGAGGTCCATTGAGGTTCAAAATGTTGTTAGAATAATTGAAGATTTTGATGAAAAAAGGCTTGAAGATACTTTTGAAGTATTTTTTATCAGTTAAAAGCTTAAGTTGAGCTTGTTTTTAGCATAATTTGAAGCAAAAAATGGACTGATTTGATGAAAAATGGCCTAAAAAGATAAAAAAAAATTATTAAAAATTTATAAAAAAAATATTTTTTTAAGAAATTAAAAAAAAAATTTAATTTTTACGAGTTTTTTAACTTGTATGAATCCTATTTTTGGTCCATTATTAATAAATTCATTGAGATATAATAGAATTTAATGCCGTTAAATAGCTTTTTGATAGCAATGTTAAGAAATTCCTTAAATTTTTAAGATAAAATTTACCTAATTTACATTTATCTCGTAAAAAATCTCGTTAAAATACAAGAAATTTTAGTTAAAAAGGTCCAAAACGTTCTTTATTGAATTTTAAATTCTTAAGATCGTCATTACCTTCTTCAAAGCGACTCATGTTGCTCATTTATTTAGCTTAAAAATCCAAATTCCATTAAATTGATTTTTTCTCATAATATTGATGATAATTTTCTTTGTTCGAACAATTTTCTTGTAAATTTTTAAACTGAATTTCAACCTAAAAGACAAAATTTCAATTAAAAATAAAGAAATTTTAAAAATTCAATACAAACCTTATTACGATTTCTCATGAAATCATAGAAAAGAGCTCAAAAGAACGATAAAATACCTTTTACGACGTAAATATTGAGCATTTTTGAACGTAATTCCACAAAAATGTTGTAAAATTACGTGATTCAATTCTCGATCTTATGCTAACTTTATCAGCGTCTCTTATTTGAACAATAGATAAACATTTATTCTTACTAATAATGACAATATCCAACCATTTACGTGTATTTTTCGGTCTAAGATCATGGACAACTACCGAGATAAGGCTCTTTTTTGTCTCGCCAAGCACTATAAAAGGCACTAATTCCGTTTTTTTTCGCTTGCAGTTAACTTTTGATGTCACCATGGAGAAGATTGCAATAATTATTTGTTTGTTACTGACGATCGTCGCATCGAGTCACATCCGAAAACGTGCCACAGAGGGAGATTCGTGCCCGGAATGCGATGACAACAGCTTGGAAATTCCCATTTCGTTCGGCAAGGAGCTCAACAAGTACGAGTTGTATTCGGATTATGTGCACAGCATGCTGGATGAGGACACAATCGATCAACGAGACGACATTTATCTCTTGGTCAATGGTAAATATTTGATTTTTTGTCTAAAATAAAATTTTAATGATAAGAAATTTGATTTTTTTTCAAGGAACTTCGAGTGAAGTGTCTTACCAACAACGCTCCGTAGCGATTAGACCCAAACCAGCTGCTTGTATACCCGATACGACAGTTGTTTCGTTGCGCCCGAAGGAAGAACGTGATCCCACAATCGTTTATTTCCCCTCATGCACCCGAGTTAAGCGTTGCGGCGGTTGCTGTTCCCATCAATTGTTGAGTTGTCAGCCCACGGAAATTCAAACGATCACTTATGAAGTAAAAAAATCGCCAAAAAGTATGCAATGAACGACATTTTAATTTTTTTTTTTAATTTCAGGTAATCAAAAGTCAATATACGGGCGGCACAAAGATGACTTATCGCGGTAAAGATCTCATGCCGGTCGAAGAGCATCTGAAATGCAAATGTGATTGTCGCATCAAAGAAGAGGATTGCAACAAAGCGTTCCAGAAATACGACAAATCGCAGTGTAAATGCTACTGCACGAACGTCGATGATCAACACAAGTGCTTACAGGTAAATAAATTAAAAAAAAAAGATGTGACACGAGCCTTGGGCAAACAAATGCGGGGAATGTGCGTAAAAGATAAGATGTGAGATAAATATTAGCATAGAAATTTCCGTGGAACATTCTTTTTGTTCTTTTTGCCTCGTAATGACATAATTTTTAAAGCCAGTTGACGATGTTTAGAAAATTTGAGCAAGCAAAATATTTGCTTTGAACTTTGTATTGAAATTTAGTTTTTGTTTGCTTTTGTGTCTGAATTTTAGTAGGCAACTAATTTAATTTTTTTTAAAGCACAAATTTTTTTTTATTTATTTTTTTTTAATGTTCAAATTGAGTTAAATTTATTTTTTTGTTTTTTTTTTATTTTTTTTTTAATTTTTTTTTAACTAATTTTTTTCAAAGCATTTTTTTTTAATTTTTAAAATTTAAAAAAAATAATTTTTGGAATTCTACCAATTTTATTTTTTTTTATTTTTAAAAATTTTATTTTATTTTTTAATTTTATAAATTTTTTTAAATTTTATTTTTTTTTTAATTTTAATGTTAAAAATTTGATTTCTTTAATTTTTTTTTACAATATTTTTAATAAACATTCAATTTTTTTTTGATCTTTAAAATTTTAATTTTTTTCTAATTTAAAAAATTTTATACTTCAGAATCATTTATTAATTTTTTTGATGATTTATTTTTTTTTATTTTATTCAAATTTTATTTTTTTTAAAATAATTTTTATTTTCTTAACTAATTTTTTTACAAAAAGCAACTTTTTTTGTAATTTTTAAAATTTTAATTAAAAAAAAAATTTTTGGAATTTTACTAATTTTATTTTTATTTTTTTTTTATTTTAAGAATTTTATTCTTATTTTCAATTTTAAAAATTTAATTTTATTTTTCAATTTTTTTAATTTTAATTTTTTTTTAATTTTAAAAATTTTAGGTTTTTGATTTTTTTAAATTTTAATTTGTTTTTAAATTATTTTTTTTTAATGAGCAATAATTTTTTTCATTTATTTTTTTTAATGAATTTTTAATTTTTTCAATTTTAATAATTTAATTTTGTTTTTTAGAATTATTTTATTTAATTTATGAAATTTTATTTTTTTGTTTTAATTTTAAAAATTTGATTTCTTTAATTTTATTTTTTACATTTTTTTTTAATAAACATTTAATTTTTTTTAATCTTTAAAATTTTATTTTTTTTGCAATATTACTTTTTTTTAATTTTAAAAACTTTATACTTTAGAATTATTTTTTTTTAATTTTTTAAATAATATAATTTTTTTAAAATATTTTTTAAATTTTATTTTTTTTTTTAATTTTTGATTCAAAAGATTTCCTTAAAAAATTCAAATTTAAGAACTAAACAGATGCCTTCGGAGGTTTCTTTCTTAGACTAGAATGAACCAAAATTGACAATTTTAGACAAAAAATGACATTTGTTAAATGTCAAAATAGAAAGATAAAAATAAATTTGACAGATGAGAGTTAAAGTTTTTTGACATTTTTAGTCAATTTATGATGAGAATTTACAGAATTTATCAATTTTGATAAAATTTTCACAAAATTGAGATCTATTGAATGTCAAAAAATGACAAATTAAATTAAATTCAACTGTCATCTGTCAAATTTAATTTAATTTGTCACTTTTGACACTTGACAGATGTCACTTTTGTCAAAATTTTATTAAAATTGACATTTTCAGTACATTTTAATCTTCAATTGACTGTCAAAAAAGTAAGAAAATTTCAAGCAACTTTTGACATTTCATAATTTTTTGACATAAAATTTGACGTTTACCTGTCAATTATACTCAAAATGTAATTTTTAATGAAATTAAATCAAATTAACGTCAAAAAACCCATCTTTACAACTTTTTGTTGATGTAATTTATCTTCACGCGCAATCTTTCAAGGTTTAGTTCAAATTTAAATATACGTAAAGTAAACAGATTTTTGCCGTGACGAGGTTCCAGAAAGAAACAACGAGACAAATACTAATTAGCTACTTAGCAAAGCTCTAGAAACGGAAAAAAGTGACACAGTTAGCTTCGCAAATAAATAAATTTGTGACTCAAAACATTGAAAAATATTTACTTGCCTTTATTTCACCCCGTTGGCGATAAAATTTTGTTAGTTAGTGTCAAATGGAGACGCCTGACTTTTATTTTTTTTTATTTTTTTCTTTCACAGGATCGAGCAACAAAAATTTGGGACTCCAGTTCGTGCGTTTGCCGTTGCCGCGACATCAAGCAATGTTCAACTAATTATCACTTTGATCACAATTCGTGCGATTGTGTTTCGGTAATTTTTTTTGATTTTTATCAAAAATTTGGAGTTTCTGTAGTTTTTTGGGATAATTAACTTTTCTAAAGGGAAAAAAAATATTTTTTGTTCGAAGGCGGGAGACTAATTTCTACTAATTTTTTCTTCTCTTTTATTTTTAGAACGATTTTTATTCGTGGCGATCGAATAATTAATTAGTGTAGGTTTCTATTGTCCCGTCCCGTAATTTAATTTTTAAGAAAATCTCATATTTATTCGAACAAAAGACCAAAATATTCCCAGTTTGTAATTAGAAATGTAAGGGCACACCTGCACTCGTGTGAAAAGAAAATAAAACACCGAAAAATGCACAAATTATCTTGAGTGAGTAGACACCGTTTTCTTTTCTTTTCTACTAATTCATTGGTTATTGGCTGTTACTAACTGCATTTAACTCGCTTCGTCGCTCAAACAAAATTTTTAGAATAGATTTCAATTGACTTGCATGCAAATTCATTAAATGTCAAGGCTATTTCTATTAATTTTCTCAACTATTTTAACGACTTTTATGCAACTATTGAACAATTAATCAAAGAAAGGGAAATTTATTGCCTTAACTTTCCATTAAAACTGAAATTCAACCAATTTATTTTTTTTAGAATCCACCGGAATTGATTCATGAAACGACCAAACCCGCGGAAATTCCTACACGAAGTCTCGAAGAACGTCGAAGGTTGATTGTGAGACCGACAATTATCAATCCAGATGACTCCACGGTCTATACAACGTAAAATTGGCTTAATTTCCGAGAGATACCTGCATCACATTCGTCCATTTTTTGAGTATTTTTTCCTTATTTTTATCTGTTTTTGTAGACTAGAGATACCAAATTGTATCAAAAGAATAATATTAAAAAAAAAGAGAAATAAATAGAAAGTCAAGTGTTTTTAACAGATCACGATGTTTTTGGAATTTTAGTTGAATAAGAAAAAAAAAGAAAAATATTTGTGAAAAATATTTAAAGAGGGGTTTGAGATAAACATGTGATAGGTCAACTTTTGTTGAATTGCGTCTAATTTTTTTTTAAATCTATTGTCAAATTGGGAAAAATTTTAATTAAAATTATGAATTTAATGTCTTTGAAGTAAGTATTTTTTTTTTAAATTGTGAAAAATTAATTTAATTTATTCAAAAAAAATTAATTTATCTAATTTAAAAATTATTTTTTTTTTAAACAGAGAAATTTTTAATTTTAACAATTTTTTTTCAAAGTTTTTTAAATTATTTTATTATTTTATGTTGAATTTACATGTTCAGAAAAAAAAATCAAGTGAAAATATCAAAAATTTTGTTTTTATAGATTTTGCTTTGAAAATTTATAAAAAAATTTCGTTTCACTAAATTTTTTTGTTTGTGCAGCCAAATATGTTTTTTTTTGTAAGTAGCACTTTTATTTTTTTTATTATTTTTTTTTTATATATTTTTTTTTATTTAATTTAAATCTATTTATCTTTGTTTTTTTTTAGTAGGTTAGGTTTCAAATTTATTTAAAACATAAAATTTCAGGAAAATAATTTTTTTCTTGTCTTGTACCTATTAATTTTTTATTTAAAGTTAACAAAAGGTAAAATAATTTCTCTAAATATTTTATATTTTTTTCTTTTTGTAAATTAATTAATTTTAATTTTAATTAAAAATTAAAATTGAATTAAAAATTTAATAAAAAAAAAATAAAATATAAATTCAATTAAAACATAAAATAAATTAATTTTTTCTACTTTGAATGAAAACCTTTAATTTTAATGTGGCGGACAAAATTAATTTTTTCTATATTATATGTATATTATATGTATATAATATGTATGTAATATGCATATAATTTTTATATAATTTTTTTTCATACTAAAAATTGAAAATTTCGATGAAAAAATAAGTCAATAAGAGTGTAAGAGTTTAATTTTTACAATTTAAACTTCGATTTAAGCTAAAATTTTTAATATTTTGTATTAAATAAAAATATATAAAAATTATATGCATATAATATACATATAATATAGAAAAAAATAATTTTGTCCGCAGCTTTAAAGTTATCAGAAACAAAAAATAATTCTTATAGAAATTTTAATGAAAAAAAAATTCTTTTAAAATAATTTTGTTTTTAATACATTTTTTAAAGGAAAATTTAAAAACTGTTAGAAAAAAAATAATCATGTCAAAAAAAGTATTTATTTTTTTATTGATCATTAGTAAAAATGATAATTTTTGTTTATTTTCCCAATTTTTTTTTAAATTAATTTTTTTTGAAATCATTATAAAAAAAATAATATTTTATTAAAAAAAAATTTTTGAATCAAATTTTGAGAATTTTGATAAATATAAATATAAATATAAATGGTAAATATCTAACTTTTAAGCTAACATCTTAAAATGGCGCCTGTACATGGGAAACGCAGAATTTAGAAAAAGTCCAAAACAAAAGTTGTTTCTAATGCCAAAACCTTCAATTTCAGCTGGAGAACCGTGATCTACAAAAGTTGAAAAAATTTTGAAAAATCGGTATGTGAGCCCTCATAATAAGAAGATTTTGACTTAAATTTTTTTTCATCAATTTTTTTTGCTAACATGCTTGTAACTTAAAAATTTTTTTTAATTGCAAAATTTTATCAAATATAAATCACTTTTCTTACTCGCCAACTTTTTTTTTGTGTGTCTCTATGTCAACTTTTTACATTTTCGGCGAATCTTATCAAAAAAAACTTATCATCTTTGTTTTGTGTCATCATCTCGCGTAGAAAAATCGCGAGCAACACAAAAAAAATCTAATCCAAATGTTGATATTTATTTAAAAATCTCAAAATTTATCACTTTGCTTACGTTTTTAAATAAAAAAAAAAAAATTAAATAAAAAAAATGGAGGCTTGTCCAACTGCAGCTTAGTTTCTTGTACATTGTAATTTCTCGGCATCGTCTCTAATCAAAAACGTTTCTAATTGCAAATATTTGTTATTTATTTGATGTAATAAAGCTCTCATCGTCATTTATCGTCCAAGGCAGCTCAGACAAAATGCAAATAACAAACAACCCGGTCGACAACTGTTCACGAAAACGCATTTCTGACACATAAACATCACATTTTATATTGAAAATTCATCAGAAATCAACAAAAATCTTAGAAACGATGGGAAAAATCGAAATTATTTCACGAAATCCATAAAAATCCTTTCCCCCGTTCCTCGTAATTCAGTAGCAGAGTAGCGACAAACGGTAATCCTCATGCAAAAACAGCAAAAAACGCCTTTATCTGTGACTTTATCTTCTTAGAGACGACCGAATATCTGCCAAACAAAGATAAAAAACATGCACTCTTTGTGTATAAATTTAATTACTGTGCGGCAAATCGTCTCAGTAGAAACGGAGATCTCGAATCTGTCGGCTGGCTCGAAAAATTAAATAAAAAAAAATAATTTTTAATAATATGTGTTAACCGGAAGACTAAAGTGTGCTAAAAAAATTGAAATAATTGGAACAAAAGATAAAAATAGACAGAAAAATGTGCTCCTCAGACATCGTAAGAGACACAACAGTCGACGTGAAAAGAACTCAAAGAACCGTTACGTTAGAGGAAGCTTTAGCTTGCACAAAATTCGGCAAATTTAATTATTTAATTACGATTATTAGTGGAATTATTTTAAGCACAGTAAGGAATTTTACTGATTTTTCGTGAAAAAAAAAATTTTTTAATCGAAAAATTAATTTTTAGGTACTTTTAGAGACCTTAGGAATAAGTTATGTGATTACCAATGCCACTTGTGACTTACTTCTCACCACACAGGAAAGAGGAACTTTGAGTGCAATTGCCTTTGCAGGTGAGATTTTCATCAAAAATTACAAAAAAAAAATTTTTTTTAGGTTAAAAATCGATTTTTTTCGCAGGAATCATCTCCAGCAGTCACTTATGGGGCTTCCTCGCCGACACAAAGGGACGTCGCAAGATAATTTTTCCCGCACTTTTCATCACGTCAGTTTGTTCGGTCCTCTCGTCGCTCTCCAACAACTTTTACATGCTCGTGATCCTGCGATACCTTTGCGGATTTTTCGTTTCTGCAGGTTCAGCGACAATTTACGCCTACTTGGGAGAGTTTCATGACGCAAAAACACGCACACGGAGTGTTATGGGAGCCAGTATCGTCTTCGGGTTTGGTTGCATGGCTCTGCCGTTGCTTGCGTTGATGTGCCTGAACCAAGAATGGCAATTTTACGTACCTGTCTTTGATATTTTGTACAAACCATGGCGATTTTTCCTCGTAGTTTGCACATTGCCGAGCGTTTTGTGTGCCTTTGCGTTGTACAAGCTGCCCGAAAGTCCCAAATATAAGTATTCCAAGGGGCATCACGATGTGACAATCATGATTTTGCGGAAAGTTTATGCCTTTAACACGGGTAAGGACCCGGAAACGTTCCCCGTGACACAAATTGTCGACGAAAGTGAGACCGTGAAGAAGCGCAAGGACTGCGAAATCGATGAAAATAACAATAACAGCACGGATGACACAAGTAATGGGAAAAGTATCTTGAAATTGTTCCGAAAAATCATCGATCAGACGTTCCCGTTGTTCAAACCGCCCTATTTGAACAGAACTCTCATCGCCTGTATCTTGCAATTCGGGATTTTTGTCACTTCCAATGGGATGTACATGATTTTTCCGGATATTTTGAACCGGGTTGCGGAATATTCGAATAAGATGAACGGCACAGACGACAAAACTTTGTGTGAAATTGTCGAACTTACGACTTTTGACGTTAGTGTGTTGGAATCTAATGGCACAGCAACGGTTTGTACGCCTAAATTTTCCTTTTTGAATCTTTTCAGACGATTTTTTTTATTTTTTCAGGTCGAACAATGTAACCAAAAACTCGATTTTTCAACTTTTAAGAACAGTATGATGCTTGAAGTTCTGTACGCTGTCGGATTTTCCATCATTGGAGCTCTTATCAACAAAGTTGGCAAACTCCCAATTCTCTGTAAGTCTATTTTTCGATAAAACTTTGGAAAAAAACTTCATTTCCCGTCTTTTTAGTATTCGTTTTTGTCGGTTGCGGTGCTGCGGGAATTGCTTCTGCCTTCACAGGAGTCCAATATGCCATCATTTATTACGTTATTCTGCTCTGGTGTGGATTGACAATTGCTGTGGTGAATGCTGCGACAGTCGATTTGTATCCAACGAACCTTCGGGCGATGGCGATTTGTTTGTCGTTGATGTCGGGACGCGCAGGAAGCGTCATTGGATCATACGTCGTGGGAATTTTCATTGAAACAAGTTGCAGTGCGACCTTTATTGGGTCAGGTACGAGTTTGATCGCGTGCGGAGTGTTGTCTTTCTTCATTCCGAATATTATGAAGCGTAAAGAGAAGAGTTTTGCGGAAAAAGATGCTGAAAGTGGGAACAATGTCGAAGTGGCGTAATTTGTGTTTGTTGTGTGTTTATATGTAATTTTAACAATTAGATAGAGAAAAATGATCTGAATGAGTTTTAAATAAATTTACGACTAAGAAATTATTTTTTTATTTATAGAAATTTTTTTCAGTAGGTATTTTTTTTTTCGCAGAAATAATTTGAATTGAATTTGAAAATTTAAATAATTTTTTATTTAATTTTTAAAAATAAGAAAATTATTTTTTTTTGTCAAAAAATAATTATATTTATTTTTTGAATTTTTTATAATTTTTTATTTAATTTTTAAAAATAAAAAAATTAGTTTTTTTAATCAGAAAATAATTTTAATTGAACTTTAAATTTTTAAAAATAAGAAAATTATTTTTTTTTCTCAGAAAATAATTTTAATTAATTTTTAAAAATAACCAACATTATTTTTTTTACGAAAATAAATATAATTAATTGGAATTTAAATTTTTAATATTTTTTTTTAACTTTTCAAAATTAATAAAATTATTTTCTAACAAAAAAAAATAATTTTACCTGCATAAAAATTAATTAATTTCGCAAAAAAAATAATTTCAATTAAATTTTTAATTTTGAATATTTTTTTTTTAATTTTAAAAATTAAGAAAATAATTTTAGCTTATTTTTTTTTCTCAGACAAATAATTTTTAAATTAATTGAAGCCTTAATTTTTTTTTCTTTAATTAAAAATACAAAATTAATTTCGTGAGTTACATTAATGTTTTTTTTTTTATTTTGATAATAATATTATATTTAATAATAATTTAACATTTTTTCTTGCATCAAGCGCAAATATTAACGCAGCTTTATTTTATTTAACGCCTATTTCAACGTCTGGTAGTGGTTATCTAAGTAGTAAATATTTAATAATAATAATAATAATTTTTTTTTTCATACAAAAAATAATTAATTAATAATTTTAATTAATATTTTAATAAAAAATAATTTTTCTTAATAATTTTTTTTTTGTTCAAAAGTGTAAGACATCAATTTTTTACGTATATTTTATATATATATTCAACATTCTTTGAGCAAACTCAAGGGGTTTGTTTGGAAGATTCATTATTGCGTCGTTCCTTGATCATATTTCATATGAGATTCAAAAAAACAAACAAAAAATAATATTAAGAAGGGGCAAGAAATAAAAAAAAAATCAAAATTTGAAGAAAAATAATATCACAAGCTCTTGTCTACATTTTTTTCGTGTGTGTTTTTGTGTGAGGGAAATGGATACATTGGGACCTTGTCGTGACTTTTGTGAGCTAATTGAGCATAAATTTACAACGATTCTCGATGCCAGACCCATGTGTGTTTGGTGTGAGCGAATCTATGTGAAATCCATTGGGACTCGAGGAGATTGAAGCGATCCTCGCTTAGGTAAAGTGGTTTTCCGCGTCTAAAAAAAATTTTTTTTTGAGAAAAAAATTTAAAAGTTTAATTTTTAGGGAAATTACTTGAGATCTCGATCTTCTTCGTCATAATCGTCTAAATAAAGAGATCCCCAGAGACAAGCACGACGTCCTCTGATGATGATAATGTACGTTGAAGTCACTACCAAGAAGATGCAAGTGCCGCCTCCGCAGGTAATTGAGTGCTAAAAAGACGAAAAAAAGTCATTGAAATGGAAAATTTCGTGTTTGCGGTTGTAAAACTTACTCTGACAGCTTCACAGCAATTATCTTCTTTGCAACATGCTTGTTTGAGGCAAACAATAGCGCCGCACAGCAAACAGATAGAACTCTCCTTTGGTACTTTTTGACATTTGGGACACACTTGTTCGTGATAATACTGTCAAAAAATGTCGAAAAGAGATAAGCAAAAGCCTGAAACGCAAAAAAATGAGTCTTACCGTAAACAATCTTTCGTATTCTCGTGGCAATCGAAGCAGTCGCGGTTGCTGCCAGGCAACGTGTTGCTGCAAAATCAAGTCTCGCGTGACATGATGCGGCGGCGGCACATCCAAAAGTTGCGAGCACCACTGAATCGGCAGTTTTATGCTCATTTTTTCGGCGAAGCACAACGCTTTTGTGGCATCAAATTCGCTCCAATCCATGCCGACTGTCACGAGTTCCAAGAAGTAAACTAAACGGGCGAATTCTAAATTTGTCGCTGCGACATGCGGTAGTTCCTGATGGTAGATGTGGTGACGCAGCAAGGCAGCAACTCGCAAAAATGGAAGACAAAGTTTTTGTAGTTCAAGCTCGAAGGGCTGTAAATCGAGAGGTTCGCTTGCAGTTGCGGCATCGGCCATTTTTTCGTCGACAGCATCTTTCCGTAAGTGACGACACTTTTCCATGTTTGTTAAAACGAGAGCCATGGCAGCTCCGATGTTTCGCACGTCGCCAACTTGCTCGTAATTGCCGTAGGTGTTGAGAATTCGCATGCAATCGACTTCGGAGAGCGTCGTGCAAAGTTGCGTCACTACTTGATAATACAAAACGTTGTACATTGTTTTGACGATGCACGTGAAGTAAACTAAAAAAAAAAATTTCGTTAAAAATTAGAATTTTTATGAAGATTTTTCAAATTAAATTCAAAAATTTTACCCAAAATTAGAAAAAAAAAATTTTTTAAGGCAATTCAAGATCATTAAAATTAAATAATTTATTTTTTAAAATGAAAATAAAAATTGAAATAAATTGAGATAAACTATAAATATTATTTCTAATTAAAAAAAAATAATTTTAATTAAAAATAAATTAATTAATTAACTAACTTAAATAATCAATTTAATTTTTTCAAGTTTTAATTATTTTTTTTTATGAAAATTCTTCTTGAAAAAGTTAAAAAAAAATTTTATTTTGAATTATATTTTATTCAGATTTTATTTGGAAAATTAAAAAAAATTAAATTTAATTAAAATAAAAAAAAATAAGAATTTTTATAAAAATTTGTTAAAAAAATAAATTTTATCTAATTAATTTTTTTTTTAATTTAAAAAATAATATCTGAAAATTTTAATAATTTTTAAATAAAAATTTTTACTTGAA